>NC_091456.1:182125999-182725999 GCF_027789765.1 Dendropsophus ebraccatus
GCATCAATGCTTTTTAATAGACCATGAGGTTTGCATATTAAGGCAGAAAAAAAAAAAAAAGCTTTATAACAATAGTAAAAAGCCAACTAATTCAGTCTGGTTTAATGCTCAATATGACAGGCAGGTATCTGGTTTGGGAAAGGCTTTATAGTAGAAGTTTAAAGGGACAGAGATACTTTTTTTTTTATATAGTCTTTAATTGTTATTAAACTTATTGGCCCTGCAGATTTTTGCAGTTTAAAAACTTTTTGCTTTGAGGAAATCCAGTAGGTTCTTCTGCAATCCTATTTAGAACTGGAGTACACATGTAATGACTCAAGGAGTAGGCAAAAAGTAAAGAAGCGCAGTATAAGGCTATGTTCACACTATGTAAAAAACATGGCCGTATTGCATAACACCAGCCGTAATTGCGCATTATTGCGCGTTATGCAATACGGCCGTGTTTTTTACGTAGTGTGAACCCGGCCTAATACAGATCTGAAAACATTAATCAGCTACTACCACACTTCCTGTTGTAAAACAGCTATAAGACTGGCCCCTTTAGGTAAAAAAATAAAATAAAATAAGTCCCCCAGTTTATCACGTCAAACAACTGAACTAATGCTGCGTTTACACAAAGCGATAATTTGCCCAATCGATCGTTTAACGATTTTGAAGCAACGATTTGGTTTTTATAACGATCAGCGTTTAGACGAATAAATCGTTAGAAAAATCTTTAGAAAATTCGTAAGAAAAATCGTTATTGCAATCGTTTTTTAGATCGCTTAAGTCCATCTCACACATGGAGTGAATCTTTGAAAAACTGTTTACACGAAGCGATCTTCGAATTTTTAGCGAACGACGATTTGAGAACATGTTGAAAGATCAAAATGAACGATTTCGCTTGATCATTCGCTGTGTTTACACGAGTCGATTATCGCTCAAATGCCATCGTTATTGGGAAAATTTGAACGATGATCGTTCCGTGTAAACACAGCTTTACAAGTGTGGAGTAGAAAGGAAATTAAGAATCCTCCCATGAGTGTTATTGAGTGAAAACTTTCTTACTGTCGAGTATATACTAGATATACTAGAGCACCGTCCTGCTAGATACAAGAAGAAATAACTACAACACTGCTCTCTCTGTACAAGAATATGGCTACTATAATACCGCCATATATATATGTGAATATAACTACTATTATGTAGCAGAGGAAGAACAAATCCAAAGCACTGACCGGGTAAGCACGGGGTAAGATCTTCTGTGGATTTATTGGTAAGACATACCAGGGAGCGACAGGCGATACAGGTGCTCTCAGCAGACAACGGTTTTGCTTCGCATCGCTTTGTCAAGTCTAGCCTCTGGCAAGTCTAGAAAAGACTCCATTGAAAAGAAAAGGCTCTAAAGTTTAGGCAACTAGGTGTCTCCTTCATTGCTATGCTGCTTCCATTTCTTTCAATTCTGCATAGCACCTTGCATGTGGGGGGTAGCTGCCCCCCCCCCCCCCCACATGCCACATGCTAACAATCACCAGTTGGCACAGTGCCAACCCATTCAGTTTCAGGCATTTCCACCAGCATTTATCCTGGTATAGCAGTGAGAACTTAGCGCTGTACTGTGATTGGCCAGAGATGTGAGGGAAAGGAAATCCTTAATTGTGTTCTACTAAAACCCTGAATTTTTAGATCTAATGTTCTTGGATATCATCCCCGTTTACTGCTATTTTATGGCCGCCATTCTTCAAATCTTAAAGGGGCCATTGTAATTTTTTTTCCCCCCAGATCCCATGAAAGGTTGTTTCAATTGAGCCTCATACATTGCACCTTCAAGAACAACAACTTTAAATGCTGATTATTTGCACAGGCTGTTTGATTGTTCTACAGCAGAGCATCATTCCATCTGTTCTTCATCTCCTCCATCTCCTATCATAGGGAAAAGTAAGAAAAAAAAAGAAGAGAAAAAAAAAAAAACTACTGACAGCTTGTGAATCTTTTCATAATCTTTCTGTGCCCAGTGGATTTACTTTTTCAATTACTATGTGAAAGGAAGGATTATATCAGCCCCAAAACATCCGAAAGAAGGCTTGTGCGTTGTTTTTCCGAACACAGAAGAGAAGACAGACTCCTCAGAAAGGATCAGAGGGAACAAGGAGGAAAAGCTTGTAGGATGGGGAACTAATTGAGAAATGCATTTTTCATCTGATCTTTCAGAATCTTCCCTGCTGGGGGCCACTAAGGGGATGATGTTAGTTTGTTTCAAGAACTAGAGAAAAGTTTGGTTTGTTTAGGTTGTGTGGTTCCAGAAGGGGATGGGAAAAATAGACTTGGTCTACCAGGAACGTGATCTAGGAATATTCTTAAGATGGAGGAAAGGATGTGTTGGGTATAAACTTTAAAGATCCGTTTGGCATAGATCTCAGGAAGCTCCAATGGCATTGCTTTCTATTTGGTGACACTATCACTGGAGTTTCCTGGAAGAGACATGGTGTTGGGTGGCTGTCAGCAGTACCAATGCTTCAGAGGGAGCTTAGCAGGGGTAAATAAAGACTAACTGTCTGCCTGGGGAAGCCCCAATGATGTATTCATTCTTTAATAGACAATTACCATGTTTACCTTCCATGTATGGACTATACCATCATCAGCGTTTTCCAGGGGTGTTACTTTGGGACCTGACGTCCAGTGGCCATCCATTGGAGGTTTATTCCAGAAGTGCTCCCGATTAGTGTTGAGCTCAATCATGCTCGACTGAGCATCTTGTGATACTAGGGTAAAGGTGACCATACACATTCAATGACGATCATTCGCCCTTCAGTTATATCTCCTTCCCGCCACAGTAACCTATTGCTTTTTTTGTTCAAACTTTTCTATATTTTTCCCCTTGAAGGGATGTGTAAACGAAATATACAAAATAATTAGACTGAAAAAATGCAATAGGTCTCTGCAACATACATTAGAACTCTGATGGTATTCCGGCAATGGCCAGAATGCCACCAGAGTTCTAATATGTCTTGCAGAAACCTATTTAATTTTTTCATTCTTATTTTTGAATAGTTTTGTCTACACATC
Source organism: Dendropsophus ebraccatus (assembly GCF_027789765.1). Taxonomy (NCBI): domain Eukaryota; kingdom Metazoa; phylum Chordata; class Amphibia; order Anura; family Hylidae; genus Dendropsophus; species Dendropsophus ebraccatus. Next base: position 182,129,045 of record NC_091456.1, read on the forward strand.
CCTCCAAGGGGCGCAGTATAGAAAAACTAGAACAAAAAAGTTGTAATAGGTGAACCAGGCACCTTCCACTTGCAGAGCAAGGGGCTCCTAGTTAAATGGCTGAGTCTTCCTTTGTTTTAAATTTGGTTTATTAAGGGTTTCAACAGCAGGACACGCTATGATCTATTTAACATTGAGAATCCTTTGTCTAGTACATTAGGGTAATACTGTAGAAGGGTGATCATTGAATTTTGGTGATTTTTCAGCAGTGGGATTTTTGGGAAGGTCTTCAGAGGACATACAACATGGTGATGAGGTGGCAGGTGTGAATTGGTGGACTATCAATGTTACCATGATAGCCAATATTCTTCTTGCTCCATACGATCACCACATCCCTTTTTCTTAGCTAGCTTGTCATGTCAAGTGACCAACTAGTCAATCAATGTGATCAACTTGGTCAACACTTAAACTACTTACTAGGTCGCAGAATGCTGGTCTATTAAGGATTGGTGATGTGGTTGACTTCATTCTCAACGAGCTCAATAAATATGGCCCTGTCCATCTAGTGATGTATTTCCCCAGGGATTTTCATAATCCCATTGTACCTAAGTTAGCCATTCCGGCATATTGCATGTAACATTTTTCTTCACAATGGCAAAAAATATTGTATATCCTCCGTAAAAAAAAAAAAATCCTCTATACCAGTTTATAGGCTTCAATGACCTTTGGAGCATTTTGACCCAATGCTGCATTGACGAGCCCGGAGTTGTCCGCCCCTATAGCATAATGTTATATGCCTCTGAGATATTGTGCATCATCTTCTGATAGGAGGTAGATATATCATTCATTGATTTTGTCTGTCAGGTTTTGCTAATCCTTATCTGTCTCATCAATCTTCATTGGAAAGTCTAAGCTGCCGAGTTAACCCCTTGGAGAGAAGCTGCCTCCATCACTGTCCTATCATAAAGGAAGCAGGGCCGTGGTTTCCTCTCTGGCACAATATTGATACGTTGCATTTTTTATTGACTTTCTTTAGCCACATGTTACAGTTTTATATAGACTTTACTAATCTTTTGGTAAGTGATAGCTAAGATATTAACATCTATCCAACCAGGTGACTTCAAGGCTTTGTAAGTTGATTTCATATTGATTCTTCTTTACAGTGCATTGGCTGTCATCTTCTAATATACTTTGCCAGCATTCTCATGAAATATTCGAAAGAAATGATAGATTTGCTTTTTAATAATTTTTCCCAAAGAAGGCATTGTATCCCAATGGTGCAATGAGGACGGCAGAAAAAGGGAAATTTTTGGACCAACTTGAGAAGGGGCCACTCAAAAAGAGCAATAAGATTAACTTATCCATGTATCACATGGACATGTATTTATTAGAGGAGAAATAGAGAGATGAGCTGTTCTCTAGATCTGTAAATGATCTACCTTAACTTGAAAAATGAATAGAGCAAATCCTTGCTTTGTTATCATAGGATAAAAGAGTGTTTGAAAAAGTATGAATGGGTTCTTTTCTTCTCTTTTTTGAATTACTAAATACTCTTTACTGGGTTTCAAAGTTTAGAAATTCTATAGGTTACAGAAAGGTTACAGAAAATATACAACTTCTACTACTTGGGTAATATAATGGCTCAGTGGTTGGCAATCTTGTTTTTCGAAAGTGGAGTCATGGGCTCAAATTCAACCAAGGGTAACACCTGCGTGGAGTGGGTATACTCTTAACATGTTTGCATTGGTCACTTTTGTGTTCTTTGGATATCTCCTCTACTCCAAATACATATTGGTAGGTTATATACAAGGGTCCTCCAACATATGTGTCACAAATAGTGTTGAGCAAGCATGCTCTATCAAGCACAATCCTGGATCAAGCATTAGGGTGCTCCACTGAGCACTATGCTTAACCAAGCACCTCGTGCTTCTTGGGTTCCTGCAAGACACATTAGACAATTGACGGCATATTGCCGGCATTCTAATGTGGCGTGCAGTAACCTATAGCATTTTTTCATTCTTAATTTTGTATATTTTGTTAACACACCCCTTGAAGATGGAACAGGACATCCTCCACTTTGATGAGCCGGGGGCACCTGGTTAAATGCTTAAGTCTCCTGTTGACTTCATTGGGGTTTGATACTTGGGTTGATCACTTGAGCATTGAAAGATCATTTTAGCTCACTCAACACCAGTCACAAGATGACCAGCTTAGGACAAAAACCCAATTTTGTTGATACTCTGTTAGGAGACGCTATTGATATATGGGTCTATGTGTGGACAATCAGTGGTTGTGATTTTAACATGCAGCCTGTTAAGGGTTTTGGTAACATTTCTATTCTAAAAAATTGCAATCTGTAACTAAACTCAAGAAACGTAAGAATGGACACATCTGTATGTCTATCAATTTAACTTTCCGACACTAAAACTATACTTGATTTAAATGCAAATAAATACTGACAGTATATTACTCTGACCCATTAGGATTTATTGTCAATCTGTGCAGAAAACTCAATTGTTGTGAATGTCCATGTAGAAAAAAAATTGGAATTTCCGGAGAAAACCAGGACACATGAGACTTCTAATCCTGGTTAAAACAAATTGATTTGCTCATCTCTATTGACTACACTGGAAACTGCAGAGCAAAGTACATTAGTGCATCCAGTGTCTTGGCCTTAGTCAAGACGTTGACACCATGTGACTTGTCCTTTACAGTCTGACCCTTTCTGCGCAGTCATAAAATTGGATCACGGTGTTTCAGAAGTGTCGTCTAAGGACTGACATATTCAATAACGTGAAGTTAATTCATCCACTGTCTAATATCTCTTCTCAGCTTGATCTCTAAGTCACTCATAAATGTTACCTTGTGGACCTTGTCTTTAGTTCTAAGAATCCAGTTGCATATTAAGTATGTGAAGGCTAACAAAGGACACGTTTGAGATTTTCAATGATAGAGGAGTGCTCCTATATTCCTTATTATATTATATATTATTAAAACCGAAGACAATAAGAAATGGTTCTCCATAAGTCTAAGAGTAAAGCTGGACATACACTTTAGTATAAAATTAGCTGAATATGGTGATTTTGGCAGGCATCATGTGTACATGACGTCCTGACTCCTCCCCAATGGCATATTATGAAATTAAACATATCTTACTCCTTTGTTCTTGAGAAGAAAAGTCACCTCCAGAGGTGTCTGGCAGGGACTTTCTTTTCATTTTCATGATAGTAAATTGGAACTTATACAGTAGCTATTGGCCAAATATACTGCTTATGAGATTGGGAAACAGAGTTGTTAGATGATTAAGTCTTTATTTGGCTGATTCCTATATGACATGTATGGGTAGCTTAAGCATACTGATACAACACATTCAAATTAAAAAAAAAAAATCCCGGGCTGGGGGAACATAAAAAAGAAGTTATATTCAAATGTCCTGGAGCCTGCGCACCACCACATCCCACTCCTGGACCCCAGCCGCCGTCTTCTTAGCACCTCTCCGCCTTTTTCATGATCTGGTTGATGGATACCCCGTGCAGCCAATCAGCGACTGGGGCAGGACACCGCTGCAGTCACTGATTGGCTGACCGGACTAAATACCATCCACTGGTGACTTCCAACATGTGTCGTGACTTACACGGAAACTGGGAGAAGAGCTCACCTCTTCGGAAAGGGCGGGCACAGGGACAGGTGAGCATATAGTCTTTTTTTTTAAATTCCCCCCCCAGCCCCTGCCCATAATGATCTTTTGAACAACCCCCCCCCCCCCCCCGACTTCTCCTTTAATGACAAATTCAGATTTAGCTCATTTAATTGCATGCTTATGAACCTAGCGTGGATGTTGACCATGGCAGTGCTATGGCCATGGAGATGTTCAACATAATACCATGCCATCCTAATGCCATTTTGGTCACATTTGATTATGTGGTTTCCAAATCTGGCTTTATGTCTTGCCAGGACTAGAGATGATCGAACAGCGCTGATGTTCAGGTTCGTACAAACCCGAATCATCAGTATTTGACTCCCACAGTCTTCCTGTTCCGTGGGGAAGGTGGAGACAGCCCGAATCCCGCCTGGAAAACAGGAATACAACCTATGACCCAGACTGTATTCCTGTTTTCCAGGCGGGATACGGGCTGTCATCACCTTCCCCACGGAATGGGAAGGCAGTGAGAGTCAAATACTGATGGTTAAAGTTCATACAAACCTGAACATCAGCGCATTATCTCTCTAGCGCATTATCTCTCTAGCAATCCACTTGTTATGTGAGCCATGAAATGTACTAGCTCAGTTCCATGTATCCAATCTAATAGAGATGATGAAGCTTCTACCTGCTTTTAGGGTACTACCTACTGGGCCATTGTGGAGTAACACAGGTTGCACATCTGGAATGTTTAGCTCTGGGTAGCATGAATAGGAGACAGGGGTTGGGATAGTAGTAGTCTTCAATGGTGTAGTCACTTTCATATGTGGATGAGGGATACATTTTGATGTGGTCTGTTGAGTAAAGTTATAAGAAGAATCAATATATTGACAACATGCAAGCTCCATGTAGACTTTGTAGTCAGAGTAGTTTAACTCATTCCAATATGAGAAGGAGCAGGGGGTAGAAAAGAGACAACGAAACATTCAAGACAAAGAATCTTAGCAAAAATTTGATTTTCCATGCACGACGACATCAGCATTATCCGGATATTTTTATTCTTAGGCTGCACTCCACTCTGCAAACCATCAGCAAATTGCTAGAAAGTGCAGCACAAGGAAGAAAAAAATCCGGAGAACATTTATAAGGGGCGAGAAATGCATGTTCAAAATGTGTCAGCATTAATTTGACAGTAAACTACGACTTGATGCATTTTTCCCTGTGTAGTCTTTAGGAAGCTGACAGTTATGTTTAATAAAGTGGAACATTCAACTGAACAGCCATTAAGGAATACCGATGTGTATGATACTTTAGTGAATAGACGTGTGTCTCCAGTGCAGCATTCGGTGCAATTATTGTTGCTGAGATAATAAGTAATATACGGAAGATACCCGGAGAAATCCCAAGAATCATGTATGGCTGTATGATCATGCTGGCTTCTGTTGCTTGGGATGATAGGCTTGGTTATGACTGTGGTTAAAAGACCTGCTAGACAGATACTGAGATGAATGGTTTCTTAGGTATTTCTGTATCTTGAGGAAAGATGGCGGCCACCCTTACAACTTTTGCGATGTTAAAGGAGAACTAGATGAATCTAACCTGCTGATATTTCCTACTGCACAGGAGACCCCAAAGAGGAAGGTATCTGTCTTACTCTTCGCCTCTGTGCCATTCTGGTAGAGCTAATCTTTTGCTCCATGGTCCGTTAAGTCTACGTTAGGAGCACTGGAGCACCCATTAAGAGGGCTGCCCACCCCCATAGCGCCAATCCGCCCACGGCCGGCTCACCTCTTCTAATGATAATGGGAGTGGGCCAGCTCAGGGCAGGCCGGATCGGCGCTTTGGGGGCGGGCAGTGCTCCTGATAGGTGCCCCATTGCTCTTTACCATGGAGCCAACCACTAGAATTCTCATTGAGATAAAGTACAGCGTTCCCCAAGTGCCTCTTGTGATCAAAGAGATCACTACAGGTCCAAGTGGTCAGATCCCCTACGATTACACACTTGTCATCTATAGGTGATTATCGCTGTTAATGGGCTAACCTCTTAACAAATAAACAGAGCGATCGCTTGAATGCTTGAGTGCTCATTACTCATGTCAAGCATTTTTTGATGGCCAGCCATGCAACCAAGCACCCCGATGCTCAATTGAGTATGCTCAACAAACTCTAGGTGGAATGTATGATGGGGCCTACAAAAAGAATAAAGCCTAAATGTGATTTGATACAGTTTCCTCCTTCATTAGTATACACCCCCGAGTGACCTTAGCTTCCTTTGGGTTCTTAAACTACAGTACCTGGAGCGAACTTGTCATCGTGGAAGATTTTCTAATCTTAAAATAACCTCCAGACATGATATCAGTAGAGTAATAAATGACGGAGAGGAAACCATGACGCAGATAGTTCATAGAATGAGGCTAGGAGCGTCTGACCTAAATTAGAAGGTAATGTTCAGATGTTTTATGGCAGCGGAACAGTCTGTAGAAAATGGTTCTCTATGCCGTCTCCATACAGGAGATGTTTTATCCTCTTACAATCTAATGATACCGTCAGAGCCATTTAAGACAATTAGGGTCAGTTCCGTCTCAGTTCCATCCATCCATTTTTTTTTCCCTTCCCGAATCCTTGTAGCTAGCTGTAAGTGTCACAAGAATCTGAAAGGTGCAGATCAATGATGTCTCAAGAATCCGCCCGGGGAACCGGTGACACGCCAGCAACAAGATTTGAATATATATTGTACCGTAGATAAGCTGTCAGATTGGATGTTGGCAATTTCAACCAATATTCGCAGTTTAATGATAGGCATAAAGGAAAGAAAATCATTAATATTAATATTTATATGATTCGGGACGATAAGACCTCAATATGAATATCATTCCATGTTAAAGAGATTTTATTCACATTATCTTTTCAGGAAATTTAAGTTAGCTGCTCTGACCTATCTATCACAATGCCGCCGCTTGTAAATTGCAATGAAAAATACAATTTGAAAAAAAAAAAAAAAATGCAATGAATGGAGGGAAAAATATTAAATGTATCCAAAATTGTTATATTAGACCAGAGAAAGTAAGGTATAGTATTAGGAAAAACATCACAGCACTTTTATAAACTCTGTTAGGGTTTTACGGCCACGGTTGTATTAGTGGTGCTACACATCAACGCATACTTCATACTTATTTTTATTAGTTTCAGGGAGACTAAAGTTTTTGTTTTTGTTTTGTTTCAGAAACACAGTGCTCTCTGCTGCCACCTCTGTCCATGTCAGGAACTGTCCAAAGTAGTAGCAGAAAACCTCTCCTACTCTGGACATTTCCTGACATGGACTGAGGTGGCAGCATAGAGCGCTGTGTCAGCCTGAAAAGAAAACAGTACTTGCTGCAGGATATACAGTAGATGATAAGTATGGGAAGACTTTTGATATCTGTTGTGTCTGTTTTTTTTTTCCTAATCAAATTCATTAATGTTTCCCATTACCCGTGATAAATCTTGAAGTTTTTTTCACAGGACACAACTAAAACCCGTTCATCCCGCCACACTAGACGTAGCTGTTTCTTAGAATAGAAAACAAGTAAAAAAAATTACGGTTTGCTTAGTAAATCTATGGGTTGTGGTGGTTTTTAAAGGACACGCCCATGACCCAACCACAACACGCCCACTTGGCAGGTTTCTGGATTTGCTGCTGGGAACATGTTAGTAAATCAGGTAAATCAGTCTACGTGTCCCTTATTCATGCGTTCTAGATTGGTGACATCACTGACACGGAGGACTATCTAGTCACTTGGGACTGGTAAAATCAATGATAATTCACCCTTTAATTTTTCAAGATGGACTATGAATGGCATAGTCTATCCATAAACAACAACAAAAAAAAAACTAGCGACATCACTGGATATCTAATAACTAAAGACGGGTGATATAGTAGTGTTTATTCATTCTCTTACGACTAGTGACATCACTAACAATCCAGCCTATACACCCGCTATAGACTCCGAGCTGATGACAGGCTATTTATTCGCTGGAGCCCCTTTACTTCCTTAATAATGTCACATATGCAATCACTAGAGACTAGTTACATCCCCGAGAATGCAATTTGTCATTCAGTGGAGATTGGCGACATCACTGAGAGTGCACCATATCCATTCATTCAAGAATGGGGGCATGACTAACACTGAGAATACAATCTATTAACTAGACACCTGTGACTTCAAATACAATGGGGCTGCTTGCTAAAGAAGCACTCCATACTGTTTTATTTACCATATAATTCTAACTCACCCCCTTGTATCCCTGCTGTGTCATCTCTTTCATCCCAGCTCAGCTGCATCCATGCATTGCAATACTAAAGCTGGATCATGTGATCTCCAGTCCTATGGACAAATTGATCACTCCTGGCAGCTCAAATACCCCCCTCCTGGTTCTAATGTCCTTGTTCATTTCTGTGTCCCTTCTAGATGTAGATTGTTGCTGATGATCTTATATACTGTACATATGCAGCATTATAGAGACTTGTGGCATCACTAAGAATGTAGCCTATCCATTTACCAATGACCAATGTCTTCACAAAGCAGTAACATAGAGACTTGTGACATCAACAGAAAGCAGCTTATCCAGTCTGTCCCAGCTGAAGGACTGGCTGCTCAGCCAATCAGTGACTGGAGTGGTGTCCCACCAAAGTCACTGTCTGACTGACCAGTCCATAAGTCGTGACATGTCAGTTTTGGAGATCCCGGAGCCTGGCTGGGGACCCGCGGCTGGTCCTCCCGCTCACCATGGGCATGGAAAGAGGTAAGTTAGTCTGTGCAGCCCTTACTTTGGTGTAAAATATTAAAAAGATGTACTTACCTATCCAGGCTCCCCGGTGTCCTCCAGCCTTGTCTATGGGATTCCCCAGTTTCCACAGCTGCAGCTCTCACTTCAGGTCCTGTCTCCAAAGTACCAGGCTGTTCAGCCAATTGTCTGAGTGGCCTGTCACTTATAAGACGGGACCAGAAGTGAGAGCTAAAGCTGTGGAAACCGCTGAATCCCATACACAAGGCTGGAGGACACCGGAGAGCCTGGAAAGGTAAGTACGCCTCTTTATTATTTTATGTACTCAATCATCAGTCGGCCACACTAACTATTACATGAAGCGATGTGCAGTCAGCACACGATCAGTTGATGGTCCGCTCTCCGATAATCTGCCCAATTCAGCTGATTTCCCCCCCCCGCTAGTATAAAAAGGCCCTTAGAGTAGTAAGAATGCATGTGTCTTACAAGTTATAGTCGCCGAAACTCAACCATATTGTACTTTGCAAAGAAACAAAAGAAGTGAAGTACTTGACTTTCATGAAACAAATTACTCGACCAAAGGAAGAAGAAGAAAAAAAAATGCAATTTTTATAGTGGACAACTTGGGAGTTTGTGGTCCAATTAAAGAAGGATTACATTGCGATCTCTGCCTCTCGGATGTTCCCAACCAGCCTTCCTTGAATATTTTAGGTAAATTGCGTTGCGCTCTGCCCATGATAATCTCCAGGCACCAGACAGTTCTGCCCGGAGGTCACCACCTTGCACGTCCCGCAGAGATCATCAAATACCTCCTCCGTTCCTCCCCAGCACCCCGTTCTCATAAAACCAAATATCACCGTGTAGGGATGAAAGTGCTTCCCTTCCTATATTCCTGTAATACTTAACAAATGGCATAAAGGAAAATGTTTCTACAATAATGTATTATTTATCCCGAATAATAAATGAAGGCGCTGAATTATTAATCATTCCTATTTAGCATGGCATCAGGTTTTCAGATGCCAGGAGGGACAATTATGTGGTACAAAACATAGCTTTCCCGTTCTCCCTCCCATAAATCAGCGCTGACTTATTTTAATTGACGTAGGTGCCGAAAATGCTAAGGAAACCAAATACTTTGTTTGCGTCCCTCAGGAATAGTGATGAAAAGACTGAGCCCAGAGCCGGTTTGGAAGCGACGTAAAGGATTGTTGTTTTTTTTGTTGTTGTCTGGACAGGTCGGAACAGAAAAGAAAAAATAAATAAATATGCCAGTCATCTGCTTTATGGCTACTGTGAAAGATTGTTAATAATTTACAGATCGATTTTCGATTGTTTGTAACCTGTGGATGCGAGTAAAATAGTTGGTACAAGTAAAGTCTTTTACATGGGCCGATTATCGTGCAAAAAAATTGTTAAATCGAGCTAATCTTCTGGTGGATACAATCAAACATCCCACTGTGAGTTTGTCAGCAGCCCGCCCCGTTAACCCCCTGGCCACCGGAGCCTATACATAACTTGGTCCCTGCTCCGGCTTGGTTTGGGGGTTCCCGGCACACTGAGTGGCTGAGCGGGACGTGAAGACGCGGGGAGCCCCGAAGCAAGCCGGAGTAGGGATCAGGTGAAGCATACGCTACGGTGGCCGGGGGGCTAACAGGGTGGGCTGCTGACATACTCACAGCGGGATGTGCATCCCGCTGCGAGTTTGTCTACCCATAGTGTACAGGACAGGGATACGCAGTGGATCTCGCTGCAAATCCGCAGCAAGAAATCCGCTGTGGATCCGTTATGTGTGAATGCACCCTTAAAGCGAATGCACCATTAGACTTTTTTTTTTTACAGTAGCAGATCAGTGCCTGGTGGTGCGGGCCCTTTTTCGAAAACGTAGTCCGATTTCCATCCTCGGCGCTGTTCATTGGATGTGCACTGGCCCAGCTCTATTCACAGCCGGTAGGCCCGCCTAATGGGACCATATCCCCTCCCCTCTGTGACACAAATCCATTCATTCTACTGCATTCAGTGCATAGAACCGGGCCAGGTGTCAACCCCGCAGCCCCCCAGCTGTTGCAAAACCACAATTCCCATCATGCCTCGACAGCCAAAGCTTTAGCTTTTAGTGTTTTCTTTTGAAAATCACAACACAGCATCATTTTGTGGCATTTTTCCATTCAGTTTCTTCTCTTTTTCAAGTTTTGCATAATAGAAAAAAAAGCCACAAAGCAAATGTAGTGTATGTGGTGAGTTTTGGATTGCACTTTAACACATTACACGTGAAAGAAGCCTAAAAAGTGATAGATAGATAGATAGATAGATAGATAGATAGATAGATAGATAGATAGGAGATAGAGAGATAGATAGATAGATAGATAGATAGATAGATAGGAGATAGATAGATAGATAGATAGATAGATAGATAGATAGATAGATAGATAGATAGGAGATAGATAGATAGATAGATAGATAGATAGATAGATAGATAGATAGATAGTAGAGATGAGCGAACCGGGTTTGGGTTCGAGTCGATCCGAACCTGAACGTTCGGTATTTGATTAGCGGTGGCTGCTGAACTTGGATAAAGCTCTAAGGTTGTCTGGAAAACATGGATACAGCCAATGACTATATCCATGATTTCCACATAGCCTTAGGGCTTTATCTAAGTTCAGCAGCCACCGCTAATCAAATGCCGAACGTTCAGGTTCAGATGGACTCGAGGATGCTTGAGGTTCGCTCATCTCTAATAGATAGAAAGGAGAATCGGGTCCACTATTTTTTTTTTTTAACCTTATTCTGGATCAACACTGTCAGAAAACAGACTGAATAGAGGGGCATGAGTGAGTATTTCTGGATTAAATACCTCTGTACTTATCTCATGTGGTTACATATACAGTAATTATGACACAGGGCATGGAGTTTACTATTTTTTTTTTATTCCCTTATTCTGGATCAGCACTGTCAGAGTACAGGCTGTAAAGGGGGCATGAGTGAGGCTTCCTACCTTAAATACCTCAGAACATATCTCTTGTGGTTGCAAATGATCATGGCATAGGGGTCCTTTATCTTTCTTTATTCCCTTATTCTGGAGCAACACTGTCAGAGTACAGGCAGTATAGAAAGACATGAGTGAGTCTTTCTGCATTAAATACCTCAGTACTAATCTTTTGTGGTCGTATATGATCATGGCACAGGGCATGGGGTCCACTATTTTTCTTCCCATTGATCCACGCGTTAAAGGGATACTCCAGCGACTTTATTTTTTCTTTCATATCAACTGGTGTCAGTTCTAAAGATTTGTAATTTACTTCTATTAAAAAATCTCAAGTCTTCCCATACTTATTAGCTGCTGTATGTCCTGCAGGAAGTGTTGTTTTATTTTCAGTCTGACACAGTGCTCTCTGCTAACATCTCTGGCCGAGACAGGAACTGTCCAGAGCAGAACTGTCCTATGGGGATTCGTAGAAAACCCAGACAGAGTTCCTGCCTCGGCCAGAGATGGCAGCAGAGAGCACTGTGTCAGACTGAAAATAAACCAACACTTCCTGCAGGACATACAGCAGCTAATAAGTATGGTAAGACTTGAGATTTTTTTAATAGAAGTAAATTACAAATCTGTATAACTTTCTGATATCAGTTGATTTGAAAGAAAAAGATTTTCGCTGGACAACCCCTTTAATGCCATGTTACATAATATTAGCACAGACAGTGAAATAATCACACAAGTCTTATGTATATAAAAAACTGTATGGAATGGCGTTCTGGAGTGCCAGGGAGAGCTGTGTATTTATAGACGGAGGCTTTGTATAGCAATGAGTGCCTGTCAGACAGTATGTTTGCACAGTCCTATGAATGATAGAGAACAATTAACCGCGCCACCTCCGTCTTATCCCTTCTAGAACTCTCCCTGATTACTAATGGATCGCTCTCGCATACAGGCCCAACGTTCTCGAGAAAAAAAAAGAAAAAAAAAACCTCCGATGACTACAGTAACCTTTCCATATCAGATGAATGTCACATGGTCCCCAGAGTGGCCCAGGCCTTCCAGGGAGCCAAGAGATGGTGCCAAACGGGTGGCACAAAAAGTAGACTTTGTGGTCACCTAATACATTATCGATACAGCTCCTGGCACATTCCTATACGCACTGGATAAATATAGTCAGACCTTCTGTAATTGACTAAACCAGTCATCCATTCTATTAAAAAGAGAAGAAGAAGAAGAAGAAGGTCCTGCTGGGATTTATTATATAATGGTTGATGATGCGGCAGAGCTGAGTCGGTCATTTGGTGATATAGGAGTTTCACCGGATCGCAGGTGTTTCTTTATCTGAGTCATCATACCTGCAGACAATAGTAAGGGAACAATGAAGAGTGCGAAGAGTTAATGGATAAAGTTATCTGTTATACAATGGTAGGGGTTGTAAAGTGAAACAGGTTCAGTTGCCCCTAGCAACCAGTCAGATTCCACCTTTCATTTTCCAAAGAGTCTGTGAGGAATGAAATGTGGAATCTGATTGGTTGCTAGGGGCAATTTGGCCAGTTCTACTTTACACCATGTTTGATCAATCTCCCAGTATATGACCATGTTACTTTATATTACTGTTACTATAGGGGGTGTAGTGGTGACTGCTGCTCTGGTCCTGGTCCCTCTAGGAGGGATGTGGGGGCTTGGTATGGGGATATTACAGTATTTATAGTTTTATTAGACATACCTTCTAGCATAAATATAGGACATATTCAGGCCCAACAGTGTCAGACTGCCCTGACTGTTTGAAATACAAATTGAGCTGTGTGTTTTGTTGTAGCGGAGCTGGGTGTGTATGATGTAGCACAGCTTGGTGCATATGATGTAGCGGAGCTGGGTGTGTATGATGTAGCGGAGCTGGGTGTGTATGATGTAGCAGAGCTTGGTGCGTATGATGTAGCAGAGCTGGGTGTATTCGATGTAGCAGAGCTGGGTGTGTATGTTATAGCAGAGCTGGGTGCGTATGAAGTAGCAGAGCTGGGTGTGTATTATACTGTACATGCCCCAGAGCTGTGAATGTATGGGTATAATGTACTGTCTCGAGAGTGTTAAAGCGGTGTTGTCATTTCAATAAACTATGACCCCTTCACTGCCTTAGACCACCAAGGAAATTTAATAGGCATGAAATGTTTTTTCCGTTTTTGTTTTCCTTCAGTTGTCTAAATCAGAGGTGTGTCTCATAGTCAGATGCTTCTTATAAAGCGAGAAATATAGTATATTGTATCATGATATTGCTTACGAAACCAGCACTAAGGGTAATACCATGTCTATCATGAGATTATCACAATCTTGCCCATGTCTAGTTCTTGAACTATCTGTCTGGTTATCCATCTAGTTTCTTTCTTTCTTTCTTTCTTTCTTTCTTTCTTTCTTTCTTTCTTTCTTTCTTTCTTTCTTTCTTTCTTTCTTCTAACTCCTATCTATCTATCTATCTATCTATCTCCTATCTATCTATCTATCTATCTATCTATCTATCTATCTATCTCCTATCTATCTATCTATCTATCTATCTATCTATCTATCTATCTATCATCTATCTATCTATTTATTATCTATGTATCTATCTATCTCCTATCTATCTATTTAATATCTATCTATCTATCTCCTATCTATCTATCTATCTATCTATCTATCTATCTATCTATCTATCTATCATCTATCTATCTATCTTCTATCTATCTATCTATCTATCTATCTATCTATCTATCTATCTCCTATCTATCTATCTATCTATCTATCTATCTCCTATCTATCTATCTATCTATCTATCATCTATCTATCTATCTATCTATCTATCTATCTATCTATCTATCTATCTATCATCTATCTATCTATTTATTATCTATGTATCTATCTATCTCCTATCTATCTATTTAATATCTATCTATCTATCTATCTATCTATCTATCTATCTCCTATCTATCTATCTATCTATCTATCTATCTATCTATCTATCTATCTATCTATTTATCTATCTCCTATCTATCTATCTATCTATCTATCTATCTATCTATCTATCTATCTATCTATCTTTAAAATCCCTAAAGAATCCCGGTACAATGTCTATTATTCTGGGCTTTCACTATCTTCCCCTCCTCTGACTCTTATGTAAAAGGTAATTTATGTCACATGAAATGCTTATTTGTTCTCGTATTGTTGGAAGAAAGCTGTAGTTTTATCCTAGCAACAAGGAGGTCACGTGTTTCTCGGAATTATCCGGTTGCTGAGATACAGGGAGATCGTGTAAAGAACGAGACGGAATATTATTTAACCACTGGGCTTTTTTCCGACACAAAGATCCATTAATCTGTTATCTTTATAATTGGTGCGGCAGCGGATTTACTCCACCCAAACAGCGAGCCCAGATCTGCGGACTGGCGGCATGGACCGGCTATGAGCCCACAACCTGTATCTTAGGCGGCTGACTCCAGAACCCGACCTTTGATGCCACTTTTAGGATTGTACTAAGCAACTGCAAAGTTCTCAGACATGCAGGATTATGGGTAATCCTTGCAGTGCATGTTGCTCAGCAGCAGTCACAGCTCCTCGTCCTTTTAGCCAAAGCTAAGCTGTGGATTTATAACTCTAATAAAAGTAATGCTTTCATGACCTTATAATACTCCGGAGCTGCGTTCACAATTCTTAAAGTTTGTATTGGAAACAGTCAGCAAGCTTGTTGTCCGACACATCCAATGGGGTATAATACAGGATGTAAATCAGGATCAGTAATGTATGTACACAGTGACCTCACCAGCAGAATAGTGAGTTCAGCTCTGGAGTATAATATAGGATGTAACTCAGGATCAGTACAGGATAAGTAATGTAATGTATGTACACAGTGACCCCACCACTAGAATAGTGAGTGCAGCTCTGGAGTATAACACCGTATGTAACTCAGGATCAGTACAGGATAAGTAATGTAATGTATGTACACAGTGACCCCACCACCAGAATAGTGAGTGCAGCTCTGGAGTATAATACAGGATGTAACTCAGGATCAGTACAGGATAAGTAATGTAATGTATGTACACAGTGACCCCACCACCAGAATAGTGAGTGCAGCTCTGGAGTATAATACATGATGTAACTCAGGATCAGTACAGGATAAGTAATGTAATGTATGTACACAGTGACCCCACCAGCAGAATAGTGAGTGCAGCTCTGGAGTATAATACAGGATGTAACTCAGGATCAGTACAGGATAAGTAATGTAATGTATGTACACAGTGACCCCACCACCAGAATAGTGAGTGCATGCCTTTATGTTAATCCCCCTTTAAACAAAATATGTTTCCTAGGTGAGGGAAATCAGGTGTCTGATGTCCACCTATCAAAAGTTGTCTAGCCATGGCTTTGTTGTGACAGAGGATGCACTTTGATAACACAAATGTTTTTGTTTAGTTTTTTTCCTAAACCCTACCCTTCTATATAATCATAAGTAACTTCCCTCTAACCACCACATAATAAGGAAAACCCTCTATACACACTGCTACCGTCAGCCTATCCCTATAAGAAAACACCAGTATATAGTAAACGAGGCCAGGAAAAACCCAAAGGAAAATACAGTGTAAGAACCAAGTGCTAAAAAGGGTGACAAAACACTAATAAAACACCTGTCTGGATGAGCCCTATGTGTGAGATTAAGTGCAAAAGACATTATGTAAATATATTCCAGACAGTGGGTTGGCTGGGAAAGGGGAATGGTCTATGGATAGACAACGAGAAAGCTAGCTGAGAAAAAGAGTTGATTCCAACTATACAACGTATAAAAAGTGCTGCGTATCTAGTGATATATGCATGCCCTTATTCACATGTAATAGACCCACATTTTTCACAGAATTTTATTATTATTTTTTTTGCACTTTGACTTCTCATTGAAATCAAAAGAGTTTTTGAAGGAAAAAAAAAATGATAGTCTATTCATCGGATCGGCTCAGGTAACCCAACTCAACAAATGGTCTTTGCCACCATTGTGGTTGAACGTACAAAAGGTTGTTCCTGGACAGGTTGTTCCTGTATTAAGTTGTCCATAGGCCTTCAATATCTGTTGGCTAACAACTACTTAAGCCATATTCTGCCCATCTCCATCCCCCCCCCCCCCCCCCCCTTATTGTACATACTTGGCCAAGCGTCAATGGACAAAGGATAGAAGGCCACTGACAGAGTGTTATGGTGGTCTTATTTCTTGGGAGAACACAAGCTTATTTCTTCTTTACCCAAACCTCATCTATCCATGGAAAGTTGGGAACCCCCAATAAATATTTGGATGGTCCCAACTAAATGGATGAGTTTGCCGGACTTATCTAATGTTTATAATGGCCGTCACTATGACCAAGTCACTCCAGGAAGTCAGTAGCACATGGATAGTAATCAGCCCTGATACATGATGGGAGGAAAGGAATTCATTCATCTTTTTGACCAGTCAATTATTTTCCCATGCTGTTTGGACTATTAATGGGGTTGGCCTTGACCACACCATGCTTAACTACATTATAAATGCTGTACAGCATCATATGTTACCTATAGGAAAGGACTATTCATTGCTGTCCATAAGATACAATGTAAAAGTAATGCACCTTACAGTGCACACTACCCTCAAATAATACCAATATTTAGTGATTAAATACTAGCACCATAATAGCACCATAGGAAGAGTACTCCCTAAAAACCTATTACCAAAGTACACAATGGAAGGATGGATGTTTACAATACCTAATATCTTAAAGAAACCAGACATTCTCTTGGGGACAAGTAACCTCCTGAGGGTGAAACCAGAAAGCTACTGCATATACTTCTTCCCAGAATTCCCAGTGGTGCATAAATAGCCTATAAGCCTCTACGAACAATAAGAACCCAACAACGCAGGTCTTCATGTAAACAAGACAACACTGTGCTGCATACTGACAAGGGACAATAACTCCAAATCAGCTGTTTAGGTTTTGAAGAGTTCTGTGTCCCCCACCCCCACCCCCACCCCCTTGGTTTTTTCAATCCTCAGTCATGTCCCAAGGCTTCTTAAAGGAGCCAAACATTGACAAACAAGAGAAAGCTTCCTCCAGCAAAGTTAGACCAGAATTCTCATATTATATTGAGAGCTACTTTGCATATCTTTCTTCCCAGAATTCCTATCGGACCCCCAATGACCTATTAGTCTCCATGATGCTCTCCTCAAGGAGAACTATTACCTCTCTGTTTAATATAACCTACTATAGATAAGATACCATTCAATGTGACATATATCGGTTAAATGATGCTATATGGAAGTGAGTTAATAAATATATGTTTTATTATTATATGACTATTCTATTCATTTATTTTTTTCCTGGTTCTGAACGAAGGCCAGGAGGAGGTCCAAAAAGAAAAGAAGTGGTAAGGCTATGTTCCCACTTTGGGAAATTAACTGGGAAGGTGGCCGTTTCGCTATATAGACGGACACTAATAATGATCATGATATATTGAGATGGCCGCCATCCCCGTCTTTGTTCTCAAAGTGGGAATATAACCCGAAGAAAAAAAAATTAGATTTTACTTTCTCATCTACAGCTGTGTTGCTTGCAAATGTGCAACCAGCCTCAAACATATAGAAAGAATTGGTCCGGCAGCATCCGGTAGTCAAACTCCAGGTGAGGTTTATTCAAGCAACATACATCATGGCAACATTTCGACCCCTAGTTATTTTTCTCAAGCCTGAGGCTTGAGAAAGACCCCGGGGGTCGAAACGTTGCCGTGATGTATGTTGCTTGAATAAACCTCACCTAGAGTTTGACTACCGGATGCTTCCGGACCAATTCTTTCTCAATGTTACTTGGCCTCCTGTTGGGGTTGGAGACCTCCAAGTGTGCGTCCACATGTATTTTCAGGAAGGCTCTCTCCACACATTTGTGACTGGTGCTGTTGGACTTTTCTTTCAACAGCCTCAAACATATATCACAACATTTTACTAGCTAGCAGCATTTTTTACTTCTCATCACACAATTGACTGGAATATTGCAGAATACTCATTTTATTGTGTATTTCGAGGGTTTTGGAATTCTATATCTGTATATCAAATTTTTTAAAAAATTTTTTTAACCAACTTTCTTTTGTTCTGCATCCATCTGACCCTGGACATTGGAGGTAAAGAGGCAGTAGTGGATTATAATAGGGGCGTTTGGCAGCCCGGGGCCCTGAGCTCCTGGGGGGCCCATGACCATCCAAAAAGACTTATACTTTCAATGGTGTACTGTCTCCTGGCTACACTTCTGCCATGATTTGCAAAAAATCACTGTTTTTTATGGCAATTTTGCACAAATCAGGACATCATGACATTATCTATCCTGTACTATGAATGCCAGGCTAGTGCTTCCATAGTTAGTGGGGTGGCCCAGGCTTGGTGAACAGCCCGGGGCCTATGGTAAAGTTAATCCGCCCCTGTAAAGAGGCACAGATTATGAGCATAAATATAGTATAGTGGTACTTTTTCCGTTGCACTTGAACATCAAATGTAATCTTGAGGCACAAAACGCAAAAGAAAAAATGAATAGACAAAAATGCAGAAATGTATTTTTATTTCAAAAAGACTTGAATACCATGGGAGAAAAAAAAAAAAGAACAACACTGAAACACGCAGCTTCATTTCACTTGTTTTCCGCTGATGACAAACAAAGAGAATTGCATTTCATCTAAATTTATACATTCAGATATGAAACGTGGGGATGGAGTCGGAGAGGCTGGAAAATGAAATGTAGCGTGATTTCTATCCAGACTCTAAAATTTGTTGCAACGCTTATATATAGAAATGAAAATTGGAATAGTGACAATGCCTAAAAAAAAAAAAAAAAAAAAAAAAAGTTTTTCCATCTTATCTGCAGTCAAGTAAGGAACACTAGGAGTTTGGTTTTCTTAAAAAAAATCTGATTTCCTGATCTGTCTTCTGTTTCCGTTGCCATCTTTCGGCGTGAAAGAGTTAATTCAAAAACGACACGTCTTTTGCAAATTTCTCCCTGATTTACATTGTGAAATTGACTGAATTACCTGTCAAGTGTCTGATTTTCTGTATTAGACCCTATTGTCTTGCGAGTGCTTTGTACACCCCCCTGCGCTACAAAGAATTCAATAATTAGTTGAAGTAGTGGTGCAGGTATGCTTAAGAGATGAAAGGATAATTAGGTGTCTGGAAATTTAGAAAGTGGAGAGAAAATCAGCACCGAGCAAGCAATGACTTTAAAAAAAAAAAAAAAAATCAATCAAAAATATTTTAATGGCGTGAATAGACTTGTTGCAATGGAAATCAAGGTCTCCATGGTAACTGTGAAATGACCAAGACAAGTGACCTAGACTCGAATATGTTATGTATTAGAAACCCAACAACTTCATGTTATGATGTATAAATCAGGGTAGATATGAGGGAATAGATTCTAAAACTAAAGTTGCACAGAAAAATTCAGATGAATCTTTTTGGACTTGTTTCAGAGGATTTATTTACAGGAGCAGGGACACCTTTCTAAGGTGGGTGTCCCTGCTCCTGTATATTAAATGGTTCTGTATGCATTGCTACTTGATTGTAACTGCCGGGTGCACTTACCTATGTGTAAGTATAGGTAAGTGTACATGCAGTATAGATGGCTGCTGCTTATACTGCATAACTAAGCAAAAAGTTAAATGGTGTATGCTTCATTGCTCAGTGTACAGAAGCAGGGACTCCTGCCTTTGACAAGGTTCCTGCTTCTTTTTACATTTTTCTTTGGGAACCATCCCAGGGGTGTCAAACTTGCGTCAAACTCACAACAGTGAAAATGAACAAACTGTTGTATCTGAATGAAACCAAATTTGAGTAAATTCACTAGAGTTTTCGAACATATATAATCTCAAATTAAAGGAGTATAACGTTTTATTACTTTGTAAGCTTTATTAAAGGAGAAGTCTGGAGGGGGGTAAAAAATCCTCTCCTCCTGGGAACATAATAAGGAAGGTATAACTACCCGTCCCGATGCCCGCGCAGCATCGCAACCAACTCCTGGACCCCGCAGCTACGTCACAACTCAACTAAGAGGTGGGACACCGCTGCACTCACTGATTGGCTGAGCAGGGTAAATCTTTCCCTTCAGTGACATGGCAGCCAGGTTGTGGCATACTTTACAGCTGTGAGAAAATGACATTCAACGGGGTACTGGAGCCTGGTAATGCAGCGCAGGGCAGGCACAAGGTCTCATAAGTATATTTTCATTGTTATTTTCCCCCCACCCCCTGCCCAATATAAATTTTCACCCCACCGCTGTCGGACTTCTTTAACTTCTTTTTTTTTTTTTTCATTTTTACCTTGGGGCTAAATTTTCTCTGCTGCAACCAATGGCTGACTTCGGAACTGCTGTGCTGCCTAATTCTGGAACAAATACATATGGCTAGCGATACTGAGCCTCCCCTAATGCCTATTCTAATGCATGTTGGACATATATATATATATATATATATATATATATATAATATTATTTTATTTTTTGCCCCTTTTCTAAAGCCCCCCTTCCCTCATATGGGTAATTTATCTTTATACTAAGGCCTTGGTTACATTAATAAATCTATTAGATCACCATGTGCATTTTTTTCATGGTACAACCCTTTTATGAGATGCCTTATAATGACCTAATGCTGCTTTATGGAGACAGTTTGTCCTTTTTCCTGCTTTTCAAGGGGAAACGGTTAATATAAAATCGGCCTCACCCCTTCCGCACTCGCCGAAGAAAAATGATAAAAAGATCTAATGTCGTCCTTTTGCAGGAGAGCTGAGAGAATTTCAGCAGTGAAAGAAATGGTTCCAGTTATTTATAAAGAGACTTCCTGAAGATTGCTCTTACACCTAAACTTTCCAAGGCATCATAAATGAGCTGTCAACTCACGTCCCCAAATGGGCAACAGCTAACATTATATTAAAGGTCAAATCTCATGTAAATGTTTTCTCTCCAGAATGACTTATGCCTCCTATTTGAGGTAAGTGCTGCAAAATAGAAAAATTGAGGCAATGTATCAAAACTTTAACTGCACAACGAGATCAGGAACACTGATATCCCGGCCAAATAAAACTCAATTGCTTCCGTTTTTCACCCCAAGATTTGCAGTTGGGAGCCTGTGATAAATGACTTCTGCTTATGCACATTCTAATGCCTGAATTGAAGCTGCTGCCTATGCGAAGATGATAAAATATGGTATTTTAGCAAATCATTTGAGTTTTTATCAATCAGAGTGGGTCAAGGTGAGGTATCAATTCTTCATTCATTCATAATAAATTATGCAGACCACAAACCCAAGAAGGTTAGAAGCATTGTCCTAACCTACAATGTGCAAAATAGTTATTTACCTCTTTTCTCCAGATGTGTCCATCCTTACCTTTCATTTAGTTAGGGATTTCAATTTATCATGAGACAAATTCAACACATCAACATAACAATTGGGTGTCCACAGCTAGACTATCATCTATCTATCTATCTCCTATCTATCTATCTATCTATCTATCTATCTATCTATCTATCTCCTATCTATCTATCTATCTATCTATCTATCTATCTATTATCTATCTATCTATCTATCTATCTATCTATTATCTCTCTATCTATCTTCTATCTATCTATCTATCTATCTATCTATCTATCTATCTATCTATCTATCTACCTAAACTATCTATCTATTTATCTATCTATCTATCTATCTATCTATCTATCTATCTATCTATCTATCTATCTATCTATCTACCTACCTACACTATCTATCTATCTATCTATCTATCTATCTATCTATCTATCTATCTATCTATCTATCTATCTATCTATCTATCTATCTATCTTTCTTTCTTTCTTTCTTTCTTTCTATCTATCTATCTGTCTGTTTATTAGCTGTATCAGTTATGTTGTTGTGAAAAGCATACATATGTGTCCTGGCTTCCCTTTTTATTAGTTAAGTGATAGAATAGGGTTTCTTATGGCAGCCTTCCACCAAAATATCCCAACATTTTGGTCAAACCAAGGACAGACAGTCGTTTGTTCTGTTGAAGAATCAATATCACAATAAGTAAATTTCACTGATATTTTATGTCACTTACTAACTGAATTGGCTGTTCAGGGGATTGTCTCTAGTTATGGTTCCTTTCTAAATGCAGCCCCTAGGGAGATCATTTGATTGTTCTTGGTACCAGTAGCCTAGATTTTGCATGGGGAAGCCATGGCCAGCATCAGATTAATGTATGTATGTTCATGTCATGTAAGAATAGCTTAAAGAAGCACTGTCACATTTGTTTTTTTAATAAGCAAACAGGGGTTGTGTCAGAAGCAGTTTTGCAACATTCGAAAATAATTTTTATCGCTTTTAGATTTTCCTTGAGTGAATCAACATTTGACTGACTGTCATGTGCAAAGGCTTCACAGATCATTACCACAACAGGGGGCTTTGTAATGCTCCACAGAAAAGGCAAAATAGTTCACCATGAAGACTCTTTATTAGAACCCAACCATGATACTACCCAAAAACTGTACAATACTGTCCCAGTCCATAGCACTCCATGCTTCTCCTTCACCATAGCTCCTCAAACAAAGGTGATGGTGGCTATCTGTCAATGGCAGGACAAAATATGGATACCATGACACTTAATTTCCTTCTGCTTAGCACATGGAAGTGGTCCGAGTCAAGGATGTGTAATGAAGGGTCCCCCTGTGTCTGGATGATTGACAAGGAATCTATGGAGGCTGCCTCTGCTTGTTGACGGAGAAAACTCAAAAATCTATTTTCTGGTGTCTGTCTGGAGCCTGTCAACTATGTGTGTGCCCCCATGTAACCATTGCTCCCAACACTTTGTGGAAGTTTGGTCACAATGGCCTATATGGCCAAAAATATATTCCCATACCCACCCATCTAAGTCCAATAATTCTTCCCTCTCAAAATTTGTCAACTGGACAAAAAGTGCATCATTAAGTCATGAGTAACAGTCATCGATCTCACTACCCAAAAGTAGCCGTTGTCATAGGGTGGCAGTGGAAGCCCTTTTGTGACTTCCTTCTGAATGTATTCATATACGACTTGTGCTGGAGGGTGAAAATGATACAGTCTCACTTCTATTCTTCAACCGCTATCTGAACATCATGACCCCATGGTCTACACGATGAGCAAAAAACAACACGGTAAAACCTATTTTGTTAATAAAACAAGTTTATTTGTTCTTTCAAGGCAGCGAATCAGCTTAACATACAAAACAGTCAAGATGTCTGAACCTTATCATGGGTGGGGGTGTCTAGATACAGCCCAATAATCGAATATTACTCATCATCTTCTCTGCTGCTTTCCTGTTCTATGATTCATCCTGTAACAAATCAACCTTGAAGCCCAAGCAACAGCTAAGAAAAAAAACTTGGATTGAATTATCCTTTAAATATACATTTTATTACAGAGATGACAAAAGAGCTTATATTACTATTCGGTGATGTAAGTAACGGGAATGGGGATGTGACAATCTTTTATGTTATTCAGTGAGAATGAGATCAAGCCAACATGTGCAATATGGAAACCAGGGATGGTGAAGCACCTCACATTAAAGGGGTTATCTAGTTTATAAAGACTGAATTTCAGGGGTATTCCACTCTCAAGCACCGATGGGATATCCACATAGATTTCTGATAGATGTAGGTCCTAGCTCAACAACAAGGTCTCCTGGCCTCATATGACTTGTGTACAGTGGTAGGAGGAGGGCAAGATGGCTAAAACAGCTGTGCCAGTTGTTTTTTAGTTCATGTAACTCCCATAGACATCACTGGTAGTTGTGTAAAAGGCATAGGACCACAAGCTACACTGTTTCCGTAACTT
Source organism: Dendropsophus ebraccatus (assembly GCF_027789765.1). Classification (NCBI taxonomy): domain Eukaryota; kingdom Metazoa; phylum Chordata; class Amphibia; order Anura; family Hylidae; genus Dendropsophus; species Dendropsophus ebraccatus. Next base: position 182,153,260 of record NC_091456.1, read on the forward strand.
GGGAACCATGTTTAGGACCCTCATTTTTTAACCAGAGAAGATAGAGCAGTTACAAAACATCTCTCACATCCTGGAATACATACCCTGCCTGCATTGCGCATTGACTTTTATAGTGCACTGTGTTCATTTCCCCTGGGCTGATGTTTCAATAAAAAAAAACACTGTCAAGATTTATCATAGATGATCAATAGATCAATGGGTTTCCCAGCTTGTGGGAATTTGGTTATTGCTAGTTGATAGTGATGAGCGAACTTAGTAAAAGTTTGGGATACATAGGTTGTATCCATGTTTTCCAGGACTCCCTAGGGCTGTATCCAACTTCTCCAGACCCCAGGAGTCAAATGCCGAGCATTCCAGTTCAGACGGACCCAAATATTTGGAAAGTTTGGTACCAGAAAAATAATGTCCTAATGTGTTGTGATTCACTGGGGGCAAATCTGTAGAGGAGCAAGAAAAAGATGAGGCCATGGTCCTGTAATTACTAAGTACCAAGGCTTACTCTGTATGCCTGCTACACAGTATATGTTCACTGGGCATCACCACTTACAATCTTAGGCCATGTGCACACTGCGTATGAGACCGGCCGTTCCGTGACCCGGCCGGGTCATGGAATGTCCGGTTTCTGAAAAGATCATCCCGCCTGGTACTGTAGTACCGGCCGGATGATCTTTTGGGCCGCATCAGAACTTTACACTGCACGCTATGGAGCATACGGCCAGAGCCGCTCGCCCCACAATGTGCACATGGGTTTCTGCAGCCGCTATTCAATGAATAGTGGCCGCAGAAAACTGACAGTTCTTTGCGGTGCTGCAAAGTATCCCGGCCGGAGCGTATACTATGTATATTATGTAGTACTATGTACTATGGGATACTATGCCAGGATCCCATAGACAGCAATGAAACATATATTCTCGTAATAATCACGGCCGTTGTAAAACAGCTGTGATTTTACGAAAATATATGTTGTGTGAACATAGCCTAACGCTTGTTGGATCAAGCCACTCCAAACTTGACCCAGTGGGTGTTCATTCAGACATAAAACATATTCCTCTATCTCAGTACATGTACATACATTGTTTCAGTACAAAGCTATGTAGGCAGTTTCCATATTACCTTATTGTAGTGTAACTGGAAATATAGAAAACGGAGCAGGGACTCCTGTCACTTTGAAAGGAGTCCTGTCTCTTCTGTGGTAGGCAGCTATAGGCTATGCATCACTACATACTGTATACAGTAGGTCAAAGAAGGTAACTGATTATGCTACGTATTACCACTTTACTCCTTACACACCCTGAGCCGGCACTCAGCACCTGGCCATTGGAGTGTAGGGCTTAAATTAACCTGATGGCCGATAGGCACTCTACCCCTCTAAACATACAGTATGTCTGTAGTTTTACCATAGTAGTGATTGTATAAATCTGATAACATGGGGTGGAGTAGCCTACATATATTTTATGCTAAAAATCTCAGGTTGTGTATCTCAAGAATTTCTGTTCAAATGTTTTTGGTTATTCTACAAGATAACAAAACATATATATTTGTATCTATATGCCCCCGATGATTCATTGTAAACAAAACCATTTAAAGGAGCCCTATCACATGGTTGATTTATTGAGTAGTAGTTAAAACTCTGTTAGGAGTTGTTTATGCTTTAGGTGTTTTTATGCCTCTACTGTATGTATGAATCAGATGTGAATTGCAGTACGAGAAGAGTTTTTCTAGAAAGTTGAAGTACTGTATTGAGTTTGCATCATTGGAGTTCTTAAACTAGTTTACAGAAAAGTAAGGGTACACATGCATTTGGTATATTGTACTCAATATTATAGTCATACAGGGATAGGGGGTGTTTGATATATGCAGTTGCACCAGTTACACATCCCCATGGATTGATTGTGGTTTATTCTAGAGGCTTATTGTAAAAAAGGCCATCTGTAGTGAAGGAAATTTTTTTTCCAATCATTATAACCACATTATTTTTGCACTTAGTTTCACTAATATTACTGTAGACTCATTATAGACTTCAAACTAGGGTTAAGCAGACCTGTCAAAAAGTTTGCATTAGGCAACGTTCTCCCAACCCGAACACTCGGTATTTGATTCCCTGAAGCTGCAGAAGTTGGAGGCCATCCTAGGGGGTCCTGAAATAAAAAAAACATGGATAGACTGCATCCATGTTTTCCTAGCAGCCATAGGGCTGCATCCAACTTCTGCAGCCATCGGGAATCAACTGCCAAGCATTCAGGTTTGGAGAACGTTGTTGAACCCAAACACTAACAGATCCGCTCAACACTACTTCCAACCAAGAATACTTATAAGACAAGAAGAAAAAGGTTGCCAGGAGGATGTCGCCTTGTGTAATCCTGTTACGGGCAGATGTGTGAAATGATTGTATAGGAGGACTCTTACCTTTAACTCCCTTGGGTTTTATGTGTATCACCCTGCTTTGGGGTAGCTCGTAGCGTCGGATGATGGCTACCGGCCAAAGGGTCCAGGAAATGAGACTCTCCCAGTGTTGGGGCCCGTGATTTCGGGCAGTGGAGAGAAGAAAAAAAGTAGCTAGGTAGGTATCCTGGCGCTGCTATTTTTTATACTCCACTCATTGTGAAGGAATTTTTGGCAGTGCCAGGATACCTACCCAGGTACTTTTCTCTTCTCTCCACTAGTGATGAGCGAATACTGTTTGATCGAATAGATATTCGATCGGATAGTAAGGTATTGGATCTATCGAATATTATTGAATAGTTCGCTGAATATTCGAAAAATATTCGATAAGCGTTCAAATCCCCCAGCTTCCGTTTTTACCTCCAAGTGGTCGAATAGATGTTTTTCAATAATCGAATACTTGTTCCCATAGAATTTAATGGGATCGAATATTTGATCAAATATTCAAGAGATATCCGTACGAATATCGAATATCCGAATATTTCACTATTCGCTCATCACTACTCTCCACTGCGAGAATACTTACAGAGGCACATATAGGGAAGTATTGTATTGGGAGAACCCAGTTTAATAATACTTGTCCAGCTTTAGATGCGAGCACAGGAGGGATCCAGCACTAAAGTGGCCGTCAAAGTTTGTTTTACAAAAACCATTTTATAGATCGTTCCGAACATGATTACAAAATATCTATAAGAGAATATACAATTTCCCCCGTAATGGCTGAAGTTTCCACTTGACTGCTATAGACGTGGAGTTTTCAGCCTCTTGTCGAAAGCCATCCCGGTGCCGTTCAATGCATTTTCAGGATATTGATGAGTTTCAGTCGCATCTTTAAAGTGGGAACTTGCGGATACAGTATGTTATGCACTGTTTAACAGCTCCGCTAACAATGCAGACTATTTGGTTTCTTCTAGGAGACCCAGAATGAACTATTTCTCACCATACTTTTCACAGTCTGTGGCAGATTGTACAGTCAAGTGTAATTTACAGTGTCTGGGCATGCAGCTAACCGTAAATTGTAAAAAACAGAAATGTTCTCCAATAGGACTCCTAGGGGGAAAATGTACAAAAACAACATAGAGTAATTTGCTTTTATGTATTCCAAGTGTATGTTTGTCATCAATGCGTTCACGCACCCTTGCGTAGGCATACGCCCCCACACTGCATGTACAGTACTGACATGAGCAAAAAGTTGGGAAAGTTTATGTTGCTTTTCTTTTGTGCACATGTTATGTAGAGATTATACAAGAGGATCTGAGCAGCCTGCAGCGACTCGATGTCTCTTCTCCACAGTTTTATTGGTGCATTAGAATACAAGCGCAATAATGTGAGGAGATAATGTGAGGAGCCATCTATTCACTATGAAGTACTAGATAATCCATGTACCATCACGTAATGCCTACAAATGGCTCCATATTATAATATCATTCATTCAATGATTACTTAAAAGGATTGACAACTCCTATGAGATAAGAGCCACCCAGTTTAAAGGCCCTATTACACAAGGAAATTGCCTGGCCAATCAGGGCATATATCTCCCTGTCTATAATCAGCCGAGGAGCCGATCTTCTGCTGATCATTGTCTTTCAACTTGTTGGAAAATTGTCACCGACTGCACAGCGCTTCGTGCTATAGGAGCTGTGCGGTCGGTGGCCGATGAGAAAATATAGTAAATAATAAACATGTATACTTACTTTTCTCTGCTCCCTGTTGTCCTCCTGCCTCTTTCCAGCTGACCATAGCCACCACTGAAGCTTCTGCACCTGTCTTTGAAGTGACAGGCCACTCAACCAATCATTGCTATTCTATCCTGTCTCAGTCAGTAATTGGCTGAGCCATCTGTCACTTCAGAGATGGCTGCAAAAGATTCATTGGTGCCTTCGGTCAGGTGGAGGAAACCAGGGAAAGGTAAGTATACATATTTTTTATTTACTATATAAAGAAAGGGGGAGAAGTCTAATAGATTAATAGGCTCGCTTATTCTGCAAATCGGGTCACGTAATATGGCTTCAACTTTTGGACCTTAAACAAAAAGCTAAAAAAAAAGTGTAGGGCCTCATGGTGCATAGGCCATAAGACCCTACTTAGTGTTTTTATATGTTTCATTGGCAACAACCCTATCAGATAGGAGTTGCCCAATGATCTACTCATTGCCAGGGTCCAGCTCCCAACATCTCAACTTGGATGCTAATTTTATTGGTGAAAACCTTGTCCAACCAGATATTAAGGGAAAGTCTCTTTGTGCAGAAGATAAGTGCATGAGATGGAGTAGAAAGCCCAATTGACATGCCACTTTATATTGTAGTACCTGTAGTATCTCTTGCTCATTGCTTCGGCATCAGACACCAGTCACTGCTGTAGCGAGTGCGGCTACAAGTTCTTGATGCTGATTGCTCTTGGCCTCTTTTTAATCAGGTTTTTCTATACTCTTTCTTTACATTAAGACGTAATTTCCAGCCAACCAGTCAGTGATCACTTCTAGTGTCAGAACAAGAGAGGCCGATGCAGTGCTTAATCACATGGTTCTTGTTAGCTCAGGGACAGTCGATTTCACTATTGATCCTCGGGGGAGGGGGGGGGCAGAGCGAGCATCTTCTGTCTCGAAATAATTTCAAAACGACAGAAAATGCTTAGAAGGTCAACAAGTGGTAGGGCCATCACTGGCATTTTCAGAACCTTGGAGTAGACAACCAACTTTTCTTTGGATTTTTTTTTCCTGTGAACTCATCATCAATGGAATTTGTTACAGTTCTTCTTTGTTGTTAAGTTTTTCTATGGTATTTAATGGATGTGGATTTTATAGAAAAACTCATAATGAAAGTAGGTCACACGAGTGTAAACAGAATGTAGGGCTCTGAATATAAGATGATTCAAAGTCATCTGTGGTACTCAATGTACATGGAATGGCTTGCTCTTAAAAAAAAAAGAAAAGTATAGTCTATTCAACCATTTTGTTCAGATTTCTCATTTTCAAGGTGATCCTTTCAACTGGATAAGACTCACCTTGGATGCAAGGCTTTCACCAGAAAGATGGAGAATAAAAAGGAGGGTGACCTTATTCTGTAACTATTATATGTGTTTTACTTTATGGTCTTAAAGGAGACCTGTCACCCCGACTGCCGGGGTGAAGCCCGCCCTACCCCCCGGTGGAGCCCCTTATACTTACCCCTTCCTCAAAGTCCGGTCCCGTCCCGTTGCCGAGCAATCCCCGTCGGAAGCCGTGTGCGTGCTCACCAGAGATGACTCCGACGCTCATAGAGAATGACTGCTCCAGTCATTCTCTATGGGCAGTGGACTCATCTCTGACAGGGAATTCTCGGCAATGGGACGGGGTCCAGGTCCAGGACTTCAAGAAAGGGGTAAGTATAAGGGGCTCCACCGGGGGGTCGGGCAGGCTTTACCCCGACAGCCAGGGTGACAGGTCTCCTTTAAAGTAGAACTCTACATCAAGGAACTTTGATTTTTTTTTTTCTATATAGCCTCTTAACTACACTATGGTGGGAATTGTTTTTTTATTGTTTGTTTGTTTTTTCTTTAAATTGACTCATGTCACAAAGACAGGAACTGTCCAGAGCAGTAGCAAATCCCCATAGAACACCTCTACTGTTCTGGACAGTTCCTGACATGGACAGAGGTGGCAGCAGAGAGCACTGTGTCAGACTGGAAAGAATACACCACTTCCTGCAGGACATACAGCAGCTGATAAGTAATGGAAGACTGTAGATTTTTAAATAAAAGTAACTTATAACTCTATAAAACTTTCTGACATCAGTTATTTTAAAAATATTTTTTTTCCTCTGAAGTGCCCCTTTAAGCTAGTCAATAAACCCTCACAATAAACTCATACTTCCCTTTTTTCTAGCATATACTATGTATACTGTACCAACTAACATATGGAATAGTATTAAATTGAAAGATAAAGCTGTAGACATAGGATGCAAGATTAAATATGATTGAGATAACTCAGTAGGCCCTCTCCTTTACTGTGAACAGTAAAGTCGACACTGAGCATGCTCACTATACTCTCACAATAGGTAAAGTAAAAGATTCCCAAAGTTTTTTTTTTCTTTTAAAGTCAAGGTACACAACAACTTGGGCAACTTCTGTAACAACCCTGGCAAGATAGTTAACCTCGTAATGCAGTATTTCCTCCATTGACCTCCACATTGACATCTACATGTACTGTATCAGAAAGCATGCTCGCTATGCTTTCCAATAAACGTTCTTGAGTTGCCTTATTTTTCTGGGTGAATGTTGTAAAGTAGTCTATTAAATGGGATTGAAATGCTTCTGTTGCTGCTCCAGCGAAAAGGTTATGCCCATAATTCAGTGGCATCTATATGTGGCACACAGCATGCTCACTATGCACTCCAATAGAAGTCTTCTTATGTGCAAGTCGCTGCAGTGAAACAATCCATTGCATTGTTGTGATAGCATCCGAAAGATGCACCATTTGATTGCATTTAAAAAACTCTCCCATCTTTCAGCTAAAACTGGTGTATAAAGCACCAGTCCGGGTGCCTCATGCCCCCCATTAAAAGCATCAAGCGTGACACCTTATCAATAAGCAATACAATTTTAACTCTGTGGACACCTTTTAAAAGCATTTTTTTTTTATTAAAGGGGAACTATCAGCAGGTTAGATTTGATAGTCCCCTTTACAACTCTGCCTAGTTTCTCTTTTACAGCATTGTATGTTTTGCTTTCTGTCTAAACTTGCCCACAATCTATGGGATTCTCTCCTGTAAATCTTTTATTGTGTGCCCTCCTTCCTATCTACAGCCTGTGTGAGCTGTCCTTCATGTATGCGCTCCCTTCTGCTCACACACACTTCTCATTGAAGTTTTGCTTTCTATCTACACTTGCCTACAGTCTATGAAATTCTCTCCTGAAAACCTCTTATTGTGTTCCCTCCTTCCTATCTACATCCTGTTTGGGCTGCCCTTCACATATACTCTCCCCTCTGCCTCCACACACTTCTAATTGAATTTTTGCTTTCTATCTACACTTGCCCACAGTCTATGGGGTTCCCTCCTGTAAACCTCTTACTGTATGCCCTCCTTCCGATCTACAGCCTGTGTAAGCTGCCCTTCATGTATACTCTCCCTTCTGCTCACACAAAATTCTCATTGAAGTTTTGCTTTCTATCTACACTTGCCCACAGTCTATGGGGTTTTCTCCTGTAAACCTCTTACTGTATGCCTTTCTTCCTATCTACATCCTGTGTGAGCTGCCCTTCTTGTATACTCTCCCCTCTGCTCACACACACTTCTCATTGCAGAAAAGCCCATTTAATATATTTTTTCTAACCTTTTCTTGAATAGCAGCTAAATGATACAGCATTTCCTAATGCAATTTAGAAGGTGGTGGCTTCATTTTGCATTCAGTAAACCAATCAACAATAACATATATATTCTAGCCTTTAGGGTCGGTGCATCATCTTCCTCTCTGTTCTAAGGCAGTAATAATAAATTAGCTCTAGACTATATAAGAAAGTTGCAGAACCTCTCATTACAGTATAAGTTTACTGAACGTAGGAAGCTGGATTCATTCATCATCCGCTGCCAATGTCTTAGGGTACATAAAAAAAACGCTTTCAAAGAAATATTACAAAATCAAAATACGTTTTGTACCAGTCAATCGGAGAGATACTAGAGGCAACTCTGATAATTATACACTTAGCATTCTCATTTCCAGGTATCTCCACACAGGCCTAATTACCGGGGTGGATGCGATTTCGGGCATCGGGCTTCGAACGACCTTGAGGATCATCATTAACTCTAAGACTTGTTAAAATAAAGAACTTGTTCTCATTCCTTTAGGATGGAACCGGGGGGCCGGGGGTATCCTTTACTCTCCAGGAGCGTCTGCTTTCATGCATCTCTCCGGCACTAAGCCCCCTATACTTGTTTCCAGAACAGCCTCACATGAACACATTTATTATAGCAGCCAATTAACTGTGCATTAATTATAGCAATATCATAAGAGTTGAATTCTAATAGACAGCTTATGCTCATGTCAAAACGTCCCAAGGGAAGAGGCTACAGTGAGAGGTAAAAAAAAAAAAAAAAAAAGGAAAAAAAAGCTCTTCCTATTGTGGATTGTTACTGTGAATATATAGCGTCTTAATAGTATGGTAATAATAAACGAGCCCAAAGGACCAACAGAATGATGCTCCTAAGCATCTACATGTTTCCATATTTGCATTATACTCTTTCACCTTCTGCTTTATCGCTCAAGGGTAATGGACTAATATATTCTTCTATAAAGTTGACATAAAGCCACGGAGATCTACGAGGGATATTAAAGGCATCAGCATCTTTCGGAGGGAGAAAAAAAAATATGAAAAGAAAAATTTGCATGTAGTTACAGATTTTATTTGTTTAATTTTATTTATTTTTCTTTCATTTAGGGTTTGCTGTTTTTTTTTTTTTTTCCCTTACGTTTTACGTGACCCTATATAAATCCATAATACGGCTGTTTGAAAGGGTACTCTGGGGGGGGGTGTGTGAAAGTTTGCAAATCAAATGGTGCCAGAAAGTTATAAAGATTTGCAAATTACTTCTGTTAAAAAAAATGTATAGTCTAGTCTTCCAGTACTTATCAGCTACTGTATGTGCTGGAGAGGATAAAAGAAATAATTTGCTCTTACCATCTCCCCTCCAGTGCTGGTGGCCGCATAGTGACACTCCGGCCCCCAGCCACTTCCTGGTCTGAGTGGGGACCCGGGTCATGTGGTGTGTGAGTTCCTGTCAGCCAGACAGCTGCCATAGTGGGGTCTCACTTACCTGCTGACTATCTGAACGGACCTTACACTTCAAGATTCGAGTCCCCAGAGTGACGGTAGGAGGCCACCAGTGCTAAGGCGGGAGAGGTAAGAGCATTTTATTTCTTTTATCCTCCCCCTGCCCAGAACTTGCCTTAAAAAATGGGTCTGGCCGGAGTTCACTAATGTCCAAAAAAAAAAATTCTCCTAATATCAACCTCAAGTACTTTTGACTTCATTATCATCCAAAACAATACATACTAGTTAACAAAGTAACTGCAACAACTATTTGGGTCTGAAATATTTGAGGTCTAACCATGCCAAAACAAGAAGGACTTTTGTCTGCTGGGAGTCAGCGGAAAGAACAAGCCATTTCTTTGCATGCCATTCAATGTGACATAACATTGGAAATAATGCGGAAAGCCAAAACTGCTGTCTCCCAGCTCTGAGCTGAAGAAGAATTTGACAGTTTCTCAAAAAAAAAAAAAAAGAAGAAGAAATTTCTTCAAAGCTAAAGTATAAATCTCCGTGGGATTAGTGGATCTGAAGGCTGAAATATCTGCAAAAAAAATGTTCCAATGTTTATTTGGCATGAAGGAGCGCATGGTTAATATTGTATATTATAAAAAATGGGTCCTCGGGTCTACGTTTTTTGGCGCTTATCGTAGATATTTAGAAGCCAAAGTTCTGTCTTCTGTGATTTCTGTCTTCTCTGAGTTGACGTACTAAAGTTCACCAAACACTTGTTTTAGCATCAGCTATGTTTTAGACACCCAGCCGCTACAACAGCAGTAGCTTTACAAAGCGGAAAAATATTTTTTATTACGTCGCGCAAGGCTGGTAGAGGGGTGGCAACTAGTCATCTGGGCAGGAAGCCACCCATGGCTAGTCACGGTTCTGTGCCTGTCAGCAACAGTAAGGGTATAATTGACAGGCAGAGAGGCTACTAATGGGTCTTTCTGCCTGTCAGTCATCCTCGCACTGCGAGTTGATAGGTAGAGAGCCATGACTAGTCATGGGTGGTTCCCCGCCCAGATGACTAGTTGCCGCCCCTCTCCCAGCCTGGCATGGCATGATAAAACATCTTTTACCCGGTCGTAAAGCAACTTCTTCAACGGCGGCTGGTATGCTGCACACTAGATCTATACTGTGCTGCTGGGAACCATATCAGCACAATGGTGCTGATTGGTTCCCTTTAAGGCGCCCTTAACACAACGATCACCATTTTTTGGGTCAGGAAACACTAATGAGAAATGCTGCAGGAAACCATTAATGTTTCCTGACAGTTGAAAATGAAAAAAATTATACAAATTGAACTGCTGCCCTTGTTTGCCGCATCAATGGGGTTGAGAGTACGGCCTCTTGTGGCTGAAGGTACAGTGCCGCCTCTTGCCCGAAGGGTGATTTACAAGACTGAGAACTGATTGGGTGCACATACAGTTAAAGGGCCAGTGTCAGCACCCAGCAGTGCCCAGTTGCTGGCGCTGGACAGGGCTTCCATGCAGTGCCTCCAGAATTCTGGACAGTTTCCAGATGCGCATCCAGAGCTGTCCATAATTCTGCATCTGTGCCGGAATTCAGAACAACAATTGGACAGGTCCTATAATTTCTGGGCCTCTTTTCTAGCACGGACACCCTTCAGGAATAATCCTGAATGATACCCGTGTCCTATAGAACTCATGGGTAATAAAATCTACAGATCTTTTCTGAAGTATGAAGGGGGGGTCAATGTACAAATGCTAATCCATTATGTGGTGCTGGCCAACAATGACACTAATGGGTTAAAAGCAGTAGTTGTGAATTTTTCAAAATTCTGCCGTAGTCCCTTGACTAAAATCTATACTAGCTCGGCAATAAAAGTGACTTACCACGTATCAAATTAAGCTTTCTATGACCCAGGTTGGTTTGCAAATGTGAGCGTTCGGAGGGTTGTCACGTGAACGGTGCTGTACACCAGAGCATGTGGTGCTCACAGATCTCCTGGGGATTATCTTTAATATTGAAATATTGCTAACAACCTCCAAGAACTTCATATGTGAGCAGCGCCTGCCTTTGGGTGCCCTTTTCCATCTGTTGATAAGACATGTGTGACCATGCTTTGCAAAGGTAATGGTGTGAGGACATTACAGCTGTTCATTTACAGACATCCAGGAAAAAATGTGCACTCCGCTAATGATGCTGAAGTAGGTAAATCTCACCATCGGCCGCCTTCATACTAACCCAGGGATGGTTAATGCATTATAATTTGTGGCCCAAAAATTAAGATTAACTTAAATGTTCCAAGGGCAGAGGGTGCTCAATCATGGCGCAATAGGCTACAAGCTCAGTGGCTCAAGGTCCTCCATGGAAGGTTATCGTTCTAAATACCAGAAACATTTTAATATATAAAAGTCATTAAGTCAAAGGACTTGACGGGAATCTGTTTGCATTTAATTAACCCTAACAGAGCATGTTGGCCGTGCGGTTTTTAATCTCTGGCCAGTTCCATTTTGGAATATCATTTCTCAGTTCCTTGCTTTACTCTTATGGACTCCCTTCCTTCCTAACATGGTCTAGAAACATAGAAGATTGACGGCAGAAAATGACCACTGGGTCCATCTAGTCTGCCCTTTTAGTATTTCCATTCTTATTATCTTAGGATAGATATGCCCATTTTGTTACCTTGCAGTCTTGGTATCATGGACAGTGTTGAGCGGACCTGAGGAAAGTGTCTGGGTTCCCCAACTTCTCCGAACCATAACCCTTTAAGAACCGGACTGCTTTTTGCCTTAAAGTGTCGCTGTCTTTTTAAAAAACTTTTGACATGTTATAGAGATATCAAGGACAAAGGAGTAAAAGCAGCAGCACCAATAGACACCAAACTTGCCTTCTGGTGGGATGCACGCTGGTGAACCCACAATCCCTCAAGTGGCTAACGACAATGTAGTATGGTCGACGTTTCGACCCTGTCCTTAACAAAGACCCTGGACAGGGTTGAAACGTTTTATTGAAAATATTTTTTGTAAGCATTGAAGATTTACATTGATGCTGTTGGACCTCTTCCATACTGTTGATGCTGTTGGACCTCTTCCATACTACAACGTCATAGAGACATGTCAAAAGTTTTGATTGGTCCGGATTTGAGTGGTTAGACCCGTACCGATTGTGAGAACGATTAGGGAAAGGACCGCGCTGCAGCGCATCCGCTATGTATCACTTGATATCAGTCCGGCCTCAAGGACCTACTTAGGAAATCAGAGCCAGACCGATTACGAGACACAGAGCCGGGAGAGGACCGTGCTTAGTCGGGCTTGATCATTCTCCCAATCAATACCAATCAAAACTTTTGACATGTCTCTATGACATGTTAAAAGTTTTTCAAAACGACAGTGACACTTTAAGGATCATGGTCCATTTTTTAAATTTGATCTGTCTCATTTTATGTGGTTATAGCTCCATGATGCTTCAACTTATCCTAGTGATTCTGAGATTGTTTTCTCGAGACACATTGTACTTTAGGTTAGTGGTATATTTTGGCTGATTCTGTCTATTCAATTTTCTTGTAAAAAAAAAAAAGGGGCCTAAATGAAAAATTTCATGAAAAAATTTGGCAAAAATTAGGCAAAATTTTTGAAGTCATTGTGCAGGTTTAATCATGGGATACTTTCATTGCCAGCATCGTTGCACACGCTGTGATACCAAATATGTGTACTTTTTTTTTTCCCTTCGACATGTACTAGTTGAATTAAGGGATAGATAGGGAGAATATGTGTAGCATCAATCTGCTATGCTAACCTATCTTGATAGGACATCATTCATCATCAATAATTTTTGCTTGAAGAATCCCTTTAAGTCCCATAATAAAATGATGGCTGATATATTCCACAAACAGCTTTGCACTTTTCCGTTAGTCGTGTCTGTGTTTTGTACTGTTTTAGTTTCTGTTTAATTAAAATAATAATTTTTTTGCTGGTGGATTCCACTCTCTCTTTGTGACAGTCAACGGTCAATGTATATTCATTGACTATCACAGAAAAACAATTTAAAGGGGCAGGCTTCTCAAAGATTAAACTAGACAAGGACAGCTGCATGGGTAATGGAGAATAGAAGTGATGGACAGCGCTGTAAATAAAACTGAAAACTAGAACTTGATCTTTAATTGCCTTTCAAAACGCTAACAAATTAAACGGCTAAGGCAGGATACATGGGGGCTCGGAGGCTCCACTCATAGTCTTTTCAGGAAAAAAAAAATTAGTAGTCAACACCAGGTACTAGGATAAGAAGCGCACAGAATATTCAATGGCACGCTCTAACAAGCACAGTATACTTACTGCTCCTGTCTTCTATCTGTCTTCACTGTCGCTGCTCAGTGTCCTACCTCAGTCTCTGATTGGCTGAGCTGCGATAGTAAAGACAGATAGAAGCCTGGAGTTGTAAGTATAAACTTTCTCCTCTCCCCACACTCCCAACAACAGAGCACAGTCCGATAACTGTCAGACTATTACTTTCAGATTAACCAAGTACCCTCTGCTCTGCCAAGTGTGTGTGTGTGTGTGTGTGTGTGTGTGTGTGTTGTTAAAATCTTGAGTCACCTATTTTATTGAATGGGGTTAGTTACTCGAGTGGTGTAAACAAACGTTAAAAAATCCTTGACAAATACTGGAAAAATTGAGTATCTAGCACTTGAGTATTTTGGAGCTCGCTCATCTCGGGTGTCCACTCTTACCTTTTAAATTATCATAAAATATGATTTCAGGAGATGTTCATGCCATATATGAGACAACCCCGAGACGGTGATGTGTTTGAAGCATGGTCAGGGTTTCTCTAGTATGTTACATTACTAAATTTATATCATAAGAAATTGGAAATCTTAAAGTGTACCTTTCAGCATGTCCGCTGACTCTATTGGAAGTAAATAACTCTATCTATCTATCTATTATCTATCTATCTATCTCCTATCTATTATCTATCTATCTATCTATCTATCTATCTATCTATCTATCTATCTATCTCCTATCTATTATCTATCTATCTATCTATCTATCTATCTATCTATCTATCTATCTCCTATCTATCTATTATCTATCTATCTCCTATCTATCTATCTATCGCCTATCTATCTATCTATCGCCTATCTATCTATCTATCTATCTATCTATTTCCTATCTATTTCCTATCTATCTATCTATCTATCTATCTCTATCACCTATCTATCTATTCTTTCTATTCTATCTATTATCTATTTATGCAGGGGCATAACTAGAAATGGCTGGGCGGGAGGCTCGCTCGGCCACCATGTGCTGCAAATGATGACAACTCAGGAGCAACTCATTTATGTGCATCCGTTTTGATCCATTTTTCCGTTGACTTCCATTGTAAAAATAACGGATCCGTTTTTTTTGACGGACACAAAAACGTAGCTGACACTACTCTTGTGTCCGTTGACAATGGAAGTCAATGGAAAAACGGATCGAAATGGATGCACACAAATGCATCTGTTATTTTCATTCGTTTTTCATCAGTTTTTTTGCAAAAAAACAGATGAAAAAAACGGATTGCAAAAACGCAGTGTGAACATAGCCTATCTAATATCTTTTCATCTATCTGAATATCTATTTACCTAATAATTATCTATCTATCTCTCTATCTCCTATCTATCTATCTATCTATCTATCTATCTATCTATCTATCTATCTATCTTATATCTATCTATCTCCTATCTATCTATCTATCTATCTATCTATCCATACATATATTGATCATCTATCTAAATATCTGTTTACCTAATAATTATTTATGCAGTAGATTTCCTACTTGCAAGCATTCAGTATAGTATGTTATAATTAGCAGGAGATGCATGACTATCGCTCACATCTATGATATAAGGAGCTGAACATACCATGAATATTTCCATAACGTGGGTCAATAAAATACTTTATCTATTATATACGCCGTTCTTTCGTCTCATCCCTCAAGCTCCTGAGCCCAAGTTATCATGACTGATGGCCTAGTCATTGCAATACCTCTCCGACGCCTTATCATCCTGCGTCGTCCCTTCCAGTATAGTGATGGAAAGAAGATTCTCTATAAATCTTCACGGAAACAGATGTACATTTCGGCGATACCAGATGAAAATGTCCGGGCAGCAAAGGTGAAAGGCGTGGAGAGGTCGTTAATTTGAGCCATGAAAGCCGCTACACATCATCCCAAGGAGCCGGCTTCTGCCCACGTCTGCCATTTTTATCTCAGGAATTTCATCTCTTGGATAACCTACATGCGGCAAGAGAGATGCAGATGGGGATCGGAGACAATGTAAAATGACTGGGGCAGATTCTTGCATTGCATTATATCTACGTAGAGTTATCACAATGACCCATGTGTGGTTAGTAGCCCACATTTTTTTTTTTACTTTAACTTTGCCCATAAAAGTTACTCATTACAGAACTTTTATTTCCCGACTTCTCTCTCCAATCACAGTACACTACATACTTCTTTCTACTATGCTAAGAGTGATGATAAATGTGGGTCAGAGAGCCGAGAGGAAAGAAACAGCAGCAGCCCTGGAAAGCTCTTCTGCATATAACACTTGCTACCCCACTTTCTGTGTACTGTCTTGATCTAGCATTTACTAAAGACAGATTTGCCCTAACAACAGGCAGGGGACAGCTGACTGCAAATAGAGCCTTTTTACATAGGACAATATGCTGCAGATCATCATGTTCTCAATGATAACAAAGCTTTCATTAGGCTTAATTGTACGTTCCTTTAACTTCATTATTAGCTGTCACTGATTTCCTGTCGATGTGTGGAGGTTACAATGATTTTACTGGCTGAACAAAAGATGGGATCAGCCATGGATCAAGTGTTTTCTTGTTTGTCGGCTGATCACTGGCCCTTTAATACAGAATAACTATGAGTCCTCTCAAAACCCTTTTTTTTTTTTTTTTTTTTTTTTTTGGGGGGGGGGGAGCAATTACAGGAAGGGGGTGGTGGAAAAAAACAAATAAAAAACAATACGCTTATCTGTTCTTATGCCCGTGTTATGCTGCATGACCAAGATCCCCTAGGTCATCTTCTCCAAGGTTCTGGGTAAATCACGACCCGGCTGAAACATCATAAGAGGGGGAAATTTAGCCCACTCAGAAAATTAGTGACTGCAAAGTTGTCCTGTCCCTGTCACTCACTGTCTGAGCAGGGCATTCGTCAGCTGGGTCGTGAGGTAGCCGGAGGGGATCTGAGAACAGAGCTGGCTGGGGTCCAGAAGCAGGATACGACACTGTGTGGGCCTAGGGACAGGTGAATATAACCTCTTTATTATGTTCCCCCACCACCAGGCCTAAAATATTTTTTTTTTGCCTCCCTGAACTTATCCTTTAAAGAGGACCTAGCCTGACTTAACCTGACCCCACTAAAATAAAACCTGTGCACAATACAGCTCCATACCCTAAATCAGAATACAAAACTCTTATGTCAATCTGTCGCACCAACGCTGAGATATAGACTTTAAAAGTTTTATGCAAATTAGCAGATAAAGTCTACAGACATTACCTGGCTGTAAAAGCTGAACACTGCTGGACCTGAGGGCTGGAGCGCCATATTTATATAAGAGTTATATGTCCTGATTCAGGGCAATACGCTCTATGATACACTGCCTTTACTTTAGTCAGCATAAGGCTGCTGACAGGTGCACTGTAAAGAGTGATCGCCATGAGTTATCAGTGGTGTTACAAAGGACTACGGGTCACAGTGTTATCAATGTGGGCTATGACTTATAGCAGGGAAGTCTATTCCTGGATGTGTGCTTTGAGCGTTATCGTGGTACAATGGTAACTATGCTCACCTAAAGAGTTAAATGACAAATTTAGTATTCAGACTTTGCCAATTAGTACAATTCCTGGTGTTATTTGTAGTTTTGCACAGGACTGCTGACATTGCAAACTTGCACTTATCTAGCTTTCGGAGGTTAAGGGTTGAAGTGTCTTTAAGTGACAAGCCTCACTGATGGACAGCACTCTTACCATAAGCTCCAGCATCGGAGCGGTCTGAGTGACAGAGGAGCAGGGGGTGAGCAGGAAATTAATCCGTTGTAAATGAATGTAAATGGATTGCCAGGCGCTATCGGTGACAGGAGCCGGTGGAGAGAACTTCAGCATGCAAAATACTCCAACTTATCTCATCCCACTTGTCCGGGGTCAATGAGACTCCAGCAGCCAGAGAGACCCCAATCCTTCTTATCAAATGAGAGGGATAAGGGGGAGAGAGAATTGTTAACAACTAAATCTAAGGCCAGGATGCTCATGAATAAATTAAGACTTGATGATAAAATCTCTCCTCACCCTCTGACATCGCAGCGCAAATTATTCACCACCGAAGGTCTGAACACTTCTCTTAGTTAAAGTTTATGCTAATTCACCTTAACCCTTTACTAGTTCAAGGCGGAACGTGTGACAGCTGAGCCTAGGGAAGGCTGAGGCAGGGGAAGGAGGGGGTTCTCTCTTGGAATCTTTTTTTTTTTTTTTTTTCTCCTGTACTTAAATCTTTCCTAGAATAATTGTTATTTTTGCATAAATTGGTAGCGTACAAATACAGCTGCATGAATACCCATGAATTTAACTAAAGTAGTCATTCAGAGTAGAGAGAGAGGGTAGGAGGGGGACACAGCTGCAGCTTAGTCTCTAAATCTGCCTGCTGTGAGAGGGGAGGAGGAGGCGGAGCATAGCTCTGACATGTCCTAAAGATTACAATTTCCGATCGGAAACCTGCAAATTGCAGCAGTGTATATGTCACTAGCAATTCAACATTACAGCAATTCAAACATCATCAATCTCTAACATACTTCCAAAGATAAAGGCTGGCCATACACATAAAGTAGTGATCAGCCAAAATGGACATTTTTACCCATTTTAAGTTACCATTGTATGAAAATGATGTGTCCAATTGGACACACTGTATATTTGAGGTACTAAAAGGGGATATAAATAGTTTTCTAGGCTAGCTTTACACTGCCTTAAAATCTTGAGGGGAAAGCCAATAAAAACTCTGTGGAATTTTTCTTAAAAAAAAAAAAAAAGATTTAGCTGGAGGTCAATAGAAGTTTATGATATGCCTTACACACATGGTGGTTTTCTCTCCTCTCTGGCGTTTTTGAGGCTCTTTGACAGTTGTTCCCAAAATGCAGCATGCTGGGGGTGTTTTTTTCCCCACTACCATAGACTTTAATGAGGTTGTTCTGTTTTTTTTGTTTTTGTTTTCTTTCTCAAAAACAACATTGCTGTATGTATGGCTTTTTTCCTGGTGTTTTTGTCACCTTTTTTATTTTGCAATAATACATATCAGGCCTGCATCAGAGTATTTGTTAGTAGCCTACATTGTAAATTCCATCTATCCAGACAAAATGGTGCCGGACACCATGGTGGAAACCTGACAGACAACAGTATAGTCAGTGGGGTCTGTCAGATGCCATTTATATGTGAAATGTAAGGGACTGGCCTAGCTGTGATTGTTGACAGACAAGAACAATGGAACGTATGACACAGATGTGGCCAGAATCGATCTACCTATCTATCTATCTATCTATCTATCTATCTATCTATCTATCTATCTATCTATCTATCTATCTCCTATCTATCTCCTATCTATCTATCTCCTATCTATCTATCTATCTATCTATCTATCTATCTATCTGTCTATCTCCTATCTACTGTATATCTATCTATCTATATAAGTTCAGGGGAAAAATAAATACAATAATAATATATAATAAAATAATAATAATAATAATAATAATAATAATAATAATAATAATAATAATAATAATAATATTATTATTATTATTATTATTGTTATTATTATTTCAGCTTTAATTAAGAAAACATAATATCACCATAGCAACCACAGCGCTTTTAAAAACACCCAAGACTATAAAAAAAATGACATTGGAAATGTGATGACAGGGTGGAATATAAGGGAGCGCCTGCCCCTGCTATTGCCATACATGTCACACTCCACCTACATGTGTTACTGCCAAGAATAAACGTGTCTCTATGAGAGGATGTGCTCGCTCTCCCTCTCCACCGGCAGATCTGTGCTGCGGCCTATAGCCCTCCTCACTTGCATCTCGCCGTCTTTGCTGCCACCTACAAGGCCACTCATTCAGTGAAGCATATTGGCTTTGTTCCCTGAGCCTCTCCATTCTCCTTTCAGAAGATAAGATTCTCTCACCTGCTCCCTATTTCAGCTCTAGACAACCAAGTGAAACGCCTGCCAAGCCGTCTACTACAATGCTGCATGGCCATTCTGGCAGTGTCTTCTCAGACCTGATGCTGTTATGGACATTGTGAGACCATAGAGATCGGGTCTAGTTCTCTGGCTGGTGTTTAAAACATTGCAGACTCTTCACCGTTGTCTAAGAGTGTTCCCCTTCCCCTAGTGTCTTTCTGCCTGGGCCAGCCCTCAAAGCCACACTGAGGGCTCTGTTCACAAGGTCATGGAGGCCCTACTGCCTGCTCCTGATCTCTTCATGGTCTCACTGAAGCTATGTTAGCGAGTTAAAATCTTAAAGAGTACCTCTCACTATGGCGCCACCGGACCAATGGTGAAATCGATTGAGTGCCCCGAAGTTTGGGTATCCATAGCAACGGACACACCGTGATGGAAATGGGCAAGGCCCCCATTGAATCAGGATGGGGGTCACGCTTTATTCTGCCATGGCATATTCATAGCTACGGATACCCAAAATTCCGGGCACTGAATCAATTTCCCCACTGGAACGGCAGCCGCCATAGTGAGAGGTACTCTTTAAGTAGCTAGTCTCTTTTACTCCTTAGTCCTGAATAGAACTTGCTCTGACACAACTTTCTGTCACATGTCACTTGATTGTACAACCAGACACGTTATCTGACCAGACTGCAAACCAGACCCCTAAATTAATCAGATCCTTAAGTGAAGACACAACCTATAAATTAGTAAGACTCCAGTTTAGGCCCAGGAATAAATGGGACCCCAGACCAGACCCTAAACTTATCAGTCCCCTAAATTTAGACTCCAGAAAAAGCGATACATTTATAGTACTCCATTTTAGACCCAAGAACAGCTTAAAGCAAATCAGGTACATCTTTTATTTTCTTTTTTTTATGAGATGATTGGAGCTGGCATGGGATCCCGGTGGTCCGGCCCTTTTTTAAAAAATACTGCCTGGTTCCTACACTCACCGCCATTTTTTTGCCATGCCTTGCCCATGCACTGAACTGCCCCTAGTGTGACCATATGCCCGCCCCCAGTGCATGGGCAGTGCACGGCAAAAAAAAACAATGACCAGGATCGGGGTGACGGCGCCGATTGGCTCATGTTAAAATAAATTGTACATTCGCTTTAAGTAGACCCCAAATCAGACCGAAGAATCAATCAGACCTAAAATAAGATTTCTAAATTAAATTAGACCCCAGACCTTTAAATGAAACCTGACCTTAAATAAGGTCTGACTCCAGCCCACTAAATTATTTTATTAGACCCCAGACCAGACCTATAAATTTATTAGATCATAATTCATACCCAAAATTAAATTAAACCTCAGGCCTAAATCAGACTCCAGACTAAACTCCAGTTTATAATTATACTACAGTCTCACATTAATTCTATTTTTACCGGTATTCAAATTCCGAGTGAACAGACTCGTGCATGCTCATCTCTAGAAATCAGCAATCCAACTCTACACACCAGTCACTGGGTGGCACCAAGGAGCCTTGTTTATCTACTATATAATGGTGTTTTTCTCATCCTGCTGGCTCTATGGTATTATAATTGCTACTGGATATGTGATAGTTATGCTTGGATTATTCGACTTACTGTTTGGGCAGCTCAAGGGTTGTTATGCTGTTTATTAGGGAACCACTTTATATGTTCACAGTTATAATATTTCAAGATACCCTCTTCTGTTTTTGCCTTGATTGGCCCTATTTAACTCCATGCTTTTCATTGCTATTATTATGGTATGCAACATTGCTGTACTTGCTACTCTGCATGAACCTTCCTGTCAATAGGCTCAGTTGTACGGTGATTTATTCCATTGTCAATCCTTGAAAAACAGAAAAATACTAAAGACTATATACAGAAACACGAATACAAATAGCCACTGCCGCAAAGGGAGATGCAACGTAGGAGGCTCCTTTGAACGGTCCCTTCAGAGTCCACCACGCTGACACCAATTACGGTGTTTCTTAGGTCTCCAATTTCTAAGCTGGGGGTGGTTTGTGTGTGTTCGGTTATTTTTGCACAATGGGGCTTTTTCTGCCACCTAGTAATGCAGTTGTTGGTTTCCCAGGCACTTGAAAACCCAGAAGCAGTGAAGGGGTTAATGAGGTTGCCCTGGTGCCAAGTCTTTCTATTATGCCAGTTAATTCTGAAATTGGAAATTATGTTTATCGGGAAAGAACAGCGGCCGGTCCAAGAATGGATTGAGAAAGTACTATGTAATTGTTCCAAATGTCTCACCCATTTATCTCAGTAAGCAAACAGCCAGGACGGTCCAAGCAGAAAACAAGGATACAGATCGCATTTGGGAGTGAAAAAAAATAGAGACTTTCTTTTTTTTATTATTATTATTCTTTCTTTTTGTGAATGTTAAGTCTGTGTTGGGGTAAGATTTAGCGGCTGCTCCTGGCACCATGCACAAAATGCTTTTAAGTTTGTCAACAATTTCCATACAGATTCCATATTTATGCGGAGCCTCCGTGCCATCGGCATCATTCTTGGCATTTTTTTTTGTATAGTACTTCTGGTGTTTGCGGCTTTTATTTCATGTCAGATGTCATTGGTTGCTTTGCGAAATTGCGGCTCCTCACAGTTAATAGCCTAAGCCGCGAGGAAGTCATAGCTGTGAAATTTCCAACCTATTTACTGGTCTTGTCCTAACTCTGGTGATGTCCAGAGCTGCATGTGAAATTCTGCACTTAAGTTAAAAATAGGGTACATTGAAGACTGTGTGATGAGGCTAAAACATGGTTTCCAAGAATGGTTAGAAGATGAATGCAGCTCTGGAGCAAAATCTGAGTAAGGCTATATTCACACGTGGTAAGACACCGGCCGTTCTGTGACCCGACTGGTGTCTGAGAAGATCATCCCGGCCAGTACTGCAGTACCGGCCAGATGATCTTCATTGCTGCAGAATTTGGATGCGGGTGCATCAGTGTACACCCGCATCCAAATTCCCCGCCGGTGCCGCACGCTCCATTATGTGAACTAACAGGGTTTTCTGCGTCCGCTGTCCATGGAATAGTGGTCGCTTAAAACAGACATGCCAGTTTCTTACGGGACCACTTGGGATCCCGGCAGGAGTGTATACTATTCTTCAGAAGGTACCACTATGTAAGTTTTGTAGTAATCACGGCTGTTATAATGGCCATGATTATTACGAAACTTATGCAGTGGGAACATGGCCTAAGGCTGGGTTCACACTGCATTTTTTTTTCATCCCATTTTACATCCATTTAAAAAAAATGGACAAAAAAAAACAGATGTATTTGTTTTGATCTGGTTTTCCATTGACTTACATTATAAAAAAAGATTAAAATGCATCCATTTTTTTTAAGCGTACACAAAAACATGGTTACCACGTTTTTGTGTATGCTAAAAAAAAAGGATACATTTTGATCCGTTGTTTTCATACTGGAAGTCAATGAAAGAATGGATCAAAACAAATGCATCCGTTTTTCATCAGCTTTTCTGCATGGAAAAAAAAACTGATTGCAAAAATGCAGTGTTAACCCAGCCTAAGGCTTTATGCAAGATCTGAGACCGAATAGATACCAACACCGCCACTGACATAAGTGGTTGTCTATGGGGCAGAAAATATATTAGTTATCCTCGCTGCCCAACATTGCCCTTGTTCTACCCTTTTTGCCTGAGAAGGCATACCTCTGAGACAATGGTTGGGAGACAATAGGGCGATGATGGCGAGAGAGGATAGGTTATATCTCCTCTGCTCTTTGGACAACCTCTGTAACTGTAATTGCCATTAAATAACTCGATTGACTTCAACAATCTACAATTTTACAGAAAACTTTTTGTTTGCTTTTTAAGTCTTCTAGTTTATGAGTAGAAACCTAAAACTGCAGTAAACACTGGCAAAAAAAATCAGAGAGAAAAGATGGATAAAAATGTAGATTTACATGTGGTTCCGTTGAGCAAACCTGTCAAAATGTTTGGCAATGTTCGAGTATGGCAACGCTTTCGGAGCCCGAACCCTCGGCATTTCATTACCCGCCAGAGATGGATGCCGTCTTAGGGATGCAAGAAGACATGAATACTGCCAATGGCTGTATCCATATTTTGCAGGACTCCCTAGGGCGGCATCAAACTTTTGCAGCCCCGGGGAATGGAATGCCAAGTGTTTGGGTTTGGATAAGGCTGCCGTACCAAAACATTTTGACAGATTCGCTCAATGCCAGTGATAATTCCCTCGATGTTCACCTATGCAGAATGTTACCTGTTTTACTGAGACCAGAAAAGCATTTGTGAGCCTAACATCTTAGCTACATTTAAAAGATGTAATAGACAATTATGCAACGTTTTAAATTTTTAAGTCCATAGCAGATGATCCAGGGTGCCTGAACAATACGTCTCTGCTTTAAAATTGTTACAACCCTTTAAAAATGCACCATAGCCATTAATGACTTGCATAAAGTTTGGTCCCTCAGGGAGCCAAATCATCTCTTTCATCTTAATGTAATGCTTACTTATACTGTGAGAAATACGGCAATGCCAGATGAAGGAGAAGCTGCCATGAAAATTATTTAATGACCACCCCCCTATCCCCAAATCCCCAAAAATGTGCTTCCCCTCTGAAAGCTCCCTGAGAAAAGTCATTTTTTTTTTTTTTTGGATAGAGAAAAGAGGTGCAAAATGGTGCCTATAATAGAAAAGACTAAGTAAAGAAGAACAGTGAGCTAGTGCAGCCATGCTCAACATTTTCCAGGCTTAATACTAATTCAGAGGCCCACCAGATCTGCCAGTCTGAGGTTCATGTAATAAAAAACGGACTGTGTGAGATAGATAGATGGATGGATGGATAGACAGACAGACAGACAGACAGACAGACAGACAGATAGATAGATAGATAGATAGATAGATAGATAGATATGGCTCATGTTTCTCCAGTCTATTCTATTTTTGACCTTTGAGATCTTTGTTTCTTCATTTCATACTATAGATGGCCTTTGGACTTAATGTTGGCTTAAAGGGGAACTATCTAACTTGCTGATAGAGAGGAAGAAGGCATGTGTCTTACCTTCCTCCTCTGTGTCATTCCGATTCAGGTAGTCATTTGCTTTATAATCAGGTGAGACCGTTAAGAGCAGTGGGGCACCGTTAGGAGCACTGCCCGCCCCCACAGCACCGATCCGGCCTGCTCCATTCATTATCATTAGGAACAGGTGTGACAGCCAGGGTGGATCAGTGCTATGGGGGCGGGCAGTGCTCTTACCGGTTGCTCCAGTGCTCCTAATGGTTTCACCCGGACCATGGAGAAAATAACTAACTGCACCAGCACGGCACCGAGGAGAAATGAAAGACACATACCTTCCTCCTCGGTCTCTCCTGTGAAATAAGGACATATTAGCAGGTTAGATTAGTCTAATCTGCTTACAGTTTTTTTTTCCCCCCCAGACAAAACTGATTGATTAATAGCCATCAATCACTGATGAGTGAGGTGCCAACACCCGCTACCCCTGCCAGTCAGCCGTCACAATGAACAAAGCCAACTGCTTCCAGACCCATTTACTATGCCATTGCTGAACTACTGATTCAAAGGGTGCTGCAAGTCAGCATACCACCGATCATCAATTGATTCAAGCAACCAGTTTTGCCCAGAAAACCTCCTTAAAGGAGAAGTACAGCAAAAGTTTTTATTAAAGTATTGTATTGCCCCTTAAAAGTTATAAAAATCACCAACATACACTTATTCCGGGAAATGCTTATAAAGTGCTTTTTTTTCCCTGCACTTGCTACTGCATCAAGGCTTCACTGCCTGGATAACATGGTGATGTCACTTCCTGGATAACATGGTGATGTCACTTCCTGGATAACATGGTGATGTCACTTCCTGGATAACATGGTGATGTCACATCCTGAATAACATGGTGATGTCACTTCCCGGATAAAATGGTGATGTCACGACCTGACTCCCAGAGCTGTGCGGGCTGTGGCTGCTGGAGAGGATGATGGCAGGGGGACACTGAGGGACACAGGGCACTGGAGGGACACTGAGCATCCCTCTGCCATCATCCTCTCGAACAGCCACAGCCCGCACAGCTCTGGGAGTCGGGTTGTGACATCGCCATGTTATCCAGGAAGTGACATCACCATTTTATCCAGGAAGTGATATCACCATTTTATCCAGGGAGTGACATCACCATGTTATCCAGGAAGTGACATCACCCTTTTATCCAGGAAGTAACATCACCATGTTATCCAGGAAGTGAAGTCGTGATGCAGTAGTAAGTGCAGGGGAAAAAAGCTCTTTATTTGGATTTTCCATAATAACTGTATATTGGTAATTTGTATAACTTTTGGGGGACAATACAATACTTTAATTTAAAAAATTGCCAGACTTCTCCTTTAATGGGGCAATTCAAAAAATATTCTTGATTCAGCAACTTCTCCAAACCCCAACACTTATTTAACTCCCTGTGCCTAGAAAAGTTGGCCCTCGGGAGTTCTGGATAACTCGGATACCGCCATAGGTTCTATCTATTTACCTCCCTCTAATCTTCCCCCTTTGTCGTCCATTCGTCCCGCCATTGTTCCTTTCATTAATGTACTACGTTTTTGTTAAATCCTTAACCCGAACACTTGATCTGTCAGGCACTTCCAGCATTCTACCTGCTGCTGGCTCTCCCGCCTGGCAGCTCATGGCTCATGTATATTGTATATGAATATGAAGAAAAGATAATAGGCCATTATTTGTTGTGATGTAAAGGTGAAATTGCTCACATAAAACGCTCCGTTTGCCCTTGGGTATAGTTCGGAGTTTCTGGATACGTTTTATCTTTTTCTAAAGTACTTGATGTTCTTTGATCTTTAACGACATCCTATGAGCTTTTCTGATGTTTTCTTGTTGTTGTTTTAGCATTTGCTTGTTGGTATTAGCATTGTCTAAATTTCCTCTCTTTTTTTTTTTTATGTATCCTGTTCTCGACGGTTTCCATTTTAAACCTATATTAAATTACTTCATTAGTCCCAGTTTTCTCCAAAACCGAGACAGTTTAAAAGCGTTTTCTGATATTTAAACACACGAGCGGATAGATTTCTCGATGGTATCTCCACATTCTGTAAATGACGGCTCATTTTTTTACTTTTGACATGACAAGACTGAGAGTTATTAACGGCTTTAGAGCAATCTCGCAAAGCATAATGTTACTGGTAAATACATAAAAGAATTAAACTAAATTAAAAAAAAAATTGTATTAGTATTTTTTTTTTTTTTTGTAGGAACACAAGGACAGTCAACCAAAGCTTATTTAACAGGAATGGGAAAACAGAAAATAACCTATTGTTAAAGTCATGTTTTATGTTAAAGGGGTTATCCAGCACTACAAAAGCATGGCTTCTTTCTTTCAGAGACAGCACCACTCTTGTCTCCAGGTTGGGTGAAGGTTTTGAAACTCAGTTCTAATTAAGTGAATGAAGCTTAAGGCTATGTTCACACTATGTAAAAGCACGGCTGTTATTGCCATCGGGTAATGATGTGTGAACGTAGTGCTCCGTGAAGCATTCGGTAGTGCGGTCCATGGCCACGGGTCCGCGGCCATGCACTGCACTACAGTTGTGTGAATGTGGCCTAAAGGGGTTATCCAGCGCTACAAAAACATGAACACTTCCCCCCTCCGTCTTGTCTCCCGTTCAGGTGTGGTTTGCAATTAAGCTCCATTTACTTCAATGCAACGGAGTTTGAAACCCCACCCAATATGGAGAAGGGGAAAGTGGCTGTGTTTTTTGTAGCGCTGGATAACCCCTTTAATTTTCAGATCACACCTGAACTGGAGACAAGAGCGTTTCTGTCTCTAGAAGAAAGTAGCCATGTTTCTGTAGCGATGGAGAATCCCTTTAATAATCCTGAAATATTTCACTTTCCATTATCACCAATTGACCGTCAACTAAGGGTCCATTCACACTATGATTGTGTGATCTGCATAAAGAAAAAACACTCAAGGAACTTATGTTGTGAGAGGTTAAACTAAGGACGCTTCTATTAAAGGGGTACTCTAGAGAAAAAAAATCTAATCAACTGGTATCAGAAATTAGTACAGATTTGTAAATGACTTTTTAAAAAAAAAAATCTCTTCCAGTACTTAGCAGCTGCTGTATGTCTTGCAGGATGTGGTGTCTGACACAGTGCTCTGAGCTGCCACCTCTGTCCATGTCAGGAACTGTCCAGAGCAGGAAAGGTTTTCTATGGGGATATGCTGCTGCTCTAGACAGTTCCTGACATGGACAGAGGTGGCAGCAGAGAGCACTGTGTCAGACACCACATCCTGCAAGACATACAGCAGCTGATAAGTACAGGAAGGCTTGAGATTTTTAAATAGAAGTAAATTACAAATCTTTATAACTGACTATTTTTTCCCTGCTGGAGTACCCCTTTAACTCAGGATTCTTTAGTATGTAAAACATGGCTTTCTAATCCAGATGACCCCTTTAAATTGTATACAGTTTTGTCTGGAAAGTCAATGCCAAGCCATGTTACTGCCCATCCAGAAGTATTATTCTAATAGTATTATTACAGTGACATAAAGAGAGGAAATTGTTCCTCCAAAGAGCCGAAGCTGTGACTGATTTTGCTGTTAATCAAATGTTCATTTCAGAGTAGTAATATGACATTGTGTTCCCGATCTCGGTGTGATTGTCTCCTAGGTAGGGTGATGTAATTTGTAAGTAACAATGTCATTATTTGAAGGCTGTTCACTTTTCACTTAAATGGGAAATCAATAGTGATTACTGTACACTTTAATTCATGTTCGCTTTGTTAGGAGATGTGTTCTTCCTTCATTCCGCTCAGACAAGGCCCCTTGTAAATCTAGGACATAAGGGCATTTAGAAGATGTTCATTGTCTCCTAAACAATGAACACTGAAATTTGGGGTAAAGGGCAAGGAGCACTGACGTTTGGGGTACAGAATATTGAAGCACTGGCACTTGTTTTACATGATAATAACCGGGGTGCAAAACAATTACAACTTTTCATTGGAGGTACAGGACAATCTCCTTTTGATGCTTGGGGCACAGAATAATGACATGCTGACACTTGGGGTACAGGATAATGACACTTGGGGAACAGGATAATTACACCCTGACACCTGTGGTACAGGATAATGACACTTGAGGTACAGGATAATGACACCCTAACACCTGTGGTACAGGATAAGGACACTGATACTTGGGGTACAGGATAATGACACGTGGGGTACAGGATAATGACACACTGACACTTGGGGTACAGGATAATGACACTTGGGGTACAGGATAATGACACACTGACACTTGGGGTACAGGATGATGGGGTACAGGATACTGACAATGACACTTGGGGTACAGTATGATGACACTTGGGGTACAGGATAATGACACACTGACACTTGGGGTACAGGATAATGACACTTGGGGTACAGGATAATGATACACTGACACTTGGGGTACAGGATAATGACACTTGGGGTACAGGATGATGACACTCGGGGTACAGGATAATGACACTGACACTTGGGGTACAGGATGATGACACTCGGGGTACAGGATAATGACACTGACACTTGGGGTACAGGATGATGACACTCGGGGTACAGGATAATGACACACTGACACTTGGGGTACAAGATAATGACACTGACACTTGGGGTGCAGGATAATGACACTTAGGGTGCAGGATAATGACACTTGGGGTACAGGATAATGACACTTGGGGTACGGGATAATGAAACTTGGGGTACAGGATAGTGAAACACTGACACTTGGGGTACAAGATAATGGCACTTGGAGCACAGGACAATGACACTTGGGGTACAGGGTAATCACACACTGACACTTGGGGCACAGGACAATGACACTTGGGGTACAGGGTAATCACACACTGACACTTGGGGCACAGGACAATGATACTTGGGGTACAGGGTAATCACACACTAACACTTGTACAGTAAAAAGATGGTGTGACGGAGCCTCCAAACCAGGTAATGCATTGAGCTGTTACTTCCCAATGCTACAAAGTCCATACAGTCCCGTGTCACAGTCAGTAGCAGAATACACAACAAGAGAAATCTCTGTCGTCTAGCAGAAATCTCTTGCATCTTTACTGCCCAGACATCTTTGGCTCCTCATTTGTGCAGCAGATCCTCTACACTAAGACAAGCTCCTCATACCCATCCGGGCTGTGCACACCAAAAGCAACGGCCACACACAACACCCTAAATAAAATGACGTCCAAAGCTGCACTGTCCAAAAATATTAGTGCTTCTTACTTCTTGGGGTGCATGTCCGTCATCTTTGATCAATGACGATGCTGGTTTATTGTAATTCTCTTTTTGTCTCACTGTCGTACTCTAGTTTGCAGGTACTTTCTATCTATCATCTGTGTATTCACTTTGGCTTTCTTCCTCGTTCAGGATACTACGATATCTCCTACGCCTAATACATGTGGGGCCTGGTAAATGTGTGAAATCTCTTAAATATGTTTTGCAGCTCTGAGAACCCTATTAAACATTCCACAAATAGCTGTAATCTCAGACCACAGGGTGTAATAACCGGACCATTAAACAAGAAACATATCCAAAAACAATCGTAAGAAACATTTTTGTTGATGTTGGCTTTTTATGCTTTTTAACCGAGATCCTTTTGGTAGGCAGCTTCACCGCAGAGAAAGGCATTTTATGCTATTTAAGATTGTATAAAATGTCATTAGATCTCATAGGAAATTACGTTTATGTTGTTTATTGATCGAATAGGTGTTGTATTATTTCTCGTCGCAAAGGAGGAACCAGGAGCCATAAATGTGAAATTTTCAGAAAGTAAACAATTTTACAATGCTTTACGGCACCTACTACGCCAATGTACTCAATAACGTAGCGTGAAATAGTTTATTATATCGATAGGTATGGTTTATGGGCCATCTGGGCAAATTGTAAAAAAAAAAAATCTAAGGCCAGGCTGAATCTTAATAGATGCTGTTTTCGTTCATGTTTTTGAAGTTCATATGAAAAAGTAAAGTTATAAAATTTGATAAAATATTTCAGCAAATTAATTAGGATTGATAAAGCATGGAACGGAAAGGTAAATTGCTAAAGTATACTTACAGTTGCCATTCTCACCACTAGGCCTAAAACTAAGCTGAGATTTCCTGTTTTGTCTGTGATGATAAGAAGGAAACTGATGGAACGTGATCTGTGCAGAATAATGAACGGTGACGACAAAAAATGTATAGAGGAATATCACAGCTCAGCCGCCCCCTCCCAGTGGGATGACCACTTTAAAGGTCATAGCGTTTGCCCAGTAATATTACTCATTTAAGTTAAAAAAATATATATATACAGATTGGTGCAGAATCGGAAAGGCGATGCATAAAGCATAAGGCAAAGATTGAATTCAGGTACATGAATCACCCATTACAGCATCTGCACTAAGCCTAATGTAGTATATTAGTCTTCTTCAGAGGGTTTATTTAAGAAGGCTATAGTTCTAAAGATAATACAACCTATTCTACTACAGATGCGTCCAACCTTACCTTTCCAAAAGCTAAGCTATGATGATATATTCTGACCTGATCGGCGTGAAATCCATTCTGACACTGGAAGTTCGGGTGTCGATGGATAAGACCATGCCAGATCAGTTCCATGCACAGGCCCCTTTCGAAGACATTAGGGCCTTTGCATGGAACCAACTTGGTGTAAACGTATCTATGTAAATGTATCCTTCTTCTGGTACCAGAATGGATTTTACACAAATCGGGTCAACGTACATCATGAGAGGCACGTGTTAAGCAATTCAATTTTCTTATGTCACAAACACCATATAACATTGTAGCATACTAGCATAACCCTAAACCATCACTTATTCCCATCAAAACCAATGGATCCCATTATAACCACAATATAGACACATAGCACAACTACTGATATGAACTCCAGAAGGTCTTGTATTCAACCCATGACAAACATTTGGAGTTGTGATGAGCCTCAAGAAAAGATAAGGATGGACACATCCATGATTGGAAACAAATATAGGTTTGCCTATTGTTGAAGATATAATTTAGAATTACGTGGGTTGATAGGATCATCTATCAAACCTAGCTAAATTTAGTGTCCATCACTACATAGCAACCAAGAAGAATCTGTTCATAAAAATATCTTTGTCTGCCTTTCGGCTAAGTATACGTCTAATCATGGCTGCGCCTTTCACTGATCATCTCTAGCATTAACAGTGTGAATACCCTGTGTGTGGTGATTGGTGGAAGCAGAGACATCTCCGCACTCCTTAAGGCCACAGTTACATGTTATACCATGGTCCCTGCAGGAAACAGCTGTTTTTTATGTTCCGACACGTTAGCCCCAAGGAGCTGCAAGACGTGCTGACCTTATGCTAACCTTACATATCCCGCTCACTTCCTATTCCAGATCCATGCAAATAGTTCTCTGGGGTCAGCTGTGACTGACTGGAAAAGATTAAAAACTTACAGATACAACAGGAATGAATTAATATCAGGTTTTAAGAGAAGGAAACGATTGGTCTCTCGGTACTGCAGTAACATCAAGGTTTGGTACCTAATCTTAATGTCAGAAAACGTAAAAACTGAGGAGTAAAAAAGAGCCAGATACTTACATTGTACATTTTTTCACATAGCAGTTCAGAAAAAAATTATTATTATTATTATTATTATTATTATTAATAATAATAATAATCATCATCATCATCATCATTTGCCTATAAACAATAACACAAGGGAGATACATTTGGCCAGGTGTCGTTTAGTTCTTTTAACAAAGTTATTTGACAAATATTGCAAAGAACACAAGGGTTAATAAAATATTGATCTCTCTTGTTTCCTGTTGGGAGATAGAGGAGGTGGGTGGGGCCTATACAAGAGGCGGGCCTTAGCCTTATTTGTCTTCTATTGGAGAACATGAAAAAAAGGGGGAGGCTCCTGCTGCAGTCGGTTCTGTTGCTGTCAACCATGATTATTGTGATGGATATTGAGGAATTCTTTATGTTGTTCCTCAGTTTGCTAGTAATAGGAGGGTGAATAATAGATGGTTTATTTTGTGTATTATTTATAGACTATATTTAATTTTAATAACACTCAGCCAAGTTGCTAAAGGTTACAGCTACTGGCAAGTCTTCTGTACATTAACTTTATTTAACTATGAGAAGGCTAACTGAGGGATATACAGTATGTGACCAGATAGTACCCAGTCCTGATCTTCTAGCCCCAGGCCCCTAATGGGTCATCAATGCCAGGCATTTTCAATATATGGGGAGGGTGTGTATCTCTGGCCCCTACTGTGCTTATTGGAACAAGGGTGTGACACCCCTGGCCCATTCAGCCAATCAGTGACTGAGGTGGAACACAGTTGCAGCTTCTGATTGGCTGAGAAGATCTGTAAAATCAGTGGCGGTGTGCGAGCCAGGTGCATTTTATTCTTTTAATCTCTCCACTGCCATATATGGATAGGGTCTGGGAAGATGGCCGTCCCTGCTATAGACCCGCCACCCCTGTCCCTGCCTACTTTGCCCCCTAGGCTAACCCTAGGGCAGCAACTGGGCAATGGTCCCTAGGGATATGGGGCAGTAGACAGAACACACAGACAGATAATATCTAACAGGTCAGACAGTCCGAGTCGGCAACAGGAGGTAACGTCAAAATCCAAATCAGCATGCAAAGGGTTAACAGAGACCGGTACAAGGTAAAAAAAAAGAGGTAATGCAGTACAGAAGGATGAGGCAGAAGCAAAATTCTAGTCCAAGAGTCAATGAACAAGTAGTACAAGAGAAATGCTGTTGTAGCTGGAGACCAAGTCCATACTCCTGGTAGAAATGGCCAGACTAAATGCTGCCAGAACTTCTGCCCTAGCCCCTGATAGAAGCAAGGAGTCTGACAGCTGTGATGGAGACCAATAGCAGCCAGGGAGCCCTCCCATGTGCTCTAGATTAAGCCCCAGGAGCACTGCAACACCTGAAGGCTTAAAGTGACACTGTCCCCCCTTTTTGCATTCTGACTTCTCTACACAGGGGTAAAGCGTAAATGTAGACGTTTTCATACTTATTTTATATCATACATCATGGTGCTTGTTCCTGCAGATTGTGCTATCTGGGCGGGGCTTCAGGGTCAAAGTGCCACTTAGACCCACCCACTACATCACCATTGTCCCGCCCTCGGCCATTGGAATGGACTGACCTAGAGGGGGTGGAGTCTAGACCTTTAGGCTGGCCTGTTCCAATGGCTGTTGAGGGGCTGGGCCTATGCACCAATGACATCATGGGGAGGGGGCGTGGCTAAGTGGCACTTCGCCCGTGAGGCCCTGCCCAGATAGCACAATCTGCAGTTGATAAAAGATCACTTTTACTAGAACAAGCACCATGACATATGATATAAAATAAAGTATGAAAACTGCTAAATTTATGCAAAAGGGGGTGACAGTGTCACTTTAACCCCATAAGCACCAGAGAGGAATCAGGAGCAGCATGAAGCTGGGTGGCGGCTCCCTGGCAGCACAGAATGAAGTGTGTGAATCAAGTTAGAGAGATAGGACGTCGGCTGGTTCTTCCAGACAAATTTACACATAGGAAACAAACTCTAACAGTGTCCAGTTTGAAAAACCCTGTTAAAGGGGCACTAAAAAAAATTGACAAAAAATTTTGATTGGTCAGGGTTCCCAGCAATCAGAAGAATGAGTCGGGAGACAAGCACACACTTCCCCTTTGTCAATCTCTTCCCTCCAGTGGCCCTATGGAGCTATAATGGATGAGAGTTATGGATAATAGGGAGTAAGGGACTAAAATATTGCCCCCAACTAAATTCCATGATCGGTGAGACCCTGACCAACCCAAAATAATTGACATGTCATTTTATTATTATTATTATTATTATTATTATTATTATTATTATTACTACAGTGCCCATTCTTTTCAGTTGACTTAGTGGCGACCTCTATCTTTACACTTTTAAAATGCCCAATAAAAAATAATATAGTAAGGTGACAAGATCCCTTTAAAAGAAAGTTAAACCTAAGTTAACCAATTTAATATACCTATAATATAGTTTTTTGTTGTTTTTTTTTTTTTTTGTGAAGGAAAGCAAACCAGTGAATCTCTCGTTATAATCCTTCAGTTCTCAGAATGACGTCTCATCCTATTTATTTATATGGATCCTAAAAGACACATGGTAATGAGCCAGCGGAGATACTTTCTTTTGGCCTTAGTCGGCAGAAACTGATCACGCTCTTCTTTTATTGGGTTCCTTCCTAGAAAGAACTTGAGGGCCATAGTAATAAGGATTAGCATAAT
The DNA here is from genome assembly GCF_027789765.1 of Dendropsophus ebraccatus. NCBI lineage: Eukaryota > Metazoa > Chordata > Amphibia > Anura > Hylidae > Dendropsophus > Dendropsophus ebraccatus. The sequence continues at coordinate 182,187,988 of NC_091456.1, forward strand.
GGCTATCTTTATTATGCATGGTTGTGTAATTATTTTTGCATTGATATATTTATTGTTTTTTATCTGCGCTTTAAGTTGTTATGACTGGGGTGAGAATTGTGAATTCACGCTTCAGTGTATCCTAAATGATATCTGTCGGATCTAATTTGTAGCGTGTTTAAAGGCACGTTGTATCAATCCATTATTGAGACTTGTTTTACATCAGTTAATGAAGCTGGAAGTAGTTTACATATGGAGACGTACATACATTCACTACATCGAAAGCCCTATAGAACGCTACTCTAAGTGATAACCTACGTCCACATAAACGGGTGGCTTCTATAGGATTATGGAGGATAGGCACATATATTCGCATAAGTGGGAAACAATAAATATAATAATAAAAGAAGAAAAAAAAAAGATGACTAGTGAGAATCCCTGCCTTATCCTTCCCATTGCCTTATCCTTCCCATTGAAACTCACTCAGTACTATAAAAAACAGTCCCTTAAAGGGGCTGTTCTCTAATAGCATTTATGGTATATCAAATAACTTGATATGTGATTGCTGATCTATGACTTTTTGGTTGCTTAAAGGTTATCAGAATGGAGACATAGGGGATACTTATCAAGACTGGAGTATGCCTGACGGATTTACTAAGAAGCGCAGAACTCTTAGGGTCCTATTACACTGGACAATTATCGTGCGAAAAATCGTTGTATCGTTTGAATTTAAACGGTAATCGCTCTGTGTAATTGCAGGCAACGATCGAAAAATCGTTTGTATGTCGTTGATCGTTGATTAAGATCTGAACCTAAAATTATCGTTAATCATTCGCTGTAATTCCACATTCGTTCGCTCAAGTTCCTCATTTGTTCACTAATCGTTCAGTGTAATTGCACATTGTTCATTGTTTTGCCGGGATCAGAAGGAATAAACGATCATAGCAACGATCGCAATAACGATCATAGTAACGATCGTAACTAACGACCATCGTTCTGTGTAATATGGTGAACGTTTTCAGGTTAACGATAAACAATCTCGTTTGCGATCGCTTATCATTAGTCGTTAATCGTTAAAAATCGCTCAGTGTAATCAGACCCTGAGACCTACTGTAGCTTCATTTTGTAGGCATTTTGCAATAGGTTTGATATATATGTCCTACTCCATACATAAGCCCTACAGTCAGCTGACCAGATCCCTGACACTGGGTGCTGAGCATGAGTCAATCAGGAAGGGTAAGAAGATGCACATTAGTGGACAGTGAATATAAGGAGGGAAAAAGGGGTAAATAAAGAGGGTGGGGAGGGGTGTATACAGTGTAGGGGAACAACTATAAAAAGTTGAGGGAAATATACAGTATAGGGGAACAACTAGAAAGGGGGCAGGGAGGTATACAGTATGAGGAAATAACTACAGAGGGGGAAGGGTTGTATACAGTATGGGGGGCTTACTGCGGAGTGATAATTTATAGAGTATGGGGGAAGAGCTAGAGATAGGGGAGGGATTTATACAGTATGGGGGAAGAACTATAGAAGGGGGTATGTATACATTATAGAGGCCTAACTACAGTGGAACTTATTGTGTAGGGGCCTAACAACAGTGGGACATACATTGTGGCTAACTAACATATAGTGGGGCTACAGTGTAGAGGCGTACTGTATTTCACAAAAAATAAGACCTGTCTTGCAGTATTTTCGGAGAAACACGGAAGTTAAGCTTAAGGAAGCACTGTAGTTTGCAAAGCATGTTGGCATTACTCATAGTCATTGGGAGAGATCCCAGTAGTCAAATCCCTATAGATCAGACATAGACTGAAATATCATTAGAGATGAGCAAATTGATTTGGCAGAAATCAAAATAGTTCTTTTTATTTCCTAAAAAAAAAATTTCAAACTTGTTTCAGACAAATCTCTAAAAATCAGAGCCACCAATGCTAACCCCACACAGCTATATATTTCCAGCCTTGTCCATCATTCTTCATACTGTACTGAGACTACTACTACTACTACCCCTACACAGCCATATATCTCCTGCTGACCTGCACTCCATACACTCTCTCTCCCCGCTATGTAACTAAGACCATATGTTCATAGAAGGAAAACCCAAATTGGTGAGTGTCGCTGACCCTTTTTTTTCTACTTTATGCACTGATATCTTATGGACATATTAGGCAAGCACCCTGATATAGTGGTTCAGTGTCTTTATATATGAGGATCTACTACAAGCGGGTGTAGTATATAAGGAACTGTGATGCCGCACCGGACCTCTCTTTGCGCTAAACTGTTTAGTCATGATTGCATTTTACTCAGAAAAACTATTTGGCTTTTGGCTGTTAGTCGTGAACTAAAGTCATGAACAGTCGTACTATTTCTGATATATATATATATATATATATATATATATATATATATATATACACACATTTTTTTACGTCAGATTTTATTAATTCTTTAAATATAAAGAACAATACAACAGGCGCCAATCATAATTTCATTAATGTTTTCTTCCTTTTGAGAGCAAAAACTGCAATTCATATTAGATAAAAAGCAAGAAAACCTGAAAACCTGACAGCCTGGGATCCATCAATTTTCTCCAAAGAACAAAAAACTTGATGTTAGCGTACGGCTCCTCCATTCATCTGTCAAAATGGGCAGAGAAAGAAAGCCACATTACTAAAAGTTTTGAGTAGGTGTCCATTCCCCGTAAACATCGACTAACTCCCTGACCACTCCACCATTCCTAAGATGATCATCCAGTAGAAGACATCTTTGGCCGTAGGCTGCATACTTCCATATTAAACTTAGAACAATAGAACATTATTTCCACTATGATCAAACGACTCTTATAACCTTGCATCAAGTTAAAGTGGGAGACAAATTCAAGTCAGGCCGGTTGGCTGACACAAATCTCTGTCACTAAATGAGACCATTGTCAGTGGTCATTTCATTTTCTCTGACTTTCGTATACTCTCCATTCTTTTTTGACGTTTGCTTATCTCCAAACTGCCAAGGTCAAACATGCTACTTTGGAAAGTCACTTTCGGATACAAAGATGTTGCTATCCTTTTTAGAAGGATGACTTTTCCAGCATTGTTCAGCTATAACACTGAAGGACCTTGAATTCGACAAACAACACTTCCATCTGTGCTTTGTTAGAGAATAAAAAAAAAAAACTAGAAGAAGAAAGATAGGCATGCCGATCACCTCACCTGCCGAATGTATGGATTTCAGCAGATATTACAATTGGTGCTGCATGAGCACTAAAATACTTGTCAACTCAAGTAACAAACCCCATTAAAATCAATGGGAGACTTAAGTATTTAACCAGGGTCCCCCTGCTAGGCAAATGGACGGTTACCTGGTTCACCCAAAAACATCAGATGGTTATGAAACACCACGGAAATGGAACGGAAGGAGCAGAATGATCCTTCAGCTAGCTGCCCCTCCCCATAGGAAACACAGGAACGCCTGGCCCAGCGCCAGTGGGCGTTTGGACATCAGTTATTAAAGGTGATGTAGTGTAGTAGTAGTAGTAGTAGTAGTTTAATGCCACACATGGAGATTACAATGTGGGCTCTCTCTGTCCACTAAATGATGGTAACTGTGCCGACTTTCTGGTGACTGAGGCCTACCAATCACTGCCATGCCAGTAGCCAACATGACTATGGCATAACAGGATGTGTCAGACCCCCCCCCCCCCCCACACACACACACACATTTATTGGCTAATGAGCAAAGGGGAGGAGGCATGCACTTTGACCTAATGTTCAGTCAAGCATCGAGCAGTGCCGAATGCCGATGTTCAATTGAGCACTATGATCAATACAGCATGCTCGCTCAACACAACCACAATGTCTACCATGTTGACACTCACTTACCCAAGATGTGCAGTAGCGCCGGTAGAATTTAAGGGTGTCACTGCCACTATTTTAAGAAGGGCACCATTATGCAAAGTACATCATATGTTTCAAGGTAAAGGCGACATAAAACAAATTTGCATTGTTAACCCTTCATATCAGGGTCCGAATGAGTTGCAATCGTTGCGAAACAGGCAGTGTCTTTCCCCTTTACACTGTGTTATTGGTGAGCTAGCTGTTTGGCTCCGATCAATAGCTAAGCAAGCTCCTTTGTCGAGCTAATGAACTGAGCAAGGCAGAAATCCCCATGTCATCTACAGTGATGGGGGGAGAAGTTCTATGTCTGTACGGAAGTTGGGGAACCATGCTGCAAGACAAGGTCTGGAATTGGGACATCAGAGCAGTATTCAGCATTACAGTAAATTAGAAAAATTTTGTTGATGACTTTTGGACACTTTTCTATGTCCCAGAACAACCCCTTTGGACATCTGTGCGTTCTACCATTATCTCTTACATCTTTCACATGGCGGAACCAGTTCATCTTTTTTTTTATTGTAGGTCATAGTCATTCATGTATACTGGACACACTGGATTGGATTTCTATTATCTGCATTAATAGTTCTGCTTGGTCTAATTAGTTTCATGGGTGAGATTATACGGAATTACATGTTACAGACCCAGTAGCATCTGCCCAGCAGCGAAATCTCCCTAGACGTTGTGTTCACATGTTGGCAACTCAACCACATTGCATATTTTCCTATAACAACAGAAAAGAAATTAAGTTGATGAAAATTAAACTGTCTTTGTATAGGAATAAGAGCAAAATCTACAGGGAGTAATTTTGTTGGCATAAATATGGACATAGTCTTGATAAGCTAGGACAATGCCGTACATTATTTAATATCAACCGTCCATTTCTTATTGAATTTAAATGTATACTTCGCTCAGACCCTGCCAAGACTGTTATTTTTAGCTAGTTTTTTTTTTTTTTGCTGTTTTATTCTCTATAGTGCAAAGCAATCGAGAGAAATTACAGATAGTGGAAGGGAGGGGGGGGAGAGAACCTTGAGCGCATTCGGCAGTCATTATTTCCTGGATCACGATATCGAGAACCGGCTTTGAATCTGTCCTAAACCATCAAGGAAAGGAGCCTTGATGAGTTGAGTGTCCATCACATGACATGCGGTGGGTCCTCCGTGATGGATCAGATCCATGTGTCATATGCAGATGACATGGCTGCCAAACGAGCTGAGCTTATGTGATTGAAGACCTGAAAGAGAGGAAGAATGCCATAAAATATGACTGACAGGCTGGCATGATGGGTTGGTGCAAAAAGCTCGTGTAATTATGAGGGTTTTCCGAGTAAAACAGACAGCTTGACAAATCAAGTTTAAGTGATTGGCCGGACATATTGCTAAATTATCTTGATTTCTTTTATTTTTTCACCTGCCACCCGAAGAGCAGAAGGGTTAATGGCAAGGCACAGCTGCACATCGACTATCGGTTTAATAAATCACTAGTAGGTTATTATAAGACAGGAGTAAATGTCAGACTATAGTTCAGCAAACAATGGTCCAGGTTTGCAATATCCTTCTAATTAACACTTAAAAAATTAATCTCAATGCACTTTATCCGAAGCTCTGGTAGTAAAATACGACCATTTACACAGAAATAAAAACAAAATGTTGGGTTCTTCTGCTCCCACCCCTCAAAAAAAAAACAAAAAAAAACAGCCCCCTTGTGGTATTTTTTACAAGATCTGACTACTTTTACCAACCATTGGCCACCATAACATTTGGCTTCAACCTGGTTTTGGCTTTTAAAGGGTTATCCAGTAGATGGCCACTTTTTTCTCCACTCTTGTCTCCAGTCCAGGTGCGGTTTTCAATTGAGCTCCATTTACTTCAATGGAACTGAGTTTCAGAACCCCACCCAAACTGCAGTGGTGCAAAAGTGGCCATGTTTTTGTACCGCTGAATAACCCCTTTAAATTTGTCAAATTTGGCTTGAAAATATCCTAAAATAAAATATCCCCTTAGGGACAAGCTGTCTGTGTCTTATGAAAAAGAAAAAGGGAACAGTGCTCCATAGCGTGAATCAATGGATACTCCGAGGGTGGGTGAACTCTCACCTGTCTGGGAGACACAACCCTCGGCAACACATGCAGGTAATAGATTGCGGCCACTACCATGGAATCATAAGGATCCTCGAATTTAGAATCAACTCCACTCCAAATCACATGCTTCAGGTGCAGATCCAACAAAAAGGAAGCAGATGAAAGTATAACAGTTTATTAAAGACACAATGCTTTTCGAAGCCGATTCAGCTTTCAATCAATAGCACCACAATCTACATTAATAAGTGCATGTGACACTTGATAAAGAAGCTGGATCGGTTTGGAAACGCATTGTGTCTTCAATAAATGGTTATCTCATCTGATACCTTTTCGTTGGATCTGCGTCTGAAACCTGTGATTTGGAGTGGAGGAGTTGTCTCTACTGTCTTATGGCAGTCACTAGTGGGCCTTAGGCTAAGCTGACGCCTTTTTACATCTTTTTACATGCTTATTTGGCCAGTTTAACCCCTAACATGCTGTGGTCAAAGCATGACCGCTCTATGTAGGGAAACTGTTTCCATCGTAGAAGGGAGGGTTTCTTTAAGCCTCTAGGCCTGCCATGGTACGTGATGGTATACAGCTGTGCTGTGCAGTTGATGACCACCAAAATGGAACCATTAAAAAGTACCATTTGCCCTGGCAAAAACAAGCCCTTTTATGGCTATACCATTGAAAAGGTAAAAAAGTTATGGACCTTCGAATGGAATAATTAAAGAATGAATGATATTGGTTTGACAGCAAGCCCAGTAAGAGGATATACATGGTGACTAGAGCTAAGCGAACCTAATGCTGCCTGAAAAACATGGATACATCCATAGTCTCCTCGAGATTCGCTCAACTCTAATAGTGATGGTTTATAGTAACCTCGGGTGGTTTAAACGTCATTAGAGAAGTCCGTCAATTTGTTTTTATTAAAGTATTATATTGCCCCACAAAAGTTATACAAATCCCCAATATACACTTATTACGGGAAATGCTAATAAAGTGCTTTTTTCAACCGCACTTACTACTGCGTCAAGGCTTCACTTCCTAGATAACATGGTGATGTCACTTCCTGGATAACATGGTGATGTCACTTCCTGGATAACATGGTGATGTCACTTCCTGGATAACATGGTGATGTCACGGCCCGACTCCCAGAGCTGTGCGGGCTGTGGCTGCTAGAGAGGATGATGACAGGGGAACGCTGAGGGACACAAGGCACTGGAGGGACACTGAGCATTCTTCTGTCATCATCCTCTCCAGCAACCACAGCCCGCACAGCTCTGGGAGTCGGGGCGTGATATCACCATTTTATCCAGGAAGTGACATTACCATTTTATCCAGGAAGTGACATCACTATGTTATCCAGGAAGTGACATTACAATTTTATCCAGTAATAAGTGTATATTGGTGAGTTGTATAACTTTTGGGGGCAATACAATAATTTAGTAAAAATTTTCACATTTTAAAGCAGTAACCAAATCCCCAAAATGCTATCCTACAAGCCCATCAATAAGGACTTCACATCTTTCTAGGAGTTCATGTAGCTGTCATTACCTTGGGCATGAACCTTGAATGGTGACATGTTGGATGCCGTTGGCTCTATTGTATGACTATAAGAAAAAGGTAGACAGGAGCTTTGTTTCAGTAATCTGTGGCCTTTGCTACACTAAGAGTGACATACAACTTCATTATGAATGTGCCACAGCCATGGCTCACCCTAACAGCTGATTGACAGAGTTGCTGGGTGTCAGCACTCCATTGATCAGACATTGATGGCCTGTCCTGAGGATAGGCCATTAATGTACAGTGCCTGAAAACACCATTTAATTTTATTAATTTATTTTTTATAATCCCAGACAACACATGTACTGTTTTTTCTTTTTTTTTTTTTTTTAAATACACCAGGAGGACTCTCCGGGGAAATATATATATATATATATATATATATATATATATATATATATATACTGTATGTGTATATATATATATATATATATATATATATATATATATATATATATATACAGTATATATATATATATATATATATATATATATATATACTGTGTATATATATATATATATATATATATTTATTCTCATTCATAAAAACTTACATTTACGAGCTCTGATCTATGCATTCTGCTTCTGTATTCTGTAAAATTCTGTCTCTACCTTTTACAGTTGCACTAAAAGAAAGGTTTACCCAGGCAGAGCCATATCTAGGGTGTCCTTCATGTAGTTCAAAAGTTAAGTTTCCTGCCCTATTCCTGTATCTTTGTCAAGAAGGAGTAGTTTGCTGGCACTCAACACCGTTTCAGCCTTCCATGTGTCCTTAAAGGGGTTGTCCAGTGAAAATCTTTTTCTTTCAAATCAACTGGTGTTAGAAAGTTATATAGATTTGTAATTTAGTTCTATTTAAAAATCTCAAGTCTTCCTGTACTTATCAGTTGATTTATGCCCAGAAACGTTGTTTTATTTTCAGTCTGACACAGTGCTCTCTGCTGTCATCTCTGTCCATGTCAGAAATTGTCCAGAGCAGGAGAGATTTTCTATGGGGGATTTTCAGTCTGACACAGTGCTCTCTGCTGCCACCTCTGTCCATGTCAAGAATTGTCCAGAGCAGGAGAGATTTTCTATTGGGATTTGTTTGACAGTTCCTGACACGGACAGAGGTGGCAGCAGAGAGCACTGTGTTAGACTGGAAAGAATACACCACTTCCTGCAGGATATACAGCAGTTGATAAGTATGGGAAGACGTGAGATTTTTTAAAAGTAAATTACAAATCTATATAACTTTCTGAAACCAGATCATTTGAAAGAAAAAGATTTTCACTGAATAACCCCTTTAATAGCTTTGAAAACATTGAAATGTGGTCTTCTCTGGAGTGATCTTTCCAAAGAATATGGACTAAATGCATCATTTATAGTGGACTGAATTCTGGTCTGAAAGTGGAGGTGGTCTTTAAAGAGTGGAGAGGTGTTACTCTATTAATTTATCGTTTTTTTTTATTTATTTGCTGTTTGTTTAATTACAATTTGTTAAAATTTTTTGGAAAGTTAACAAAAAGGAAGGGGAAAAAACTGGTAATAACTTCCGTTGGACACGAAATCGTTGAAATTTTTGATATATTGAAATATTTTCCTACTTTCTCCAATCTCTAAATTGAATAATCTGCTCCTCCACGTCTGCCCTGCTCCAATCTCATCCTAGCTCTTTCGATGTGGAGCTGTACACTAGGGGATGCGGCTAGCCTTCCAGACATCGGGTTATGTGTAAATAAATCTTGCATTTTATTACAATTACAGTCATTAGTACTGCTTGCTTTTTTAATCTCTTCTACCTCGCTCACCATGCATGACAAAAGAGTTTGTCTCATCTGTGTGGCGCGCGGCACCATCTCTCAGGCCTAAATCACATCCCCAGATCTAGCTGGCGTTCCAGGAAATCTATAGCACAACCTTGTCAGTGGTGCCATCACACTAAGTGATAATATATGGCCGCTGTTATAGGAGCTTTACACCATCTAGTTTATCACTCTAACAATGCTGCATGATCTGTCTAATTAGAACTGCATCAACTAGTCATGGTTCTGCTACCGAGCAGTTTCTGTTGTTCCTCGGAGAGCTCTCAGGCCCTGATTTAGCACTGAAATTAAATGTAACTCCGCTTCTCCGTTTGATTTGTCAGCTGGACGCTTTTGTTGCAAGTGATTTCAACAGTTACACCTTCTTAGTAACCTTTGAAGAAAAAAAAAAAGTTGCATAAGGCCTTCTTCACACATACTTTTTCCTTTTGTTTTACATTTTTGGTGGCATATTTTGAGTTTTATACAATTGTAGGCTATGTTCACACAACATATATTTTTGTGAAATCACATTGTACAATGTCCATGATTATTACGAGAACATACGTTGCATTGCTGTTTATGGGATCCCGGCCAGAGTGTATACACATAGTATACGCTCCGGCCTTGATCCCAAGAGGTGCCGCAAACAACTGACATGTCAGTGCCGCTCGCTCCATAGTGTGCTATGGAGAGTTCTGATGCGAGCGCGCATGGATGCGAGCGCATCGGAACACTTTGGCCAAAAAGTTCATCCGGCCGGTACTGCAGTAAAGGGCGGGATGGTCTTTTCAGAGACCGGTCGTTCCATAACCCGTCCGGGTCACAGAACAACCGGTCTCATACATTGTATGAACATGGCCGTATAATGTATTTTTTTCTGGCATTCCCTAAGTCCTATAGGCTATGTTCACGCAACGTTTTAGGTTTTGACCAGTTTTAAAGGCTGAAATCATTGATGGGAGGGGCTGCAATTTTTTGCCATGAACTGCCCCAATAAATGACCATGTCCTTAATTTTATGGATGCAAAAATTACATCTTTGATATTAATCCACTCCTGGTTTTGGTTGAAAAATACTGACCAAAATATTGAGCAAAAATATTGTGCGGGAACATAGCCCCAGGGTAGATTCACACATACCACATGGCTGAAGATTTCATGCTGAAAGTTTCGCAGTGAAGTCCTCTGTGATACCCGGTACTGTTATGGCCAATGACTCCGTATTCTCACAGCGGACTTTAATTCTACTGCAAGAATGTAGTGGAAAGACAGAAAGGCTATGTTCACACACTGTCCGTCATGATTGCCGTTATTTTAAAACATCGGCCATTGTTTTGATATAACTGCTATTTTTTGCCACCAAATGGCGGCCATACACTGAATTTCAACATTGTGTGAACATAGCCTTTTTGTGTTTTCAATCCACTCCTCGTTTTGGTTCCAAAATACTAACCAAAAATATTGTATGGGAACATGGCTACATATTGTATGGGAACATGGCTACATACCACATTGCTGAAAATTTCCAGTGCAATCCTCTGTGATACCCAGTACTGTTATGTCCTATGCTCCAATTCCTCCAGCGCGCCGCCATCTGCTTCTCCAGGTCCCGACTCGCTGACAGCCCGCTCCGTACTGTCCCGTCACAGCCAGTGACAGCCGGGACCCACAGAAGCAGACGGGGGCGTGCCAGAGGAACAGTAGCAGGTAAGCATGGTGTAAGCATGGTATTTTTACCATCCGGGCCTAGAAATAGTTAAAGAAAGTTGCCACTACAGTCTGGCAGCGAAATGTAATGAGTTGTGAGGATGTAGAACTATAGACTCTAATGGTAACAAATATCGCAGCAGATTTGATGCAATATGCGCATCATGAAATCTGCTGCAAACTCGTTATGTGTGAATCAATAGCTACAATTATGAGCAATTAGAATATTATAGACAACCTCAAGGTGTAAATATGGGGGATAAAACCATAGTTTGTGGTAAAAATAGAGTGGAAAGAAGAGTTGGTGGGGCGAGTTCAGACTTCCTAGTGGATGACATTGTGGAAACTCCATTAGTATATGGAGATTCAGAGGTGTCATTGTCTGAACTTGTTTGACCACTATCTAGCAAACACAGAGCTTGCAAAAATTATTAATTGGGGAGTATTAAGGACTCTCTATCAAATATTTACAATGGAGAATGTTCCTTATTTTAATTAAAAGTAGTGTGTGCTTTTGCAATCGATGTATTTGCTCCAATGCATCTAGAATAAGAAAAATTTTTTTACCTTCCTACGCTTCCTTAAAACCTCTTACCGTTCAGCGTATGCAGCCCCTATGTATTTCCATATGTACCAAATGGAAGCCATGGTTGTAGACTATAAGCAATGCTAAGACTGTAATTAGCCTGGGATCTATGACCTTTAGATGTAAAGTCAGAGCAGGTCAATATTATTCACGCATCACAGATGCAAAAGGAGACTTGTGGGCTGCAATTTTTTTCTGCGGAAAACAAAAGTTGAGTTTACCAAAAGAAGGTTTAACCAGACAAAATGGATTAAAGACATTTTACATAATTACAACAAAATATACCCCTCAAATAATAAAAAATAAATAAATTAAACCTGTGGAAACATGTATAATACCTGGGGGGGGGGGGGAGTTTCAGTAAACAGTTATAACATTTACATACACATCTTGGTGCCATCTGTGTGTCCACCTACTGAGTTGAGTGTTGGAGGAAAAACATGCCCACTCATTCGTCCTGTCCACCTACTGAGCTGAATGCTGGTGGACAAACACACTCAGTCACTCTCCCTATTCACCTACTGAGCTGAGTGCTGGAGGACACACATCCTCAATTACTCTCCCTATCTACCTATTGAGTTGAGTGCTGGAGGACACACATGCTCAATTGCTCTCCCTATCCACCTACTGAGTTGAGTGCTGGAGGACACACATGCTCAATTGCTCTCCCTATCCACCTACTGAGTTGAGGGTTGGAGGATACACATGCTCAGTCACTCTCCCTATCCACCTACTGAGTTGAGTGCTGGAGGATACACATGCTCAATTACTCTCCCTATCTACATATTGAGTTAAGTGCTGGAGGACACACATGCTCAATTGTTCTCTCTATCCACCTACTGAGTTGACTGTTGGAAGATACACATGCTCAGTCACTCTCCCTATCTACCTACTTAGCTGAGTGTTAAAAGGACAACTCCCACGAAAAAATTTTTTTGGGCTTATTTAACACACATTACAAAGTTAAATAACTTTGCAATGTGGTTAAATAACCGGTCTGGCCCTCTTCCCCCACTTTCCGGTCCCCCCCCCCCCCCCCGGAAGTTAAAGAATGTATACATTACCGATTACGGTCGTCTCGGTCCTCTTATCCCGCCATCTGGCGACGACGACGTCAGAGCCAGGGGGCGGTCCGGGTCTTCTTCCTCCTCGGTGTCTTCATGGAAAGTGAATGGGAGAGAAAAGGCTGCTGGTGCACATGCGCACCAGCAGGCTTTTCATTGGCTGGAGCGCGTCACATGGCTTCCAGCTTGCTCAGCCCTGATTGTAGTATGGTAGTATGGCTCATAAGACTTCTGAAGGGGAAGTAAAAAGGGACCATATTTAATCTTATCGGCTGCAAGAGGGGGAAGGAGACTGATTATGTCCAAAGCACTCTCCAAGACACATCGGAGCAATATATGATGAAATGGCATATATGTCTGCTAAACCACATACAACTACACAAATAACAATGTTATTAACAATTCTTCAGGAATTTTAGTATAGGAATTGTTGATGGGATTACCCCTTTAAATTCAATAGTGTGATAAAGACTGATTCCGCTCAAGTCATAGGGGTGCAATAAAGATATTTTCTTACTCCTTCCAGAATAAGCATTCCAAACAGAACAAATTTAAAATTATTAATTATTACTAATGAAATTCATAGGGAGCTCAAATAAAATGCCCATTAAATGAAGTATTGTGGTAATTCAATTAAGTGCATTAAGTGGTCGAGTGGGTAAGATATTAAAATAATACAATAAAATCCTTTATGAAGAGAGCAGGGTCCAGTGCTGGAGTCGAGCTGGTTTTTTAATACCGTATAATGTGACCATGGAGTGTTGAAATTTCAATAGCGATTTACTCTGGCGATATCATGATTTATTTATTTAGAACTTATCATTTTCCGAGCAGTGTTAGTCCCAAGTTATATATGGAGACCCTCGCTTGTAGTGGATGCTTTCATTTTCCTTGAGAAACCAATACCCCCACCTTGTTTGAATTTTTGATTTGCTTTTTACCTAAAATGCATTGAGCTGTTACACCCCCTGGTCTTAACTTTCCATTCCAGATGTGTCCTTCCTTAATTTTTCTTGTGAATATATCTACAGGCTGAGTGAAAAGTCTCAGTACAGCCTTTTATTTGAAAACTAAAAATAACATATCTGAATACCCCAGTAAATAATGATCAGGCACATGGCCGGCATCTTGAAATCCGCCATATTGGATCAAGGGCAAATGTTTCCACTAAAAAGGTGGTCATGAAGCATATCAAATAAGACCAGAATTTTGTCAGAAATTCATTTCCACAATTCGATTTTCAATATTTAATGAGGTTCAAAAGTTATCAACAAAGAAAATTGCTTTGTGTTCAGCTTCAGCTCAGTTTTCAGCACCATGGATAACACACTGAACACAAAGAACATGACAGAGAACGTTCATGGTTGTCGTTGCACCCTTTGAACAAAGGGAGTTACACGTGGTCAATACACATTTCGGCACAATTGGACACATTTGAAGCCATGCATGTGCCAAAAAAAAACTTTTAATCTGTAATAGAGACAATAACGAGCCAGACGTACATGTTGCATGTTCTCCTCTGGCTGTGTCACATAACCTGGATGGACTCTGGATTTAAGTCTAGGGGGACAATAAGGTTTTATAGACATGGAGCTTAGAAAGGTAAAAGTGTACAGAGCTCTGCCTGGTAAGCAGTGAAGAGGCTACATCCCCTAAAATTGACTGGTCAGTAAGGATGCTATCCACAGAAGATCATGGAGTCCAAATCTCTGAGCCCTCCAGGGATCTCTTAAAAAGTTCCCATACTACTTTGCTTTGAATGGAGCTGTAGGTTGGCGAGGGGCCGCTACTCTATTAATTCTTTATGAAGCCACCTGAGATATCTGAGTATAGCACTTCCACTTAAAGAGGTTTTCAGATCTCAGTCACAGTGCAGAGGTGGTCGGTATTAGGTAGCCACCAAACCAAATGTTCTACATAATTTCCATCATTCCCATAAAAATGATAGGGTCCCACATCTTTCAGACATTTGTGACATTTCCCGTAAATGTCTAAGAGGGCCATACCCCTTTAAGGGCATGCCGGACCCAACCCATGGACAAGAGCAGAGACTCCTTTTTTCTCACCCCGGACAACTCTTCCTAAATCTTCTATTTTCTATAACTTTTCCGAAATAAAAAGCACAGCGATTTTGTGGAGAATTGATTCCATCTCCAGCCTTCAAGGTTCTATGGTTTTAGGTTTGTGTAATAGATTTTTAGGGTCGTTGTTAGTTTATTTAGTCTACATAAATACCGCGTCCATTAACATTTTACTTTTTTATGAATGTTCCAAGTTCCTGCCCATTAAAAAGACTTTACAAGAGTTTTTAGTCAATGTTAATATTTAAATGGTTTCCCCAAAGTTACAAGTCTATATAACACAAGAAATCGTCGAAGGAAAGTGTTCTAATGCTTCTCTGCTGGCAATATAGTTTAATTACAGATTTGATATATCTTCTTGTATACATCATTAAGCAACAATATTTATACCACTGAAACATAATGAAATAATCTCCATCAGGGTGCCTAGTGGAACTGTGTGGAATCTCCAGATATTGTGGAAGGAAGACAATTACTCTTTATTTATACACTTATTTAAGAGACTGTGAGCGCGGACCAGGGTTGCAGTGGTTGCATGTCTTCTATCTTTTTATATTGTGTTAATAACGTTTTTATAATGGTTCAGTCGGGGAGAAGGCTTTGGAAGTTATCCTATTTTTTCTTTAATTATTGCAGATATTGATTTTTTTTTTTAGCATAGAACTTGCTGTATATAGTCCTTGGGTAAATTTACTTGTGAGTTAAGCTTTAATACTGTAAAAATAAATTTGCACTGAAAAATAGCTGGCTATCGTGGACAACAACATTTTAATCGAAACATCCTCTAAAAGGAGCCTAACACCAAGATAGGGTACCGATGCTTACAGACAACTGTATCTGTTGCCACTTATGGATGTCAGTTTCCTTTCATGGGGTTGTCTGAGGACTAATGTGTGCATATAGATGTTTAGGCTGGGGTAACAAAGTTAAGAAAGCTGCCCCTGGGTGTGTTGTTCTGCTACTAAGCATATTCTGGTCTTAGTCCTGATATGAGAAACTACCCAATCAACCAATCACAGGCAATGGTGGGTCACAGCTGCCGCCAATGATTGTCTGAATGTCCACTTACTTGTGTTGAGACCAGGAAGTGCTGAGCAGCGGGAAACGGGCACCATCAGAAAGGCAGTAACAAGGGATTTTGGCAGATTGATCATATTTACATATGAATATTAATCCAAGGACAATCCCTATAAAGAGAAGCCTGGCGGGAGCAGGGGGAACATAATCATTAAAAAAAATCACTAATTTCCTTTCCTCGTACCTTTGCAGTGCCGTCTCACCGCTCTGGGACTCCTGCCAGGCTCTAGAATCTCCTTTGGCTGCAACGTCCTGACCAAATTGATGGACTGCCCACTCAGCCAATCAGTGAGTGGGGCGGGACATTGCAGTCACTAATAGGCTGATGGGGAAATCTATCAGCTGGGTTGGGTATTTTCCCCAGAGTTGTGATGACATCGAAACTTGGGGGACAATACCTTCTGTAGGGGTCCCAGAGTCTGTGACACAGCGCTTTGCAGGCACATGGAGATTTTAATAGTGAGTTAATAGTTTAATATGTCCCCCATTATTTTTTTAGAAATCGTTGGACTTCTCCTTTAGAAATGAAGCATTATTATTATTATTATTATTATTATTATTATTATTATTATTATTATTAAAAATTGAAATCATAGCCATGAGTTGTGAACATCAGCTGCAAAGATTTGCTCTTCTGTATAAATAACCAATTAATTATATAGGAAAATATTGTGAGCATGTTCTCTTACAGCAAGGGCATATATACTATATACTGTATGTGACTACTATGGGGTCCATAGAAAGATGGGGTTCAGTCTTAATTGGTCTCATTTTTTTTGCTTATGGTAGAGGTTGTGCAGGGAAACTGCACTGTCAGCAAATAAAACGATGGGGGCATTAACCTTAAGGTCATGGAAAACAAAGGTAATTAACACCAAACCTCTCTGTCCATCTATAAACACCATGGTGTGACAAGAGGGTTGGAAACAAATTTGTCCCCATTAATATCTATTGTCAATCCTTTCTCTGCCTTTCTCCTTTCTGCCTTTCTCGATAATATAATCCTGTGCCCTACACAGAGTCAACCTGGTACAAGATAAATAGGACCTTTTAATCAATTGTTGCAGCCTAGTATTAAAATAGTTTAGCATTGTGCTTTACTTCAGTTTTATATATTTTTGTTTTTATAATTAGAGATTTCCTTTTAGACGCCAAGCCTAATATAATCTGTTCCCTTCTTTCAGGCTGCGCCTTTCTTACATACTGTGAAAGAGAATCTGCCCTGAAAGCTCAGAGTGCACTCCATGAACAGAAGACCTTGCCCGGGGTAAGTCAGTCTACGCTTTTTACTTATACAGCTGGTTTTCACTTAAATTGGCGATAAATTGAGTAGATAAAAACCTGATTCATTAAGGTTGGTGGGTAAATATACAAATACTACAATGTTCTTCGGCGTCTGACGATGGTTAAGAACCATAGTTTTAGAAGATGTATTGTAAACAGGGTTTAGATTTTAATTGACTAGTTTTTACTGGAAAATGTATTTGACACCCATCCTGGTTGAATTTTAGCTATAGGATTTGCTGTCTTTATGACGTTTTCTTGGCGTCCTCCATTGTTTTCACCACAACCTTTTGCCCATTAAAGTGTACTTGCCATAAAGTATTGTACACTGACATGATTGGTGTGAAATCCATTCTACTGCCATAAGTTTAGGTATCCATGGCTTCGACCACGTTGAGTTGGTACTGCATGTGACCCCAATTCTGTCCAATTGGGCTTGTGCATAGTGTATTTTAAGGTTTGCCTTGATATGAACTGACCAGTGTCCCAGGACATATATTGATCTTCAGGAGGTGAACACAAATGTGACTTACTTGTTAAAACCTAAACTAGGATTTGGTTGGAAATCATAAAATCAAAGTATGACGTAACAATAGTGAGGTAAGGCTATATTCTTTAAAGATTCAACACTATTACTAATACAGGGAACATGATAATTTGATATAAATGGAACACATTCAAGAAATATCCATTTTTTAGTCAATACCAGAAAAGGCACCATCATGGTTCATGTCAACGATTGACATTCATTTCAAGGTAGATCTCATTGTCTCCAGCAATTATCTATGTGACTCATATTTAGGCCTTGGCAGACGTTGGATTCGTATCTCCGTAAAAAAAGAGGTCATTTCCATTTGAAACAAGTTTTGTTGACTCATACGCCGACTGGTGGCTTGTTCATCAATTGTTTTCATGACCTATATTTTGATACATTTCTAAGATTTGTTAAAGTTTCTGGTTTGTTTAAAAAATCTGACTGGCACTGTAAAAAATATACAGGCACTTTGAGCAACATGAATATACCAAGACTTCATTGGAGCCCAAGATCTCCATAGGGCATTGAATTACCAAGGGAATCAATTACAAGGAGACATCATCCAGCACATCCAAACAATCACTGCTGCCAGAGTGACCTAGTTGTCAGCTCATATCTCTGTACAGTTGTATATCACTTTTCAAAGTGCTCTGCATCCGTATCAGTAAGTGTATCTTGGTATCGGGGACATTGAGCACCATCCCAATTCCTCAACATCTCTCTAATGACATAAAGAGATACAGCCTATTCCTCACACTAATGCATCAGTAATAGGGTTAAAATAACCCTAACATTATACAGAGTCTCAAGGGATTTGTCCCTTGAAGAAATATTATTGTACTAGATCATGCAAAATGGAAGTTTTTAAAAGTGAAATATTTTAAAACTGTTATAATATCTAGATATTGCTATCACATACTTGTTATGGTGCCCTCTCCCACCAGTGCTGGTGGTCACAAATATTCAGTAGCAGACGCTGGTCATTCTGTCGTTCATTGGCAACAGAGTGATCAATAGATCTGGGGTCTTTTCACCTGTACTGGACACATTAAGAGGACATTTAGAGAAGAAAAAAACCTTGGTTGCTATATTACAATTAAATAATAGCAGTATCTAGATACAGGATCAACATCAAATGATATTTAGTCATGAAACAATCACATCAAAAGCTATACACTATAGTGTGCCTGCCAGAGGGTCCAGAGGGGCAGAGCCATACTTGTTAAATATATTTTTAAATTCATCTTTAATACTTACGCTCAATACTAGCTTGTCTGGTCTTGAATGGTCTTAGTATTGGAAATAAAACAAGGTCCTTCTTGTAGAATTTCAATCCTTTAAAGTTTGTTATCTAACTTTAATGGGGCTCCTGACAATGTCTTCCATCAAAGAAGTGATGGACAGGTCATGTTGAATTTCTATGTGCTGTAAAAAAAACTTAGCTTTCTCAAATCTTATATGTGAAAGATGCCCTCCGATTCCACTACACAGATATGTCCACCCTAACTTTTCTTTTAGCTAAGGATCCCACAACACAGATGTGTCCACCCTAACATTTCCTTTAGTTAAGGATCTTTCCAGACAGATGTGTCCACCCTTACTTTTCATTTAGTTAGGGATTCCAATTTCCAAACAAATTAGTTCAACACAATACCACAACATACTATCAGAGCAATGAAATGCTTCATTTACGTAAAAATCACCTGATGTCCACACGTAAGCAAAGTGCAAACACACCCCATTACAGAGCATTGCCAAACCATGCTATAAGGTTGGTAATCTTACATCACGCATCTCATACATACATCACACATGTTGACTTGAGTGATAAGTTAAAAGGGTTATCCAGGCATTCAAAAATATGGCTGCTTTCTTCTTAAAACAGCACAACTCTTGTTTCCAATTTTGGTGTAGTTTTGCAGCTCAGTTCCATTTATGTTAGTGGAGCTGAATTGTAATATCACACACAATCTAATGGCAGCTTGCTTTTTGCAAGAAAGTAGCTGTGCTTTTTCTAATCGTTGTTAAACCCTTTAATAAAGGACACATCTGCACATGTAGAACATATAGTTAACCTACCTAGTGTTCTTGTTTTTGATCTTACCAATGCAGCTCACTCAATTCCCAACTGTGATCTTTCATATAAGTAAAATAGATATGAGATTTTCTGACAACCCATTTCATAGTGTGTCTGAGTAGTCTGGGACACTCCTCCCTGTTAAATGATTTAGCAGTGATAGGGTGGAATTGGAATAAAAGGAACTGCGACGGCAAGATTGCAAAGATGTGTGCCAGGTATGGTAACTATACATTCCGCATGTATAGTAAAATTTTACAGTGAACCGGAGGGTCGCTTTAATATTAATACTATGTTAATAAATTATCTAGTTGGATGCCCATTGCCCTTCTTGCCTACTTATTCTCCCAGCCATAATTCAGCATAATGATTCAATACAGCTAAGCCATAAATCAACGCAAGGTTTCTAAGCATGAAAAATAAATTCTCCATTCCCATCCCCGGAATCGTCTTCTTTGTAAATTTCAGATGGCGGAGTTTCTTAGATGAATAGTATTTAATTGCGCGCACCTGTTGGAATTCAGGAGATCCTTTGAGAAAAAAAATAACATTAGTAATAATAATAAATTCCATTTCAAAGCAGCGTGGCAGACCCGGCTTCATTTCTCAGGAATCACATCTTGTCTAGAAGGTGGAACATCAAGGGAAAGGTTTGATGTAGAAGCGATCACAATTATTCACACAAGGTGGTTTTGAAGAGTGCACAACGTAAGAGCCGATGGTTATAAATAAAACCATTACAGGAAAATAGGCTTACCTCACCTGCCTTGGCTGCTTGGAAACTGTACACAACAAAAAAAAAAAGACGCTATTTCCTTGCCAGAAGAGTGCTACGGCGTGCTCACCCTCCTGCAGCTTATACACTTTTCTGATAGGATTAGCTAAAGCACATGGTTAAATATTTAAAGCCCGGTTTGATTAGGAGCCAATTTTAGATGCAATGAAAACAACACTTAGAATTCATTTAAAGAACATTTAACCAAGCAATTGAGCTGGGCCCATGGAGTAAAGGTTCGGGGAGGGTATTTACCTTTAGTTACTGTGCAAGGGTTACGAAAGGTTAATATTTTTTATATTCCCCAAAGTAACAAGGTCAAACTTATATTTAAAAAGAGTTAAAAATGTAAAACCATAGATATTAACAGAGATCCCGTTAAGCTTGTTGACCTCATTAGAACTTCAGCTCAAAGGAAAATGTTTGAAGTAATTGTCATAATTGCATTGGGCTGGATTAATGCATGGAAAGAGATCAGAAATCAGGACAACTCTACCATGTTTCAGTCTGAACGTTTGGCTTTTGAATACCAGTAGCTGAAGAAGTTGGATTCAACCCAAGGGAGTCCTGAAAAACATGTTTTCCTGGACTCCCTAGGTCTGCATCCAACTTCCTTAGCCACCGATATCCGATGTCTAGCAATCCTGTATGTTTAAAGGCAGTGTTTGAAAAAAAAAAAAATCAATTAAATTAACACAAAAACTGCTAAAAACCACAGGGGGAGATGAATAACGGCCTATAGTCTAGTTTGTAGACCATGTAAACTGGGTGAACTTAACCTAGACAGCCTAAGACACATATACAGTTTTGTTGTGTTTCTTTATTTATATTATTTAAGGCCAATTGAATATGTGGGCTCTGCTGTTTTGTCTAAATTGATTGCCTGGGACTTGCCATGTGATCAGCATTACCAGGCTTTATCAGATTGTGTATGACAAGAAAAACATCTGCAATGAAGCCTGGTAAAGCCGATCACATAGCAAAACACGGATAGTCAATAAAAACAAAACTGCAGAGCCAAATATTCAATTAGGCTCTGATTATGTAAACAAAGAAACGCAACAAAGCTGTGGATGTGGAAACGCAGCCTAAGAGTGCTCCAGATTATTAACAGTAGCTCTTTTTAAGAGTGCCAAGTTTTGCCAATTTACAGGGACTAATTACATTGATCTTTCATGGGCTATTATAGTTTGAAATATCTACATATTCCTCAGCAGGGTTCACAGACCTGCGGCTCTCTGTTTTTTTTTTAATGAAACTACAACCCCCTTTGCCGGAGAATGATGATTTTAGTTTAGGAATGGGGAACACCGTTGTACAGTATACAGATGAACTTAAGTGGAGGTGACTAGTAAATAGGCTGCAAGCATATCATAATGTACTCTAAAGTCTTCTTCATCTGTACAAGTCTACATAATGATTATGCATATTTGCTTCTGGTACACTCGTTCTACACCTTATAATTGCATATTCAGTTTCGGTTATATTATTTTATTTCTGGTTGTTCTGATCACATTGCCTTCATCTTTTATACCCAATGCCTTGACTTATTCATCACTCTATTAAAATACATCGTCAATATACCCTCAATATAGTTAACATGGCTAAATCTCGATTGGTTTTAATATCTTATATTGAATTCATGTAAATTTGGCCACAAGGGGGCTCTTTATTTCATCTTCCAGAGTTGGCAGCTTTGCTTTGTGGCTGTTGTAAAATCAATGTAATAAAATCATGGTATGTTTGTATAATAAGGGGAATAGAAAAGACGTCTTTTCATATTAAATGATTCTATCCTACAACTTTGATATTACTGCTTATTTCTATGAAAAATTCAAACTATGATTTTGGGGAAACATCATCATCTTACCCTTGTCTGTCCTTCTCCAGATGTTTTGCTCATTGCATGTCTGCAAACACACTGAGCGCATCCTTAACCTATACTTTATTTTTTGCAAAAGCTTTATTGCAGACTAGATAAAATTAAGAATCTATGAGAGCCGGGGGGGACGTCTATATCTCACAGTGTCAATGTATAGCCGCCCATTTGGCATAGAGGAAGTAAAATGCTTTATTGAAAGCACCTGGAGCCAAGTTATTACATTTTTAATTTTCTCTTAAATCAAAAAGTATTTACTTCTTTTCCAATTCATTGCGCCTTCAGGCAATTTTATTCTTGAGATACTGTACTTGTAGTGTATTGCAGCAACAGCTGTCGGAATTGCACTAGATGTTGTCTCCCGGGGGTATATTCATCATACGCGCCCACCAATGGGGTCTGGAGCTCCATCATGACAATGTTGTTTTATTGGTGAGATTTTATTTGAGAGAAAAAAATGTTAATATATCATAATGGCCTGTTTAGGTATTGATTCCTATACTTTTCCCAAGTCTGCATCTTTACGATGTGTTTGACCGTACATAAATGTTCAGAGATCACATAGCAGGTTTTTATGCTTAGGGCTCATGCACAGGATATTACCACATGCATGAAGCCTGCATAGAACATAGATTCCCTATAATTCATATGGGTTAACCCTATTCCCCGAGAAGCAAAGCTTTTAGAGGAGCACAAATACAGATGGAAAATGCCACCTTTTTATTTTTTATACTATATATCTTTAAATATACAATAAAAGCTCAGAGCAGGCTAGTGACAATGTATTACCCAACGGTGAACTGGCCATGTGAACCCCTTTGGTTAACAAATGTTTCTTTGATTTATCCCTATATTTAGAATGCTTTCATACCCAATAACTCTAAACCTTTACGACTCCATTAAAATACATCGTCAATATACCGCAACACATTTCAGCACATATAGACCTAAAAGCAGTATTCTTTATTACTTGGTTTGACATCTGACTAATATTCGGCCTCTGATAATGAATCATGTTTTATATATCTTAAAACACATTATAACATAGAATATGAAAACTACTTGTTTCACCCTCCGAGACTGGATTCTTTGACACATTGAAAGGTCATTCTCAAGGATTGGGATAGAGATTTGGATTAGGAGACCACCAGCTGGCAAAAATTGTATTTTATATTCCAGACTATGCCCTCTGGGGGAAAAATAGGCAAATTAGTGTTTGTAGTGACATGATGGTCATGATTGACCCCTCAAAGGAGCCTGAAAATTACAAATCACCAAAATCATAATTATTATTATTATTATAATTATTATGTATTTGATCATTTTTCAAAAACACTTGTCCATATGTTGCTTAAGTACTGATTTGACAGCCTAGCTCCATTGATTTAAAGGGGGTTTCTCATGTACAAAGACATGTCTTCCAAACTCTCTCTTGCCTATCTTTGGCTGTCAGAAATATTTGGAAACCACATTTTGCGTAACTCCAATAGATATGAATGGCAGTTGGGTAAATAGCATACAGTACCTTTCTTACAAGGGGGCCATGGAGGACCCAGTGGGGGCTATGAGGCCATGAAACCATGTGAATTGAAGTTACAGTAAGTGACACTACTAAAAATTGCTAGTGTTGAGCGAATTTGCCAAACTGTTTGGGTTAGGCAACATTCTCCAAACCCTAGGCATTTGACTCTTAGCTTCTGGAGAAGTCAGATACCACCTTAGAGAGTCCTGGAAAACATAGATACATATATAGGCTTATCGACATTTTGTTGGCAGCCCTAGGGCAGCATCTATCTTCCCCAGACAACGGGAGTCAAATGCTAAACGTTCGGGTTCAGAGAACGTTGCCAAACCTAAACAGTTCAACAAGTTTGCTTAACGCTAATCATTACTTGTGGACAAGTGTGATGCTGTTTTTAGAAAAAAGCAGCCATGTTTTTGTAATCTGAGGCAGCTCCTTTAAAGGAAATGTCCATGTCCATTTTCACAATGATATATGATCACCTAGTCTCTTGTAATATGATAAAACAAAGAGAAGAATCACTGTTGCTCTTAGTTAATGAATATCATCTCGCTCCCTTTACATAAATCATGCACGGTTTATTCTGAGTTATGTCAGTGATCATGACTTCTCCCTGTCTGTCTGCCACTTTCCTGGCTGAGAATGCAGAACAATCTGCAGACAGCCGGTGTGACATCACCGGAGCTCTCAGCCAGGAGTTCATTTCTATCACTTGCATTGAATTACAATGTTACCCATGGGATGTGCTGGGGTTAAGGTTGTAGGAAATCAGAAAGACAAACTGGTACATTTTCTATTCATATAAATTCCTTGGGAGACATGGCGGCTCGGTGGTTGGCACTACATTGCTGGGGCCATGGGTCTGATGCCTCTCCTGGGTAAAAACTACATAAAGATTATATGTTCTTATCATCATTTATTTTCTCCTATCCTATCTGTTGATAAAGAAGCTGGTTTCCTCTCCATTGAGAATCATTATGATTGCCCAACTTTTCTTACAAAAACAGTATTCCCTACTTTAACGTGTAATTAGTGGCAAGCGAGTCTTCTGAGAATCGTTTCAGGTCTGGTTCTGCAAATCTGATAGGCTACTTGTTTCAATCCAGATTAAGATTGCCAATTGACAATCCAAAGTACCGGAGCAGGAACTCCTATCACAAAGACTAGAGTCCCTGTTCCTTTACAGTACAGTACATGGCAAATCGATGCATGTCTATTGGTACTTTCAAGCATAATGGGAGGAATTTATGGTTGTTTTCACAGAAAATCTTTTTTTTAAAAAAATTGCTATTTTTTTTGTAAATTTTTGTGCAATTCTATCAAATTTTTGAGCAAAACACAATTTTTCACCAAACACTACACAAAAACCATTAATACTCCCCCTTCCCCTGAATATGGCTTTAGGTCCTACATCAAGTGGTGTTTAATTTCCTTACTTATTTCATAAAGATACAGTAGCTACATTTTTCAGATAAAATTTACGTAAATACATCACAGTAGGGTTAGGTGAACTTGTAGGGTGAACTTTATGGGCTCTCTCTTTTTCAACCTTATTAACTATGTGAATATGTATATGTAACAAAGATCTATGGTTAGGGTTTGAGTATAAAAAGTCAACTAAAAGTGGGTTAAAGTATGAGCTAGGTAAACTATTATTTCTTCCTTGATCTGGTGGCTTAATGAGGGAAAAAGTTATTTTCTAAGAGAAAAAAGGGGTCAAGAAAGGTCAGTGAGGGCTAATAGGGATAGAAAACATTTTGCCTGTGAATACTATAGGCTTTCATAAAGTCAAAGACTTTCCCTTTAAACCAGTAGGTCATAACCCATTAGCAGCTAACGGCAGTACACATACATCAAAGTTCAGTGGACAGATTCCAGATTGTACACAATGAAGATGTTAATTAGCAGACAGGAACTGGAAAAGACAGCTGACAGAGAGCCAGTCCGGGACATGAGGGAATAAGAGGGAGACTGGAGAAAGGAAATTTGCCAGAATGTAGCAAAAGGCTGAATGAGAGAAGACTTGTATTTTAGAGAATTAATACTAATTAGTATAGTAGTAAAAGTTTCATTGTAGATAATAAAGTTTTTGGTCACTTTGATCCTTTAGTTTTCATTTCTGGTGGAATTTTCCTTGGTCCGATAAATCTTGAAAACTCCCAAAATATAACAAAAGAAAGAGTTAAAGTCTATATTGGCCAATGACATGACGCAGGCATGTGGAATCCACCAGAACAAATATGTAGTACTATATCACTATAGATCAATAACAATACTAAAAAGAGACGAGCGAGCTTTTAAAAAATTTGGCTGTCCAATACACAAACTGCCGGGTTGCCGGTTCAGTTGGACCCGAATAAGTTCTGAAAGAAGTGGATATTATAGTATGGCTCCCTTCTTTGCTGTGGTGGACATAATGTACTTTTTATTGGGGGGGTTATACTTAACCTCCTGGGCTCATGTCGTCTTCACACTTCACCAGAGCCTGGTCAGCTCCTGCAGTTTACACTGAGCAAAGGTTGGACACTGCATCAGCCACTGATTGGCTTAGCAAAGACTGTAGGAGCCGATCTGGCACACAGTCCTGTGTGCCGGAACTGGTGAAGAGAGAAGACATAAGCTCATGAGGGTAAGTATAATACCCCTCCTCCTAAGAGAGAACAGTCTTTCCCGCAGGGGGTTAAGTGAGGGTAGCATCCCCATTTAATCCCCTGAGGGTGAGACTGTTCTCCAATTTGACGAAGTTCAACACAACAAACTGCAAAAGTTTGCATTCCACCCAAATCCGAGTTCGACCTGAAAATTCAGGTTCAATTTATGTTCAGGCAGACTGGTTTGCTCATCTTTAATTCTAAACTGATCTTCATATTGTCTATATAGGAAATCAATAAAAAAGATTAAGCTTAGACAAGAGTAGTTAAAACTTCACTTGTGCCGTCTGGGCTGGGATCAGTGACGTCATCACATCTAATACAGTAACCTCAATTAATGTAAAATTTTCAGCCAATTAAATGGCTGCATTTCAAATATACAGTTTGTTCTATTGATTTAGATGCTTTACCTCTGGGCCCTGTTATCTGCCTCAAGAATAAACAGGGGCTTTACCATGTTGAAGAAAATTAAAGCAAGTATTCACCTTTTTAATTCCCTAAACCTCAGTCAATGATCGCTCTACATCACTGTGTATCGACGTTTCCAACTCTAACAACTCACCGACAAAACGGCATCCGTCTTGGTGTACAAAATATGGGTCTACGTTGTCATAATTTTGCATTTATATCCCAGACAAACTATCAGAGGACTTTACCATTGAAAGATATATAGTCGGGGAATGTAGGACACATGGATAAATGGCTGGAGTTAACTTCTTTCTTCTTCTTCAAAAAGTCTGCTGACAGATGAACCCTGGGCCCCGTTTCATGTAACACTGATGGTGAGAATTTGAAGCTGTCTCTCCAAACTCATAATAATGTCACTGTGGCTTATTTAAGGAAACCAGTGCTTGTCTTCGGATAAATTATAACAGTAGGATACTGTTTTATGGCTCCTGTGTGAGTAGAAGAGTTTAATTTATGACAGCCCTATCTCTGCCTAGTAACACGCTCCAGCATTATCAGACATAGTTCATCACCATAAAACAGCAAAAGAGGAAAGAGTATGAGAGAGCGAGGGGGAGAAAAAGATTCTCGGGGTCAGAGGTCTACGTCCTCCTTTACATGAGTTTACAAAAGAACAATATAAAACCTTCTTCTCTTGTCACTTCCTAGAAAACGGGCTGCTTACTTTATTAACTATGGTATGGCCACAGGGAAGCTTTTTGTGTTTTTTTTTTTATTATTATTTTTGCGTTGTTTTTAATTTGTTTTTAAATAGTCTCTTTCTTTTTTTCTTTTTTTTTTTTTTTTTTAATTGTATAACAGTTTATGCCTAGATTTTTTCAGATATTAAAAAATTCTAGAAATAAATTGAAATTATTACTGATTATCATTTTATTTTTTTATTTATTTATTTTATTTTTGGAGAAATTTCAAATATTCATGAAAGGCAGGTAAACAATCCATCTTTAAATAAAATAGAGGTCAATAAAATAAAGGGGATATGATAGAAATCAAAAAGGTCATACTAACCTACTCCGCTCCACAGCAGTTCCCAAATGATGTCATATGGTCTCTTTCTTGTCATTGGTTCTGTATGCTTTTGAGACTGAGTCATCTTAACTGGTATTGTCCTCTTAACCAATCACTGACTGAGGCAGGACACGGCTACGGACAGTGATTGGCTGAGAAACCAGGTTCTGCTCAGATGACTCCATCTCGGAAGCAGAAAGAAACCATAACAAACAGGGGACCAGATGATATCACAATCTGAGCTGTGGAGGCCCATAAATGTCCTTTCACACATTGTCATTCTCGGATTGTGGATGACTATTATTATTATTATTATTATTATTTTTTTTTTTTTAACAAGTCATAAGTGAATTCACAGGAAATGGGGAATATAAAGAAATGACATTCTCCTTCCTGCTGAATCCCCTTCTGGATTTGGCTTAAAGGGGTTATCCAGCGCTACAAAAACATGGCCACTTTTGCCCCTACTGTTGTCTCCAGTTCAGGTGCAGTTTGCAATTAAGCTCCATTTACTTCAATGGAACTGAGTTTTAAAACTCCAGCCAATCTGGAGACAACAGTAGGGGGAAAGTGGCCATGTTTTTGTTTTAAAGGGAACCTGTCACACTGTACATATATGTTATAGATTTTTTAAGGTATGCAAAGCAGCCCCCACACCACCTTATCAAGGCAGCTTTCCTTTAAAGTCAATCTCTTAGTCCAAATAAGAGTCTTAGAACATGGCAGGGGTATATATCAAGCCTTTTGTTGGCTTTTGGCAGTGCAGAGTAAGATGTTAACTGGCTAGTGAGAGGTCTGTTGTTGTGGTATCAAAGGAGTTCATTTTCTCTTTAAGGAGAGTGTCATTATGATGTGTGGAGGCTAGTGTTGAGCGGACCTGTCAAATTGTTCTGCAACGTTGTCTAAAACCAAATTCTCGGCATTTGAATACAGGTGTCTGATGTAGCCTGAGGCCAGGTCACACAAGGTACGACAGCGGCCGTTCTGTGACATGGCCGTGTCACTGAATGGCCGCTGTCAATGAAGTCATGAAATGTGGGCGCATTTGGGTGTGCCTGCACTGCAAATCACCATTTCAGACAATGTAAAGTGAGTCCGGAGCCGCACTTTACATTGTCTGCACTGTCAGTTTTGTGCAGCCTGTATTTAATGAATACTGACATGCCGCATAGAATCCCTGCCGGACACAATGTTATTTTAATTTTTAGCGGCCGTTGTTGCAACGACTGTTATTTATTGAAAATGTACGTTGTGTGAACTTAGCCTATGGCTGTATACATATTTTTCAGGACTTCCTAGTGCGGCATGCAACTTCTGCAGCCCCAGGGAATAAAGCACTGGGTTCAGAGAACATTGCCAAACCCAAGTAGTTTGACAATGAACTGGAGACTTAAAGGTTGTTCATGCACCACTAGGAATCCTGGGAAGGATGTGCAAAATAGCTGTCACCAACTTACCTTTCTCTTAAAGTCAATGTGACCATTCATGGGAAGCCATGCATAAATTTCTGTCACCAAGTGGCATTGGAGATTGCACCAACCAGGTCTGGACTCCTCCACACCAATAGCCCCATATGGGATCTGGCATGAAATGTATATAAATGCACATTACTATATGGCTTTGCTCCCACACAAAAGAGGGCCATCATGGCCACAAACAATGTTCACAATCATTATTTGCCGCCATAACTACCAAAAGACAGTAGCCTTCTGGCATTAAAATGACAGTGTGTGAACATAGCCTTAGGCTATTTTCACACTACATGAGATTCATAATAATCACGGACGTTGTTGCCGATTTGCAACAATGGCCGTGAATAATATGAAACTTACATTGTGCTGCCGTTTATGGAATCCCGTCATAGTATACACTCCGGCCAGGATCGCTAGCTGCCATGCAAAAAACTGATATGTCAGTTTTCTGCGGCTGCTATTCATTGAATAGCGGCCGTGGAGAAACTGTCAGTTCACACAATGGAGCGTGCAGCTCCAGCCGCACGCTCCATTGTGTGCAGCGGTGAATTCAGATGCATCATCTGAATTCAGCAGAAGTGAAGATCATCCGGCCTGATCACAGAACGGCCAGTGTTATACATAGTGTGAACATGGCCTCATTCTATATTACCATGCCTAAGACCGGTTTCGCCTTTTTGTCTATTAAATACAAAGTAAACTTTCTTTTTTTCAGAAATTCTCCCAGACATAAAATAGGCGTATTACAGTACAAAAGAAAACCTTGTCGATGGGATTTTTTCTTGCAGCTCTCATGCACGTTATTACAGCGCGGCGATTACCTGCCGTTAAGTACAAGCTAAATTGCGAGTGTTTACACCCATCTCTCCTGCCGGAGGAGGGTACTTTATGATAGAGGCTATTTTGTGTATGATTGCTGAATTTGGTACTTTAGACATCAGAGCGGCGCGGTGATCACGGTGCTTTATCGATCTCTTTCACTGGGCGGGTGGAGGTGGGGGCCCATACATTCAGATGTACAGTAAACAATGACTCCTACAAAACCAACGTCTGCTCGCCGCTGCTTATCTCCATACCGTAAAAATGGCTAAATGATGAAGCGTATTAGTTGCTTAATAATTTATAGAAAATCTTTGATGTTGTGGTGATTATATCATATAGTAGGTCACATATCAAAGGTAATTTATTTCAGCAGCCGTGATGGTTTCTTAGAAGTCGATCAATATCACCGTTCATGGTAGTGATTTCACAAACTGATAGGCCAGATAAAAAAAATGATGCTAATAATAATAATAATAATAATAATAATAATAATAATCCTATAAAAAGGAAATCAAAGCTAGTCTAGAGACAGTGCAGTGTAGTATTTGTAAAAAAATTAATAATAATAAAAAAAATATAATTTTATATATATATATATATATATATATATATATATATATGTATGTATATTTATATGTGTATATATATATATATATATATATATATATATATATATATATGTATATATATTTATTTAAGTGAGCACAGTATCAGTACAGGATAAGTGACACCACCAGCAGAATAGTGAGTGCAGCTCTGGGGTATAATACAGGATGTAACTCAGGATCAGTACAGGATCAGTAATGTAATGTATGTACACAGTGACCCCACCAGCAGAATAGTGAGTGCAGCTCTGAAGTATAATAAAGGATGTAACTCAGGATCAGTACAGGATTAGTAATGTAATGTATGTACACAGTGACCCCACCAGCAGAATAGTGAGTGCAGCTCTGGAGTATAATACAGGATGTAACTCAGGATCAGTACAGGATCAGTAATGTAATGTATGTACACAGTGACCCCACCAGCAGAATAGTGAGTGCAGCTCTGAAGTATAATACAGGATGTAACTCAGGATCAGTACAGGATCAGTAATGTAATGTATGTACATAGTGACTCCACCAGCAGAATAGTGAGTGCAGCTCTGGGGTATAATAAAGGGTGTAACTCAGGATCAGTAATGTAATGTAAACAGTAAATTTTGCATTTATTAAATGATAATATGTATGGACAGACAGAATGTAGATATAATCACATGTAAATACATTACTCCAGGGTGAACATACCATCCAACATGGTTTTAAACTCTCTTTACAGCCGTTTGTTCCCTGCTACAGTATATGCCCACACCCCATGCTATTACCCAGGGCTATGCTAATTACGGAATGATTATTATACTATGAATAGAATAGAAAGTACATCCCCATCACACCTACACAGAGTATCCAGGCAGACTCCTATCCTATACATCCTGCCAATGGTTCATCTGAAGGAGGCCAGCTCTGAAAGCCTGCAACTCTTTTAATGTGTTTGCTTGTTGGTTCCATCGAGTACATTACTCTGAAAGTCAGAGGAACAAGACTAGTGAGATATCGGTTCCAGCAGCCACTTATTTTCCTTCAATGGATCATTACATTTGGCTCCATTTCCTCATTCATGTGATAAATGGAGATTGTAAGTGGCACATTAAAGTCATGACTAAGAGACGATAAGTGTATCTATATATGACAGTGACAGAATCATTGTTGGGGAATCTGCATAGCGCTGGGAACAGCTCGCCATCCATGGAGCTTTTTATGCTTTATTTAACCTATGCAAAAAAATAAAAAAATATTGCAAATCTGCAATGACTGCCAGGACCTAACGTCCTCATTGTTTCCAGGGCTCTCCTTCATATTCTACATTGTCTCCACGTAACTGGGAATAAATGAAATTTAGAAAATACAATTATGGTGTGTTGGAGTACGGGCGGTGGCGGGATCCAGGCTATAATACACTGAGCTCAAATGGACGGAGATTGTCTCTTCTGAAGTTCAGCTTGAAGGGTAATGCTGAGAAATGTCCCTGAACTGTCAGGATTGGTGCATTTTATTTCCTTGGGGACAAATAAAGAGCATGTAAATGATGGCTACCGAAGGATTAATATTTATGCGTCTGCTTCTTCTAAATAGGATGCTTCTCCAATATTTATATTCTAGTTATAACATTAGTAGTAATAGAAGTTTTTGTTGTTGTTGTAGTGGTGGTAGGAGTAAGAGCAGTAGTTTAGTTGTTGCTATTATTATTATTATTATTATTATTATTATTATTATTATTATTATTATTATTATTATATTTAGTAGTAGTAGTAGTAGTAGTAGCTAAAGTAGCAGTATTAGTAGTAATAGTTTATTGCAGTTAAGGGTAGTAGTAGTAGTTTTTATTTTATTAGTAGTAGTATCGGCAGCGGCAGTAATAATACTGATTTTTTATTATTATTATTATTATTATTACTATTATTAGTATTACTATTGTTATTATTATTAACAAAAATAATACAGTATAGAACATGATGGGCAGAAGATATACGTCTGTGTTGTGGTTATAGTAGCAGCAGTAGCAGTGGCGTTAGTAGTAGTAGTAGTAGTTGTTGTTGTTGTAGTGGTGATAGGAGTAAGAGCAGTAGTTTAGTTGTTGCTATTATTATTATTATTATTATTATTATTATTATTATTATTATATTTAGTAGTAGTAGTAGTAGTAGCTAAAGTAGCAGTATTAGTAGTAATAGTTTATTGCAGTTAAGGGTAGTAGTAGTAGTTTTTATTTTATTAGTAGTAGTATCGGCAGCGGCAGTAATAATACTGATTTTTTATTATTATTATTATTATTATTATTATTACTATTATTATTATTACTATTGTTATTATTATTAACACAAATAATACAGTATAGAACATGATGGGCAGAAGATATACGTCTGTGTTGTGGTTATAGTAGCAGCAGTAGCAGTGGCGTTAGTAGTAGTAGTAGTAGTTGTTGTTGTTGTAGTAGTAGTAATTATTATTATTATTAGTAGTAGTAGTAGTAGTTTTTATTATTATTATTATTATTATTATTATTATTAGTAGTAGTAGTAGTAGTAGTAGTAGTAGTAGAAGTAGTAGTAGTTATTATTATTATTAGTAGTAGTAGTAGTAGTAGTAGAAGTAGTAGTAGTTATTATTATTATTAGTAGTAGTAGTAGTAGCAGCATTAGTAGTAGTTATTATTATTATTATTATTATTATTATTAGTAGTAGTAGTAGTAGCAGCAGCAGTTGTTATTATTATTATTATTAGTAGTAGTAGTAGTATTAGTACAGTATTGGTGGTAGTAGTAGTATAGTATGGGACATGATGGACAAGGCAGGAGATGTGCGTCTGTGTAGGGGCAGTAGTAGTAGCAGTGGTAGTAGTAACAGCAGGACAGTATAGAGCATGATGGACAAGACAGGGGACATGAGCCCCAGAAACATGATTTTATGATACTCTTCGGAGTTTTTTTATGTTAAGAGGCTGCCCAGTGGATTGCCAGTGGATGTGGATTATGGCCTGTTAAAGGTTTTGGCAGCATGTAATGACAATGTATTGAATGTATTCAAGGAAAAATAGTCATGTCTGCCGGTGATGCTGATTCTTGAAAGGGTCTCCCAGTAAAAATAAAAATAAAAAGTTGTGGATGACAATTAGACATTTTATTTCAGCCTAGTCTTAGTCCATACTTTATCTTCTCTCCGAGTTCTCTCTTAATGCTCCTGAGTCATTTGTTTACTGTGCCGTTTCAATGTTTCCTACATACTTGCCCCCTAAACTGATGTACGACTCCTTGGGCCCAGTTTAATATGTATAGGCTCCGAAGCATTTAAAATGCTAAAACATTCAATGATTAATGCTATTGAGATTTCACTATCTACCTGTCAACGTATTTTTCCTCTGTCTGGTACAATGCGCTGTGCATAATCATTG
This sequence comes from Dendropsophus ebraccatus, assembly GCF_027789765.1. NCBI lineage: Eukaryota > Metazoa > Chordata > Amphibia > Anura > Hylidae > Dendropsophus > Dendropsophus ebraccatus. The sequence continues at coordinate 182,222,269 of NC_091456.1, forward strand.
CCATTAATCAGACGGAAACTTTCAGTAAAACACACTCTACTTCACCGTTATCAGCCCCAGAAATCTGTGACTAACATAATACCCCTCGGAAATAAAACCCATACCAGTCTGTGCCTTGTAGAAATTTCACTGTAAATCAAAGTTTATTAAGCAGTGACAGACAGGCGCTGTTCCATTGATTAAAACAGCCTCGTGAAAACACAGTCTGCTTTTTCCATGCCCTTTAAGTTTTGAAAGGGAACACATGTTTAATTGTTCCCAGGGGACGAACCAGCGCTTTATCTCATTATAAATACAGTGCACATGAAACTACAACACACCTGAGATGCTAAGAAATGTATTGAAGTTGCATATTCACCGTCTCTCAAGGGCATCTCTACTGAAAAGGCCTTGAATTCAGATAAAGAACTCACGCCTGCCAGTCGGCCAGAAGGTCAGAGGTTTGGCTTTTGCTTTAGAAGAAGACAGCGTTCCCTTTTCTCTCTCGCCCCATGCAGCTTGACATTACAGGTCTGTTCGGCAAATGAGAAGAAACACCTGCCTGCCATCTGCTTGGTAAACATTACAAATGCGCCTGGCCCACTGCATCCACCTCTGGAGCGCAATATCTGAAGAGGTCAAGCAATTTCGAGAACTTAAGCGGATGCCCACCAGCCCGGTTTCGATCTCCTGCTTTGCCACTGCATCCCTGCGGAGTGTCTCTGTTGGAAAGTTTTGCACTTGGTTGTAACTTTTTTTCTGGTATTATTATTATTATTATTAGTTATTTATTATAGAGTGTTGATAAAATTTAAAAGTGGTTTAAAGCACTGGAGTCTGTGTCGGGATTATAGCATAAGATCATCATCGATATTAGAGATTATCGAACATCGGTAATTTTCAGGTTCAATGGAACTCGAACCTGCTCGAACCTTCGTCATTTGATTCCCGATGCCTTCCCGTTCTGTGGGGAAGGTGGAGACAGCCCAAGTACCGCCTGGAAAACAGGGATACAGCCTATTACCTAGGCTGTATCCCTGTTTTCCAGGTGGTACTGGGGCTGTCTCCACCTTTCCAACGGGAAGGCATCAGGAATTAAATGATGAAGGTTCGAGAAGGTTCGAGTTCAATTGAACCTGAAAATTCCCGATGTTCGATCATCTCTAGTCGATATAAGATCAGCTGATTCTACTTAAATGAAACAGCTTTTATAGATTAGGTTAGAGGGAACCTATCCTGAATCAAGAGTAGGGGCAATGCCTGGTGGCTTCTCCCCATCCATCGTCCCACCAATCTTGATGAATGGATTGTCTCTGGTTATAGGGAGAGATCTATCAATCAAGGTTTATAAGGGATCACCCTGATTAATAGGGAAAAGATAAGTACGACTTAACTTTTATTGGTCTCGGATAAAATAAACCAAAGGTGCAAACATGAACACAAACCCAAATACCACTCTCAGTGTCTCAGCAACTCATGTACCAGTGCTGAATGATTGGGAGTTGATGGAGATATGGGACCTACTCTAGGATTTTATCTGCCCCTGGTGTCCCCTAATTAAATCCAGTATGCCTAGGTGGGGTGTTATTCTGTGAGCCTGGTCACCCTGATCACTTTCTAGTTCAGTACATACAGTATGAAAGTGTACCTCACTGTCCCTAACATCATACCCTATTACAGCTTACTATTGTAGAAGAGGTCACCATATCCATGAAGGTGCCACACATTGAAAAACATCCCAGTACTCCCAGTTAAAGGTTATCCACATCTGGGATTGTCCTCCCCTATCCATAGGGGATAACGCTCAACTCGGAATTGTCCAAGGACTCCATAGAGAATGAATGGAGCACCAGCCTCAGTGGGTGCTCAGGTGCGCTGAGAGCTCCATTCACTCTGGGCCAATTGCATCCCTATTTCTGGGATCAGGGGTGCAGTCAGACTCCCAGCCATCAGCTTGTCATCTCATACCCCATGAAAAGAATACCCCTTTTATTATATTGTGGAGTCGTTAGTCTTCTTTACCAATGGGTCACTGTCCACTGCTAAAGTCCAACACACTCATCTGATGCTTCTTCCACTTTGTCCCCAACCCACTTCTATCCTTGTCATATGTAACACTGTTCCCAACGGCATGATGAATGGCAAGGTCACAACCCCCCCCCCCCTCCCCTCAATAATTCTTCTCCTATCCTGATGCTATTTATCCTCTAAAATAATTGGCTGCTGAATGTACCTTCCCCTTCCACTTTAGTCTCCACCCACTTTATTTTATGCTACATTAAGACCAATATCAAAGGGCTAAAGCAGCAAGCAATGTCCAATATTTGGTTCATTGAACCACGCAATAAAAGGCACCTGCATATTTTTGCATCACGAGAAGCTGATGAGGCTTTTGGCATGTGTGTTGGCAGCTCATCTCCGAAGAAAAGAAAATCCTGCTGGTCTCTTTCATCTATCTATAGGTCTCCAGCCTCCTTACCATTCATTAAACATCTTCCTGAAACCACTGATCTATATTTGACACCTATTATTCCACAGCTCCCGTGAGATATAATTTCAAGCGCTCAACAAAGGCCCCCTCATTGTTAATTCAATATATGTTTTTTCCCCCCTCTCAATGACAATTCCTTTCTCTCTGACGTGCCATTGAAAGATCAATTTAATTTAAAGTACAACTGTAAAGATGAATAAGTGGAAAATACCTATGCAGGAACGATGCAAATAAATTATAAAGGGCAAACGATGACAAGGCTGGGGGTCTCCGGAGACAATGATATGATAACAGAGACTCCGAATGAATGTATGATGGATGTACTTATTACAAGGTGCCAGGGATAATAATTCCTCTGTACCATTTTACAACTTGTTGTGCTCCGTAACATACATTTACTGTGAAAGAGCTACAATGTAATCTAGGGTGTACGCCATGTAATAATAAGGGTAATTTATGCTGACTTTAGAAGCTATTCCTTTTACTGGATGTCATGCAGAGCGTCAATAGCCTGCACCTGGCGCCATTGAAAAAAATTGATTCAAGATTTTATTTTAGACACAAGCCTTCCACTAGGTTGCTTGAGCTGCCGGTTTCTCTGATTTGCCAAATTTACCAATCAACTTTTCAATGATTGCCTTTAGTTGAAAAATTTACTAAAACTAATCACACCATGCATCTATTTGGTCGGTTGATCACAATTCGTAGTCCACGATAGGAAGTGTTTCCTATAGCAATAAGAGAAACAGTAGTGGCACTCTCCAACAGTTGGTGAGTGCTAATATTGTTTCTCTGATTGCTATTGGTATCCGGCTCTGACACCTTATGGCTTACTGCCTTCTGTGCCCCAGTCCGGCACTATCCCCATTGTGAGTGATAGGTGAGAGTCCAATGTCACTGATTTACTAAGTTGGACCCACTCTTTGATGGGCGTGATTTCTAGGCAGGGAACAGATATATCAATAGGAAAATAAGGAAATGGTATAAATGTTGGCACAGATTCATGTTTCTGTCACTTTTTAGATTTTTTGTCTTATTCCTATCTAATAGGATCAGGATCAGGGATGTATAGAAATCCATGGATTGGAATGGTGCAATGCCCTGTGGAAGAAATAGTACAGGGAGTCCTACAGATGAAAGACAGAGTTGCTCCTACAAGATTTTTAAGAAAGATGGATTCTCGATTGTGAATGGCACAATTTTCCGGAACTATGCCGTTCCTTTCCTCAGGCACCCATTATTCTCATCTGACAAAGGTATTCCGTATGCACTGGATCTTAGGAATGGGGACCCCAGGCTCTCGTTAGAATGAAAAAGCATCTGGAGTCACAGAAACAAATACAGTATTTTCTGGGGGTCCCAGCAGTCAGGACCCCCATTGATCTTGGGGATCTATCTTTGGGATTAGATAAGAATACCCCTTTAAATTTGACATTAATTTGTTTAAAGGGGAAGTCCGGTGTCAGAATTTTTTTTTTTTTTCAAAATAGTCGGAGAGGAGATGGCTTACATAACAATATGCACCTACCGCACTGGCTCCAGCGCAGGGGTCCACTGTCTCCCACTCTGGTTCCAGGCCCCAGGTCGTGTCAACCCTGTTCAGCCAGTCAGTGGTCAAGGTGGAACCCCGCCCTTACTGTACTATAAGAAATGCCAATCTTAATACATCTAGGATGCTTCTTAACCTTCCTCACCCTTAGTCCATAGCAGACAATGATAATAATAAAAAAAGCAGGAGCATACAAGCAAAAAATGTAATTTTGAAATGTAGCAAAAAAAAGGAAACAAAGATTTTATCATGACATTTTTAAATTTCTGAGCTCCGAGCCATGTAATGACTGTATAATACTGTTGGAGATAAGGAGACAAGTTTGGCTTGAGATTTAACATTCATATATCGCAATCCCAACTGAGGCCAGAAATCAGGAAACCAGAAAATGTTAGCAATACGCCATTGCCATTCATGCTCATTCTGATGTGGGCCAAGCTTCATGAACGTGTTGACAGTCTATTTTTTACATCTGGAAATATATGACTTGTCTCTCTCATTCATCTTCCGTGATTCTTTAGATAGCAGGCTGGATCTTTTGGCTCTCTTCAGCTCACTGAACCCGCACACGCTTCCTGCATGCATGACTGTGTCTATTCTATGGAGGTAAAGAAGGAGATTGTAAATTTTGAATTGATACACTTGGATGCAGGTAATCCTTATGTATAAGGGAGAGGAACGTAACTAGAATGTAATGAGCTCTTTAAGAACTACGAGTACCATCCTGCCCTGTAGGCCGCAGATAATTGAATCTTGCTGTATAAGACATATATACTTGTCCTATTTCTTTTTATTATTTAACTACTAAGTGGTCCTGCTTTTTTGAAAATAAGGCTAATTACATAGGCATTTCAACAAAATTTGCATGTATCAGTTGTGAATGTAAATATAAGAAACTTTTAATATATCTTACCAGACAAAAATGCTTCCTTTTCCTGTTTCAAGCGACATCCCCCCCTCATACATCCTTGTAAACTGTCATGCACTCTCAAAATCAGTGCAATGACTGTTGTTTACTGGCTATGACTTGTAGCAGCTCAGGGATTAGATTATCAGCGATACAAGTCTATGGAGGAGGGATGGCGATGGTAGAACGATTGCCTGGGAACGCACACAGCAGACAGAGAAAATCATACAACAACAATTTAGGGAAAAACTCAACATCTTCATTACAAAATCCAGGCTTTACCTTTATGTTTATTATTTTTCATCCCGCTAAAATGAACATCGCCGGAGTATTCTCACATCCGCCAACTACCCATAGGCCTAATGAATGTAGAGGATCGGCTTCCAACAGACAAATTGTACAGTGACTATATGAAATTGCTATCCTGATCCATTAAAAGATATTGTAAGCAATTAAATCCCACATTCTACAGTAGGCGCTAATCTGTGGTGCTTCATTCTTTTTTTGTTGTACAAATTACTGTAGAAGACGCCATTAATGTGTTCTACATATGCTGCCGCTACCACCTTAGTGAAATAGGAATCCTTGTTTAAAACCTGTTATCTAATTTATGGACTGTGCACCAAGGGTATATGCCGCACCGACATGTGATTTCCCCTTCAATCAGCTTTATATCCATTCATTAAGTTTGACTGATTGACCGATTGATTGATTGATTGATTGATTGGTTCATTGATTGACCAAGCTTGTGTTTGCCTAGAATGCTGAATGCCTTCTCTGGTGGTTTTGCCAGTATGGTTTTGTAGGGGACCTCCGCGTTATGGAGTGGGGCATTGGTAATAATTTTGGTTTATTATGTGGAATTATTGGAGGCAATAATATAGGACCTAAGTGTCCTCCATGTCTTTTACATACTCTAGTAAGGTGGTAATATGGAAAAGTTGCTGATAGCATAATTCCTATACAGCAGAACAACTTTAAAGGGTATTATCTAGAGATGAGCGAACTTCAAGCACATTTGGGTTAGTCCAAAACTATACTCTCAGCATTTGATTACTGGTGGCCGAATAAGTTAGATGGATCCCTAATGCTGCCTGGAAAACATAGGTATAGCCATAGGCTATGTTCACAATATGTAAGTTCCATGGAAATCACGGCCGTTGTTTCAACAGCCGTGATTTCCACGGAACTTATGTAGTGCTGCAAGTGGCTCCGGCCGCACGCTTCATAGTGTGCAGTGGAGAGTTCTGATGAGGGAGTGCACTGATGGGCCCGCATCAGAACTCTGCGGCCCGAAAGGTCACCCGGCCGGTACTGCAGTACCGGGCGGAGTGAACTTTTCTGAGACTGGCCGTTCTGTGACCCAGCCGAGTCACGAAACGGCTGGTCTCATACTACGTGTGAACATAGCCATAGGCTGTATCCATGTTTCCCAGGACTCCCTGGGGCTTCATCCAATTTCTTCAGCCACCAGTAATTAAGTGCTGTGAGATGATCTCATTGACTTTAATGGAAGCTTCAATGCAGAACTAAGCTAAAAAGAAGTGACGTCATGCATCGGCACATTTCCCCTCTTGCACTGAAATCAACGGGAGTGTTTTTAATAAAAATAAAATTGGTGCATTTCCACATGTTTTGCCTGTGTGATAGCACCCTAAGGCTATGTCCCCACGCAGTATTTTTTTTTGGAGGGGTCAGTATTTTTGCTCGGTATTTTACAACCAAAACCAGGAGTGGATTGGAAACACAGAAAGGCTAAGTTTACACACTGTTGAAATTGAGTGGACGGATGCCATTTGTAATAATGGCAATTATTTGCCATTAAATGGCCGCCATCCACTCAATAGCTTTACTGACCAAAATATAGAACAAAAATACTGTATGGCAACTAGTTTTAGCCTTGAGTTGCATTTCTTAGACCCTTTCTGTTTTTCCGTGGACTCTGTAAAAACCTTCTGTTTCCAAAGCATATAATTTTCATTGTGGCAGGTAATCGAAAGAAAATAGGACGTGATAACACCTTAAGCGAATTATTTGTGTACCAATGTTTTCCCTCCATACCTATTGTCATTTCTGCCTGCCGGGGTTGTCTTGCGTGGAGTCATTGTTCGCTTCCTCCACCACACACCTTGCACTTGCTGTATTTTTTGAAATAAATCTATTATGGCTTCATATTGTCTGTCCCCCCAGACTCCTAGCGCGGACTGTTGTATACACCGCATTGTATTTTTACACAATAAGTGAAGCCCATTAGAGGAACATAATCACATCTCTGTGAAGACCACCTCAGTTTCCATCAGAGCTCTACTTCTAAAGCCTATTAATCATATTTTCCACTCCTCGGCTGAATACGAGAAATGAAATTAGATAAAATAAACACAGTCATTTTGTCCAATTTAAAGCACATTATTAACTTGCTGCTGTTCTGAATGTATTTCAGGATTATTGTGCGTCTCTGCGTGATGGTGTCTGAGATTTTTACAATTTAGAGCTGACGAGAAACAAAATAATAATGTAAAATTGGAAGGATTGCCTAGCACGCCACGATGGTGGAACGGTCCTTGGTGTATTTGCTAGCGATGATTCAGAAACAATTGTAACAACATGACTCGGTGGATTTGCTGCGCGAGGCTGGGGGAAGGAACGTTTGTAGGCCGAGAGACAGGATATATGATGCTCGTAGGTAACGAGGCATTGTGTGTGTACGCAACAAATTACAGCTATTAACAGCTATGGCAAACCTTCAGCACTCCATCTGTTGCTACACTACAATTCCCATCATGCCTGGAAAGCCAAAGATATGGCTCTGGCTGCCTATGTATGGTGGGGATTGTAGTTTAACAACAGATAGAGTGCTGAAGGTCCATAATCATTCATTTAGAACATCATCTCACCACATAGATGTTTTTTAGGTCAAGAGTAGTGTTGAGCAGAGTTGCCGAACTGTTCAGGTTTGGAAACGTTCTCTGAACCCAAACACTTGGCATTTGACTCCCCACATCTGCAAAAGTTAGGTGCCGCCCTAGCACTAGCAGTAAAATATGGAAGATCCATGCTTTCAAGGACTTCCTACGGCAGCATATAACTTCTCTAGCCGCCAGGAATCAAATGTTAAGCGTTCGGGTTCGGAGAGCATTGCCGATCCTGAACAGTTCGGCAACTCAACACTAGAGATGATCGAACATCGGAAAATCTTAGGTTCTATAGAACTCGAACCTTGTAGAACCTTCCACATTTGATTCTCGATGCCTTCCCGGTCCGTGGGGAAGGAGGAGACAGCCCTAAGGAGACAGAACCTAAGATTTTCCGAAGTTCAATCATCTCTACTCAACACTAGTCAAGAGGGATCTTTGTTTCTTTATTTCTCTGTGTGACAATCATACAAATAGAAAGATGGAGGGTAGGGGTTCTTAAAGGGGTCATCCCCAGTTGAAAATGTTTGATGCTTGGCAATGTCCACAGGCTCAACAGAGAATGAATAAAGTGCTACTCTCCCATTTTTTTGGACAGCTATTAAGTTGCGACCCCCTTATCTGCTAAATAACCCCTTTTCTGGGGGTAAAGGACAACTTTCCCTTCGGGAGAACTCATTGAGAGTATGTTCACACAACATTTAGGATTTAAATACCATTTTCCCATCCATCTTAGAAGAAACTCTTCTTTGTCCATGAAAATGATGATCTTGTATGTGAAAGTAATTATTAAATCCCGTCTCTACCTGGGACAAACAATTTGTGTTGTAGCATCACGCTGACCACTCAGGCTTGAATCTCTCCAAGGCTTTCTTGTCCAGTTGCTCTTACAACACTGGAATTGTAGGACAGTCACTCTTGATTTAGGAATTAAGAGGCTGCCGGATACTAATGGAAACCTACATAGACCAGCTAAAGTCACAATGAGCTAGATATACAACCTGTGTCAATAAGTAGGGCAGAAAGGACAAGGAATCAATTATGGATAACAGAGAAAAATACAAAAAATGCTAATGAACCTCAGGCTGAAGACCCGATCTTTAGATTACTTTGTTTTCATTGTCTTAAAGAAGTTATTATGTTTATTTATTTATTTTCCTTTTGTTTTGAATGTTTGATAATAGACACATACCTTATGGAGAAAATAGAGAGGAGTGCACTGTACACTACCCAATTGTAAATGTAGCCCTTTAATTCCACCACCAGAATAGTGAGTGCAGCTCTGGAGTATAATACCTCTGGATCAGTACAGGATAAGTAATCTAATGTATAAACACTGTGACTTTACCAGCAGATTTGTGATTGCAGCTCTGAAAGTATAGTATAGGCAAATTGACAGTACAGGATGCAATGTAAAGGCAGCAATTTTGCCACCAAATAATTAAAGAGGTATTCCCATCTAAGTCTATGTTCACACAATGTCAAAAATAGAGAAAATGTGGCAGTTTTTGCTATCTGAAATAACATCCGTTTTTGCCGTTTTTTAACTGACTGCAATGGTAATACATTGAAGTCATTAGAAAGAAGGACAGGGAATAAATAGCTGGGGGTGCGACCACTGGGACACCCACCGATCCTGATAGCAGAGATGCAGTTGTCTATGGGGCTAGCAAATATTTGTAAGTGTCAAACTCTGAAACGTTTGGCGGCCCATAGAGTGTAAATGAAATGTTGGCCATGCAAGAGTGGCAAGTTCTTCATTTATCGGGCTATGATTATATCTCCATTGTCTAGATCGATAAGGGTTCCAGCTTGTTATCCCCAATATGACAAAATACCGCTTAGAAAACAATCTTTTAACTCAACATGGAATAAACTTGATATTTTATAATAGAAAATATTAACACTTTAAACTTCTACTGCTTTGTCATTCTAGGCAAGCACAGCCGCCCCACTCATTTCCCGCACAACTCAGCCGTCATTGGCTCTGGAAATAGTAGCGGATCCCTGTTCTCGCTTCTACGGGTAGATACTAATTGGCAGTTAGGTTCCAGTTCTGTCCTCTGGAGCTGCAGAATCTCAGTAGAGACAAAAATATATATTTATACATATATATAAGGTGTCAATGTGGCAGCTAAAAAAAGACTTTCAGTGGCGCATACTTGGATGTAGTACAATTGACATGTGAAATAAAACTCAGCATAGACATAACTTTCAATGAAACAGCCATCCTCAACACACACCTTCATTAGTATCTAGGTCATGTCACAAGAAGTAGCTGCCTCAGTGTCAACATATCCATCCTAATATGTCATAGTTTGCTTGCTTGAGCTCTCTAGGCAACAGGCAAGAAGTAATTTAGTGAGTGTGATGGGTGCAAAGAACAAAGGCCAGCGCTGAGGTTTCAGGCAGAAACAAGTAAACCTAGCTACTATCCTATATACCTGTGACATTGCCTACTGCTATATATATCTCACCTGGATATAAGTTTGTGTCTAGATGATCTATTATTCCGAGTATAGAAATACCAATTGAAATATTCCAGAAAGACACAGAAACTAATGAAAATATAGGATCTTAATATATAATATAGAATGTCTCTATATACCTTCCATGTCTCAGGTAAGGAGAGTGAACATGCAGAGAACCCAGAGAGATATCAGCTCTGAAGTCCAAAGAATTGTGAACATTCTAAAGTATAATACAGACTATAAAGCTAGTCGTACATTTCATAGGACTTGATCAACCAATATTAACAGTCACTTGATTGCATGTTGGGTGTTTTCAATGGGGGCAGCGGGCTGTGTTGCTTTCGGACACTTTTTGTTGCTTATTTTCCCAATAACATGTTGGGATGTAACATGCCCTAACCCTTCTCTCCCCATTTTTCTTCCTTTGATAGAGTCATGAGGCTACCCAGAGGCATTAGATGGTTGGCTAGCTCAACCAAAATTGGGTTCAGACAAATTTAACCCAAAATGTATGGATAGCATTAGGGTCAGTTCACACTGCGGAATCTGCACCAAAATTCCGAGCTGATTCCCTATCATGGACTCCTCGAAATTCCGCCTGAAACAGTGCCTCAATGTTAAGTATAGGGGGTCTCCACACTTATCCACTCAAAGGATTGACATTTCTTTGAGTGTAGAGGTGCAGAGAGCCGCGGAGAGCGGAGGTGCCCTATACTTTAGATTGAGGTGCTGAGGCAGAATGCAGAGCGGAGTCCGCAACAGGGATTTTGCTCAGAATTTGGGAGCCAATTCCTCAGTGTGAACCGACCCTTAGAATCAGTACAAGATATCTAATGTATTCACAAAAAACACTGGGCACATGTCACAAGAGAGAAGAAGTAGAAAAAATATTACTACCGAGTTCAAAGCCCCCAAAAATACCTCCTCATCTCTCACCTTTCAATAGTCTTGTGTGTGTGTTTTTTTTTAATCTTCAAAACTATTGTTTACACGTTCCTAAAAAACTCTAAAATCATCCCACTCTCTTTATTTATTTTTTTCCTTAAGACCCAAGCTGAATCTGAATCAGTGTCAGAATTTAGCAGAAAGCGTTATCAATCTGGGAGAAATAAATGAATTGAAATTCATAAGGCTTGTTCTGAGCAATGATTGAAAAACAAGATACATAGCCCAAAGAAATGAAGAGAAAGTACAGGGAAAATACACAAAACAGCAGACAAACTGTTCAAAGCAGTTGTTCATTACCTCCTCCGATGTAAAAAAATAAAAATAAAAAAAAAAGTTGAAACCATCGAAAGAAAGGTCTTATAAAATATTAAACAGCAAAGAAAAAAATTTACAGTTTTGTAGAATGGGAAAAAAACAGAAGGTTCTTTCATGAAAGTATTAAAAAACAATAAAAAAAACTTAAAACAAATACAATAAAAATACAAAAAAAGTTTTTCAATTAATAAATAAATATAAAAAAAATATAAATAAAACTATTAAAAACATAATCCTAAAAGAAAGGATACATGTTTAAATAACCTTTTCTTTAACTGAAAACAAATTTTTGGCTATTCTACAAATATCCAGAGAAAGATAAGATAAATACTTCTGCCAAAGGCAAACAAATATTTCATACTGATTATTTCGGAGATTTATAAATACCCCTCTTAATCCCATCCTCTCTGCTATTACTGCTGAAAATAATTTGTTCATCTATTGTTCCTGAGCAGTTACTGATAATTAGATCAGAGGTGGCTTCGTCTGCGTAGAGCCTAAAATATAAATTAGAAAAGACTATTTGCAGCGGAAGCCATTTAACGTATGCACATCACATTTCCTGTCATAAGCTTCTAAAATGAGCAATTTCAGTAGGCAGCTAGAACAAAAAAAATAGTTTTCATAAAAGTAGATATAAATAAAAATAAAAAAGTACAAATTACAAAAAGTCAAGTCTATCGTACTAAATGTATACATTGGAATGCAAAACATTTGTCAGATTATAACACCATATTATTTGGTATTGAACTTACTTTGTACTCTAAGGAGTCGAGTCAAAGGACAAACCAGTTGGACATCCAACGTTATTTACCATAACATCTCTGTGTTTCTATATCTGGGGGAATGCTAAAGATAAATTAATTGTGTGATGGTTTATTGATGGAGCTTAGCACCACTTCCATCCAGACTGTGGTTTGGCAACCGGCCTATGATTGAGGAGGTTTTCGACGGGATACTCCTTAATATTGTACTCCTCCATATTCCTGTAAATCTATATATAGAGTGGTAATAGTCTGTAGTGTTGAGAGACGTGATATAGCGGTTTCTTTTATAGATTCTGTCCGAAAATACAACTTGCAAAGTCTTCCTGCAAAGTTTTTAGCAAAGAGTTTGAACCATGAATGTAAACAGAAAGAAGACAACTATTCTATATCTTAGAGGTTCTTGGGTCTATTGTCCCATTTGTAGGTCAGTTGTAGACTATAAAGCAAGGAATTTGTTGCCTAAATAGCTTAGATCTTGTTGTTTTTGGGTTACTGGTGGAAGGCCAACTCTCAGGACTAGAGATGGACAAAACTAGAGTATGTTTGAACGTTCGGCATTTGTATAGCAGTGTCTGAAGAGGCTGGATATGATCATAAGGCTATTTTCCCAGACTTACCAGGGCTGCATACAACTTCTTCAGCCACTGCCTTTAATGGGGTTTTTATTTAATTTAGGAAAATGTATACAAAGCTTTAATGGTAAATGTTGGTGATACCTTAAAAATATTTGAATAACGGTATATAAAGGAGGATGCATACAAAACGAGGTAGCAAGGACTCAAACAGAGTCCAAGAAGAGGTGTGAACGCCGCTCCACCTACTGTACCACTGATGACTTTCTAAAGCCCTATCATCCTGTATATCTGAGCCATTTGGAAGAATTATACGGCAAGCTTGCTACAGTATTACTTGACAATTAGTTCTAATTGAACATAATATTAAAAATTCATCCAATCTACTGGGCTGTGATAGCATGACCCATCTGCCATACACTCTAAAACCATCCAATGGGCAAGTCAAGATATTAATGGGGGACAGATGCTACACCTGTTTGGCAAAGAAATTAATAGGAGATTTGCAAATACTGAAAAAGGTATTGTGAAAACCTGCCAAATCACTCTGGACCGGAGATCAAACACTTTTTAAAAGAAATTAGGTGATAGGAGCAAGGATATTATGTGATAATGATGTCATTCAGTGGGGAAAGCATGCAAATCGTTGTTCATCATACATAGATATTATAGCAGCCAAACAGATTCTATATTACCAATATATTTTTAATGTACTAGTTAGTATAATTGGAGAGATTTACTTAAATTTTAATTCTTCAGCATATAGATGTTCCCTTCCTTACCTTTAGCAATAGATTGTAATTTCTTCTTGAGTAGAGCACCTAAAGGCATATGGGAACCCATAGTAGAGGCCTATCTACTATAGTGAGAATTCTGGAAAGAAAAACAAAGTAGCTCTCCCCTCCTCTGCCACCTCTTGGAGATAACTTCCCATCATGTCAGTGTTTGGCTTATTTAGAAAATCTTAGAACCTGATTGGGAATTATTTAAGCTAAGCCAGAAACCCTACCAAAAGGGGAACATTATCCATCTGTTACCATCTGTAGGTAACTTTCCCTTTTGGGAGAGTTTCTGGCTTGGCTCATTAAACTTCTAGTCATGTTGTAAGACTCCTTAAAGACAAGAAGATAAGCATTGACTTAAAGGGAAACTATCATCAAAATTGGCACTAGAGAGCTAGTTTGCATATCTTTCTTCCCGACATTGCTTAAGCTTCATTTATAGAAGACTTTGTGTTATCTATACAGCATATACATTTAACGATGGAAAAATGCAAAATCGTGTTAACGTAAAAAACCGATAAACTCTCATTGTATATCTCTGGATATATTAGAAATAAGTTAAGAAAAGACACCTCTTTAGTTCAGAGAGGGAGACTCAAAATTTTAGCCCAGTGGTGAGCATGCAGATTGACATATGTCCAGTTTTGCCATTTGAAACAATGGGGGTAAAGGGAAACTATCAGCAGGTTAGATTCATAGAGCTGTGGATACTGAGGAGGTATGGGTCTCACCCTCCTCCTTGATGCCAGTCCTGCGCCGTTAGTCAGAGTATACTCTGTTCTGGAGCATCCATAGGACCATAGGACCACATCCAGCTCGCCCCCTCCATTGACTATCATTAGAAGGGGTGGGCCAGATGATGCGGCAGTGCTCCTAAGGATGCTCTGGAGCGGACTTTACACCAACTTAAAGCGTGGGACCAGCGCCAAGGAGGAAGGTAAGATACATACCTTCTTCCTCAGCATCTCCTGCGCTATAGGGGGTTATAAGCAGGTTAGAATATTCTAACCTGCTGATAGTTCCCCTTTAAAGCTAACTATAAAAATGTTCCAAATTATGGTCCAAAATTTATTGTTTTCTTGCTTTATCATTAGAATTTGGGTCATGATTATGTCTGTTTCTACTTGAGATTTTGCTTAGGTTATACAAATACCATAGGGGGAATTTAGCAAGGGTGGTGGTGTTTTATACTCAGCCCTTATCTAAAATCCCGCTTGTGTCTGCTCCATTGTATTTATTGATAGTCGAATGCCTTTCTATGAATCCGGTGCATCTGAGGCTGCCTGTGTGGCAGAGCGGCTTTGTGCGAAAAATCTAAAACTTTTCACAAATCTGTGATAAATTTCCCTCTACAGCTATGTTCACATTAGGTTAAAAAAAAAGAAAAAAAAGTGAAAAGACGTCTGTTAACGACGCATTTTAATTGACCTCAATGGAATGCATTGAAGTCAATGAAATGACGGACATCAGATGCACACAGTGTGTTAAATAACAGACATCTGCGCAGACGTAGAAATAATGATCATGAGAATTATTTTCGGATGTCTTTTGCAACCAGAGGATGTTATTTTTTTAGTTCACACACCGTTCCTCTTTTTTTTTTTTTTTACCATCCTTTCACAAGCTTCACTTGTAAAGGGGTTGTCCAGTGCTACAAAAACATGGCCACTTTCTTTCAGAGACAACACCACTCTTGTCTCCAGTTCAGGTGCGGTTTGCAATTAAGCTACATTTACTTCAATGGAACTGAGCAGCAAAAACCCACCCAAGCTGGAGACAAGAGTGGGGATGTCTCTGGAAGAAAGTGGCCATGTTTTTGTAGCGCTGGATAACCCCTTTAAATTTCAATGGGCTGTTCCATTAAAGACACACCCAAAGGCCAATCAGTCCATCTGAACTAGAAAAATGTACCAACAGTCGTTATGTCCCCACTACGTTTTTTTCTTGTCCGTTTATAATTTTTAAAAAGACGTCCGCCATTTTCGGTCTAACATACTGTTAGTCATTTGGCAGTTTGGCTTCCCATCAGTGCAGTAACGGCTGTTGGTACAATATTCTAGTTTCACAGTGGGTGGACGGTGAACAAAGAAGAACTGTGGGTGAACAACTAAAAAATAACATCGGTTGTTTGCAGATGTCTGAAAATAATTTCTCATGAACATTATTTGACATCCGCCTCAAAAGACATCCGTCATGTTATAGACTGTGTGCAAATTACGTCCGTTATTCCGTAGACTTTAAAATAATTCATTCAAGTCAAGCAAAATAATGGCTCTAAAAAAAAAAGCAAACCCCTCTTTCCTTTATTTAATGTGCACTGACGGAGGCCCAAACTGTCAAATGACGGCCGTGATTTTATATATATATATATATATATATATATATATATATATAAACAGACAAGAAAAAACGTTGTGGGAATATAGCCTATATTTCTAATCAATAATTTGATATCACCTCCGGTTAAACAGGAAGAACCGATAGACAAAAAAAAAAACTCGGAAAAGGTTAAATTCGAGTTAAAGACAAAAGAAACAAAAAGTGCACATATCCTGGGAAAACCAGGACACAGGATTGCCCTAACCATAATGTACTATTCTGTTTGGCAGAGAATTCATCACTTCTCTTTTGTTAGTGTTCAGTAGGACAGTCTACAAATAGCTGCTGCCTGCTTTTCCGCCATTATTTCTCTGTGCCGTTCATTACATATTCCTATTTTAATTTGAGGCGGCATGTTGGCCTTTGATTCTGAATGCAGTTAGAAAATGAGCCAGCGATGGCAGGGAGGCTGCAGGTTGAAGGTGACTGATGCAAATATAACGGCGGTGAGGGTTGTAGATTCTTCTTTAATTGCGTTACTGAGGGAATGCAATTTCATAAAGCCCAGAATGAACACAGGCAAGGAGGGTAGGCTGCTACTGAAATATACATTCAGTGTCTGGGCACACCAGGTGAAGCAGCTTTGCAGTAGGAATCAAACAGCTTCGGCAGAGATATAATATTTTTATTGTACATATCATATCTAGCGTCAGTGTTCAGTGCATAAAGCCATTGGCAAAGTTTGTTGGGAAGCTATGCATAATAAGTCATAAACCTGCTGGAAATCTGCTTCCGATCCTTTTATTCGGATGTTTGTTTGCCCAAAAAAAAAAATAGTCACTCTAGCAAGTTGCGCATTAATTTATAATGAAGAAGAGTACAGGATGGGAAATTTCACAAGAGCTTTATATCCAGGATGGGAAAGTGGCTGTAAAGATGCAATATGTATGGACTGATTTTTTGGTGTCTAGATACTTTTTACTACTGTATTGTACATTGAACACTGTAGAAGAGGGATATAGTTCATGACCATAAATTACTCGAAGAACGGGAGTTTGCTTCATTAGGGCGTTCGAGTTTAGGAAGTTGTGCTGTGGGGATGATGTCTGGTATGGCTCAAGATGTTTGTTGGCTTTAATAGTGGATTTTACTTGGACTCAGGTTAGAATAATTGAGGATTTACTCACTAAGGCTATGTACAGTATATTTTTGTAAACGTACAGCCGTTGTTGCAATCGGCAACAACGGCCGTACCTTGTACGAAAACATATGTTGCCTTGTTTTCTATGCGATCCCGGCCAGAGCATAGGCACATACAGTAGTATACGCTCTGGCCAGGATCTCTCACGGCGCTATTATTCAGTGGGGACTGGGGAGTTCTGATGCGGGCGCTCACGGATGCGCCCACATCAGAACTCTGCAGCCCTAAAGATCAGCCGGCCAGTATTGTAGTACCGGCCGGGATTATCTTTTCAGAGACCGGCCATTCCATGACCTGGCCGTGTTACGGAACGGCCGGTCTCTTATGTTGTGTGAACATAGCCAAATTTAGCATTTGTGGTGTAGAATCTACAAGTTTCGCCTCTAAGCTTAAAGCCTAAATGATGTGGCAAGCTCTCTTAGGAGAACACAACTTGATCCATAGGACATATGTAACATAGAAACAGCTCATGAACTAGTGTTAGAGAAGAGGTTAAGCTCAGATTGGCTTCATCCATTATTTTAATGGGTGGTGAGAGGTAAGCAGAGAGCTTCCTTCATAGATGTTAAATCAAACATGAGTATATTGGATGACATCATTGGTTGTGTAAGGACTAGCTAGCATTACATCCTTCTGTCAGAAGTTCCAAGGGGTGCGTTGGTACCAGAAGGAGGGCTCATTTATTTGTTTGTCATATGACCCATTCTCCTTAATGTATACCTCCTTGGAAGGGTCGCTTAACCCACCACCACCACCACCACTCCTTTGGGGAAGTTTTATTAAGGATGTTGTCCGGGATATAGATAGATAGATAGATAGATAGATAGATAGATAGATAGATAGATAGACAATAGATAGATAGAATTATGGAGTAAAAATTTAGATAGATAGATCAATCAATCAGGTCAACCTTAACCCTAATCACAGCGTTTCCGAACTTCCTTGAATACCTCAAGGTATTGGTGAATTTATTATGGTTTGTGTATCAGCTATTACTGCAGGTGTTCTTTGTATGTGGTATCCTTCAATCACGACCTATTGCGGGTACGTGAGGACTGGAATTGAGAAACACCATGCGTTGTCTCCAGGGAACTATTGTATAGAGCCTAACACTACATGGAAGAACATAGGGGCACAGGGTACTATAAACCTTTGGGGACTCCATACATCACCTTGCATCACTCCTATTCCAAATTGTACAAGAAAAATACAAATAAATTACAAAACATCGAAATAAAAGTATTCGGGTCACTTCACGCGTCTATACAACAGTTCATTATTTTCAGTAGCTGCAATGCTTTAAATAGCAGCAAACCCTAATAGGACGTTTTATCTTTTTACAAAGCACTTGAACTAAAGATATTAACGGTTTAATAAAATAGTCATTTTTTGACACATATAACATTTGAGATCAGTAGTTCTGCTAATGCTTTATACGCAGTGAGATATCATTATTATTGCCCAATAAAAGTATATTCTAGAAGCAGTTCAGTAGTTAGGCCAACACTATAGACTCAAGGAATTATTGGGTGGAGGAGTGAGGGGCCAATAATTTAAGTCGGAGAGAATAGGGGCTTTAGCCTTTTAACTTTCTGCTTAAAAAGTGTCCCATAAAAGCAAGGGGAATTTTTTTGGTGAACTATTAGATGTAATCTCTAAGGTGGCATTTCAGAAAGAAATACAAGGTATAATTGCCTTTTCCTCATATGTATATATATATATATATATATATATATATATATATATATATATTTATTTATTTATTTTTTCCCATAAAATTTCTTCAATGTATTTAGATTTAGTTTTTATAGTTGTTGTTTCAGCTTTGAAAGATTAGGAAAAACAATACCTTTACTACTTATACTACAGTATACTTAGTATTAAACAGCCGTCTTTTAGCATGACCAGCATTTGGAGATGAAATGAGTGTTATTGTACAAATGAGGGTCATCATTATAAAATAACAGCCGCTATTTCACCTCAAAATGACGACCATCCTAAAAGACGTCCATTAATGGGGCTAAAAAACACAGTGTGTGAACGTAGTCCTAGGCTATGTTAACACATAGTAAAATAATAGCAAAATCCATCCTTGCGTCGTACCTAAGAAAGGCCTCAGTCATTATACTAGGCATAACTTTAGCACAAATCGAATTGATCGCAGTTTTAGAGGGCATTGTATGGCTTGGAAAAGATGCAGCCAATTTTGGATATGGTTACGTTAGGCGCTGGGGCCAAATCTTACGATGGAACTTCACCGGAGGCCCCAAAATGCTCTGGTTCTATGGGGGCCAATGCAATATATATACTGATTTACTCTTCCTTAAAGGGCTTTGTAAAAAAAAAATATGGCCCCATTCTTCCAAAAACTGTACCTCTCCTGTCCTTCGGGTGCGGTTTTGCACCTCAATTCAATAAGAGTGAATGATGCTGAATTGTAATATGTTTGTATTTTGGGCCATATTTGGGTTTATTTTTTGACCCATAAATGCATACGTATACAGCTGTAAAATTGTAGGAAAAAAAAGAAAACATGAATATGGCTGACAAAGGTTTCGTTATTAGATCATATAAGACATTGAAAGTGGATTCAGTAGACAGTCACAGGGTAGGGTCACATCAAAGAAACTTTTCCGATTAATTTTCCCATTCTTTAAAAAAAAAAATGACAGTATGCCTTGTGGTATGTTCATGTCAAAATAAATGGTTTTACACAAAAATCATCATCATAATAATAATTAATATTTTTTTTTTACTTTTTTATGTACTAAAAGGTCAAATACTGAGCATTCTGAGAAGGTAATAAGACATGTTTCTGGTCCTGGGATGGTATTCCACCCTTGTTAATTCGGTTTTATTACCGTTGTTTTTTTTGTTTGTTTATTTGTTTTTGTTTTTTGATACTACTTTGTAACTTCCATCTTTATTTAAGACTGACAGTTTCATTTACCTCCCGGAGTCATGGCCTGACATAAAGTGCACGGCTATTTGCAAAAACAAGCCAAAGGCCTTAACCCTGCTCTCGCATCGAGGTTTGATGCGGCTTTAACTTGATTATACCAGAGACTAAAGATATTTTAGTCTGTAACAGGAGTCGCGCAAGATAAAACATTTTCGTTACAGGGAAAATGATGGAAAATCATTGGTCTATGTGTTACATTGCATCGTCGGAAAGGAAAAGGTCATCTTATAATGTTCCAATTTACCAGCCTTACTTAACAAAATGATATTTGAATGCATAAAAATCTTTGTCTGATGTTCCATTGCGGATATTTACAGATAATGATATTTGTTTTTAAGCCCGGGTGTACTGTATATTTTTTTTTTCTCGATTCATTTATTTTGGCTAAAGATGTTTAAATACAAGTAAACACCACGAAATGCATTGTTATCTGAGCGTGAAACTGCCACAACATCCCATCAACAATAATATATATATATATATATATAAAGAAAAGATAAAGTGAGATTCGAAAGGTTTAGCTTTTTTGCTTTTTTTTATTGTTAGAATTGATATATTGTCAATTTACAAATGTAATTTTGATTTATTTAGTAATTGGACAAGTCGTGTTACTATAATTAATATTATCATTTTTATGACAATGATTATTAACAAAAATATTAAATTTATTTTAATGAGGTGTAAAAAAAAGAAAAAAAAAAAAAAAGCTACATTTTTAGATATTCTGAACAGACAGTTGCAGAAAATATCATTTCAGTTTACTTTAACATAGCTTATGTGTTGGAAATCTACTGGTGCAAATGTTAGATGGACCTTAAGACCCCCATTAGCTCAATGGCCCCCTTAGAGGGGTTTTAAAAAAAAAAAAAAAAAAAAAGTTTTCTTCCAAAAACATGGGCACTCTTTTCCTTAGTTTGGATGTGGGTCATTGAAAGTGAAAGGAGCTGAGTTGTCAGAAATAGAGATGAAACATAGAAGAAACAAAGAAGATTGTCGGCAAAAAAAGACCATTGGGGGAGATTTATCAAACATGGTGTAAAGTGAAACTGGCTCAGTTGCCCCTAGCAACCAATCAGATTCCACCTTTCATTTCTCACAGACTCTTTGGAAAATGAAAGGTGGAGTCTGATTGGTTGCTAGGGGCAACTGAGCCAGTTGCACTTTACACCATTTCTGACAAATCTTCCCCAATGGGTCGATCCAGTCTGTCCTTTTAGTATTTCCCTTCTTATTATCTTAGGATAGATGTATATCCCAGGCATGTTTAAATTCTGTTATTTTAGATTTACCAACCACATCTGCTCAAAACATCTATTACTCTTTCAGTAAAGTAATATTTTCTCATGTTGCTTTTGATCTTTTCCCCAACTAATGAGCATTAAAGAATTAGAAATAAACAAATCTCTAAATTCATTTCAGGTCCAATTTAATGATTGTGAATGACAAGTATGTACAAGAGCAGGGACTCCTGTCAAAAGCGGGAGTCCCTGCTACTGTGCATTACACTGAGTGGCAAATGTAACGAAGGGAAGCTGCAATGCATATAGCATCCATGGTTACTTTCAAGGGTACATAGTGAAATGAAGAATTAATCCAAAAAGTTCAAATTGTTCAAACATTTGTGCTGACTTGCTCAATTGTAGGGCCATATCCCATGACAGGGTTTTATTGGGAAAATTATGAAGAGCACAAATAAGGATCATGGTTTTTCTTTGGGCCCATTCAAGGGGACCTATCCTAGTCGTAAAAAAATCCTATTTGAAATGTGTAAAGTTCACTGTGCAAGATGGGGGAGGAGGGAGGTGAAGATGAATTATTGTATGCCTATTATCTATAATCAATAGTGTGTATTGTCTATGATCAATACTATTTTGTTGATAGTTATTGTTTATATATTTTAGGTTGAGTCCAATGCACAAAAAACATAAGCTGATCTAAAATATTTTATAGAGCGAAAAATATTGTAAAAAAAAAAAGTCAAATGCAACAGTTAATCCCATCAATACTGCATCGTATAACGATAAACAGCAAGAAAGGGTAGTGCAGCATATTAGTGCAAAATCCATCATTAAAAAGTAATGCAAAGGACGAGATCTGGGAAAGTTAATTAGCAGAAAAAAGGGAATTAAAAGGCAGAGAAGAATAGTCACTGAAAGAGCACATACTGCACGGTACTGATCACCCGGTGCTAATAGCCAGATGTGAAGAGTTCTGGACTTTACGCTCTCAGCTGGTATCTCACTAAGAGACGCAAATCGAAAAGCTGGGTTAATCATTAAAGGGCAGAACACTGTGCAGAAAACGTTACACGGGCAACATATTCTGTTTAGATTTTGTGCACCCTGTTTTGTTTTCATATTTTTTAAGTAGTCTGAGTAAGAAGAGGTATCGGTTTTTTTTTTCTATCCAGTGGGATTGAAAGTCGTAAAGCATTTTATGACATAAAAATTATAAAATCTTTTTTTTTTAATTAAGTACAGTATGAATTTTTTTTATTGTTCTGCCATTAATTTTATAGAAGAATTTGAGAAAAAAAAAGCCACAAAAAATGCAAACATGCTATAGCTATAAAGACCTGGGGGGAGGGGCTTAATGAGGGGGAACGCAATGAAAAACATTGTAGCTTCTACTGAAAAAAAAAAAAAAGTATCATGGGGGGGGGGGTGTCAGATAGCATTTAAAAAGTTCCAGGGGCCTTCCATGACTGAAGGTCATAAAAGAACTATAATTTTTACACTTTTTTAATTTTCATTATTTATGTAATTTGCGATTTGTCAACCAAATCGCCCACCATTTCAGTTGGAGTGGAAAACAGACATAACTATGCTATTTAAGAAGTTTCTGGGAATTTTTATACTGGACACAGGGCCATATCTGCTATAGGGCGAGATGACTATCTCACCTCAGGTGGCAGATTGCAGAGTCCCTGAGGGGCGGTGTGTTCAATAGAGTAGCTGTAAGCCAAGTATATTCTGCTACATACCATTCACTTTGCATTGTTGACTCCGTTGACCCCATGACCTGCAAACGACAACCTGATACAGATGGAATACAAGACAATCAGGACTAGGAATGCACTATTTATTAACCGTTTGACCATTATTTAGAAGTATACAGTACTCTTTGCTTATATAGAAGTATACAGTACTCTTTGCTGGTAGTGTTATATGATGTGGATTTTCTGCAGACAAGCCTCTCTTATTTACACTTTTCAATAGGGGTGTATGGCGCCATTTCAGTCTGTGCTTCGGGCAGCAGAATCAGCCCTGACTATACTTGCCAAATGCATTAATAAAGAAACATAGATTTATTGCTATGGCTGGGATTTACACTATACACCTGGCACAGCCAAGGCCATGTTGGCTCTACAATGAACAGGTAGCTTTGGCAGGTGACCCAACTGCCAGTGATCATGTGATCAGTTTGTACCTACCTATAGGAAAGGCTAAACATGATCAATTACTGTTTTTACCGCCCCTTAACATTGTGTGGCTGTCTAACTTTTTGTTTGTTTGTAGGTCTCACGATGCAAAATTGTTACATGATAGAACCATACAAAAAGTTCCAAATTATAATGATAAAATTTTACAAAAAAAAGAGAAGAAAAAAGTAGACATATCTTATATTAAACTTCAAACTGATGCGCCTTGTCTAGAGACTTCTCCACTTTTCTTTCCTACTAACTTACTTTACAAAGACAAGGTAGTGGCAAGGTTAAACTAAACATTCCTCTTTATACGCCAGCACTGCTATAAATTAATAGCAGCGCAATAAATATCACAATTCCCATTAAAGTTATACAATTTCCTTTTTTACTAGTCAGCTTCTATTCTGGGATCCCATCTACAAGTAGAAAGTCCTTAACAAATAGTCCTCCAAGCGCCATGAGAACAAGTAATTTCTTTCTTTTCTTTTTCTTTTTTTTTCCCTTACTGAAATCTTGAAGACAATGCCACCAGAGGAAGCAGAACATCATTCATTTTTTTTCCTCATAGCAGAGAACTGTCATGTACTAAATAGCAAACAGAGTTTTTTTTCACTCTCGACACAATTTGGCTCCGTGACCCGGGACATTTAAGACGTCCCTCTGGAGCTGAGCTGATCCATTCTAGTGCTGATGTCTAAGTTTCCTTCAGAACATCTCATGAAGAGTGCTGAGAGATGCGTGTTCCTTTTTTTTGAAATTCTGTATGATTTTTTTTGACCCTGTCATAAGCATTCAAGTGTCAAATAGCAAGTAAAAAAAAAAAAGTCTAGGTCAAATAAGGATTAAGCAAATAACTTTGTGTTTAGTCAAATAATATTTAAAAATTATTAACCACACACATAGATAGATAGATAGATAGATAGATAGATAGATAGATAGATAGATAGATAGATAGGCGGGCTATGTTCATACATCGTTGTTTTTTTTGTAAAGAACAGACACTGATTGCAATGGCATCAGCGTCTGTTCTTTACTGCAGGTGCAGCATTGCATTGAAGTCAATGCAATGCCGCCCGCAGTGTTCACATGGCTTTATTCTAACCCCATTCTTTAGAACGGGTGTTAGAATAATGTACCTGCCAATTATTTCCGGACGCTGTCCACTGAATGGCGTCTGGAAAAAACAGCAGTTTACACAATGTAATGTGCAGCAGCAGCCGCACATTACATTGAAGCGAATAGCTAATTGATTTGCGGGCACACCCGACGGTGCCCGCAAATCAATATTAAAAAAGAACGTTCCTGCAGCGGATACAGAGGTATCGACCGCAGGAACGGGCTCAGTGCAGCCCGGCGTCTGGCTGTAAACTGCTGTTAAACTGCGGCTTTTATTGCCTACCTTTATGATGGGAACTGTAGTTTAACAAAAACTAGAGGGGCGCAAGTATGACACCACTGGTCTAAACACATGAGAAAAAAATATGACCTTAAAGGGGTACTCTAGAGGAAAGAAAAACCTCTAAATCATCTGATGACAGAAAATTATGGTGCGTTTACACAGGCAGATTTATCTGACAGATTTTTTAAGCCAAAGCCAGTAACAGACTATAAAAAGGGAACGGGTCATAAAGGAAAGACTGAAATTTCTCCTATTTTCAAATCCATTCCTGGTTTTGGCTTCTAAAATCTGACAGACAAATTTGCCTGTGTAAATGCACCATTAGATCTGTAAATTCCTTCCAGCATTTAAAAGCTGCTTTATGTCCCCAAGTAAGTTGAGCAGTTATTTTTAGTGCTCCTTGCTTCCATGTTTGTTTATTATTTAGAGCCAGAAGTTTGCTTAAGTTTTAAGGGGGTTTGCTCCCCCTCTGGACAGTTTTCCACATGGACAGAGGTGGCAGCAGGGGGCCATATATCAGATTGAGGCTAAGTTCACACAACCTTCACATACTGTAAGGGCATTGTTGCCAAACCATGGCCGGAAATAATGTTTATGATCATTAAAGGGAACCTGTCACCCCCCGTGCTGGGGTGACGCTCGCCCAACCCCCTGGTGGAGCACCATATATTTACCCCTTCCCCGAAGTCCCCATCCTGGACCCGCCCCCGCGATATCGCTGTCAGAAGCTGTGTGTGCGCTCATCAGAGATGAGTCCGACGCCCACTGGAGCCGTCATTCTCTATGAGCGTCGGACTCATCTCTGATGAGCGTGTGCACGGCTTCCGACGGCGATATCGTGGGAGCGGGTCCAGGACCGGGACTTGGGGGAAAAGGGAAGTATATGATGCTCCACCGGGGGGTCGGGCGACCGTCACCCCCGCACGGGGGTGGCGAGTTTTCTTTCATTCCGGCCATACTTTTACTACCTGGCCATGGTTTAGCAATAAACAATGGCCGTTGACTAAAAAATTGCCTAGTATGTAGTGGGAACATAGCCTGAAAATAACTATAAAACCTCCTATGGGGCATACAGCAGCTGATAACTACATATACTTTTTTTTTTTTACATTTTAATTTAAATATACTAATTATTTGTGAGTCTTTAATTGACATCATTCTGGTCATATACGTTATATTTAGCCGCCTTTTCACACATGAACAGCTGCCGTTCTCAGCATTTCTTTATAACCCCCCCATGCTGTAAAACATATGATATCATATTATTCCAGTTGATTTTTGCCCTTACCCTATATTCTCAGTCTCCATTCTGTTTGCAAATCACTCCACTCACTAACAATCTGTGTCAGGCATAAGCCATGCGGAAAATGAATGGTTTGAGCTTTACACTAGATGCACATTTTTGGGTCATTCATGTAAAGATCTGACGATGCACGTTAATAGATACCATACTCGTCCTGAGCTCCGGAACTTGTCTGCCTGCAAAGCAAACATGAACATTGCCCTTCATCTGCTCATGTTTCCTTATTAGCAAGACGATTTGCATTCTGATCACATGATTGCCGTTAGTACAACGGCAGCACGGCAGAAATACTAAAAGATTGAAGAGGATGAAAAGTTTAGAGGATCCCTTTTTGTAAACAGAGATCCCTCAAGATTACAGATTGTCTCAGGAATTTACAGTGATCAACTGCAGTGCCCCTACTGGAGAAATGAAGAATTACAATCAATGTAGAACCCCCATTGTTCTAATCATAATTCACAAACAGGATATATTAAAATGTGTTTCCTAAATTGGAGAACCCCTTAAAAGGGTTGTTCAAGGGGTTATCCAGCGCTACAAAAACATGGCCACTTTCTTTCAGAGACAACATGAATCTTGTATCCAGTTCAGGAGCTGTTTGCAGTTAAGCTCTATTGACTTCAATAGAACTTTGCAGCAAAACTGGAGACAAGAGCGGTGCTGTCTCTGGGAGAAAGTGGCCATGTTTTTGTAGTGCTAGATAACCTTATTAAGACTTGAAAAAAAAATTCTTGGAAGACAACAGTCATGTTTTTTCCCAAAATTTGACAACTTATTTAAAGGGGTATTCTGATTTTTTAAGCTACTTTCTTACAAAAATAAAATAAATAAAATAGTGCCACCCCTGTGCTTAGATTGTGTGTGGTACTGGAATTCAGCTCCATTCACTTTAATGGAACTGATCTACAAAACCCCATACCCAAACTGGGGACAAGAGTGGTGCTATTTCTAGAAAGTAAGTGGATAACCCCTTTAAAATTCCAGAGAATAGTTTCGAAGGTTTTGAATAAACTTTACTTTATCTTTAGTATATTGTCCGTCATACACGTCCATAAAGCTCCAACTGCTCTTGTTTCCAGCGATGTCACCTGGTCGCCTGTAAATAGATTTGATATTCCAGTTAAAATTTCTTCTCAGAGGAAGATTAACAACACATTTCCCTGGAATCTTAAAATCCCAAGGACACCTGTTTATCATCGGCAGACATGTAAATCTGAAATGCATGCTAAATTCACCTCTGCTCATCCTCTCCTGGGAGACACCAGAAGACATGTCAGCCACCTTCCTCTTTTATTATCTTTAAAGTGAAATGTGTAATAAATAAAATATATGACCTGCTCAAACTGCATTGACTTTGGTTAACTATTAAGCTCCTGTATCTAGGTTTGAGCTTGAAATCCTTTTAGAATTTGCTCTCTTAGGCTTCATTGAGAGCATAGACAGTAGAAGTTGGTAGGGTTTTTGTAAAGTGGCTTTGGCCACTTACTGTGCAGCCCTTTGAAGCTTTGTACTGTATATTGTTGTATTATGGGATTATTCTATCCTGGAAACAATGGATCTAGAGGACAAAAAAAAATAAAAATATCTGTATAACTGTGAATACTGAAATCAAGAGACATACCAAGATCCCGTAGGGTCCTATTTACATCTGTGGGTGACGTAATAAAACTCCACATGATTTAAGGCTGCCATAATATGCTCATGTGCATGACTCTTCAACCTTATTGTACTTTATTACATACATTGACTATATATACTTACAGATATGTCCTTTTACTGCAGTCGAACACTTTCAAACTCAAGTAATGAATCCCATTGAAATCAAGTGGTGACGCTAGCATTTAATCAGGTACCCCTTGCTCGGCAGAGCAGAAGATGTCTGGTTGACCTTTAATGGAAGGAAATATACAATAATAAATATTGTAGAACTAATCAGAACAATTGACGGCATACCGCCGGAGTTCTAATGCATCTTGCAGTAAGACATTACAGTTTTTTCCTTTCCATTACATATAGTCACATAGGAAATAAGGTTGGAAAAAGACAAATTCAACCTATAACACTACTGTGTTGATCCAGAGGAAAGCAAAAACCCTCATGAAGCAGATGCCAACTGCCCCATCACAGGGCGAAAAATTACTTCCTGACTCTACGCATCCCCTGCCTTACTCTAGCACCACAAGGTGCTCGGCCACAAGGTATCGACCCAATGCTTAATCAAGCTCTATGCTCGTTAGAACATGCTCGCTCAATGCAAGTTTTTTCTTAATATATCTCTAACTCCAAGTATCTTGAGGTGTATGGTTTGAAATTACCATCCTTTCACAACCACATGATTTGGTGTCACTGGTCACTGTGTCAACAGGTGTATAGGGTATATTGGGTTTGACTATGCGTGGACACTGACCAATTGTTACATATATTGAACACTTTGAGTGTTCTGATAGCGAGCCCTGATATTGTGTTAAAATGGTTCATGAGAAACTGGAATCCTTAACTCAACTTAAGGTAAGGATGGACACATCTATATGTACAGTCCAACATGGGTTAATTTAAAGATGGTTTCCCAACGCAAAAACAAAATTTTTCAATGGGAATAATTAAAAAAAAAAAAGTTTACTGTCTTGATTTGTTACTTGGTATGGCACCCCCTGCAGTTTTTTTGATGCTCTTACAGAATGCCTATTTACTATGCCCTGTGATCATGGTCACACATGTTTAGTAGCCCACTTTTAACATCTAGTATCTCACATTGTACATGGGTATAATTCTTGTTTTTGTAGAGGCCATCCATTTTGGTACTTGGATGGTACAATGTGCTTTTCAGATATCATAGGGTTAAATTTCTAAGTTTAACATTCTCAGGGAATCAAAAAGATCTACATTTTTAGGATTGAATTGGAAAAAAATTCACTCCTCTCCAGCGCCTAATAAGATTTCAGCACTCTTTCTAGTTTGTTTAGTTTTCTGTAGCCGAAAACTTTAATTCTTCTGTGTATCGCACGTTGACATGGTTGATGGACTGGTAAAGGATTACGGGACTAAATTTAAAGGCATTTAAGTCTAGTCTGGAAATTCGGAGCTTACAGACAGGCTTGCAGGAAGAGGAGATTAATGTATATTTTACCTAACCTGTCTCCCTCTAGCTATTTGCTCTGTGCCACTAGCTGTGCAGCCTTTCCTGGTCATCCTGACTAAAGTACCTCAACGAGATGCTGGAAATAAACAGTAACTATTTGCTGCTGAGACTGGAATTTCCAGGGCAAGTTGAGATAAATAGACAGTTGGTTCCATACCTCCC
Organism: Dendropsophus ebraccatus; assembly: GCF_027789765.1. Classification (NCBI taxonomy): domain Eukaryota; kingdom Metazoa; phylum Chordata; class Amphibia; order Anura; family Hylidae; genus Dendropsophus; species Dendropsophus ebraccatus. The sequence continues at coordinate 182,251,874 of NC_091456.1, forward strand.
CACAGGACACTTAAATGGCGTGGGTGAAATATACAACGCATTTCTAAAGCCTTTTTGCTTGTCTCTATAAAATTACAAAGTGCTCCCCAGAGGCCATGGAGTAATATTTGAGGAAAACCATCGGATGTGTTGTACACAGGTAATAATACTCTATTTTTTCTTTGTATAGTGCACACCGGCTATAGAACGGGAATTGCACTCTTCCATGTTTCTCTGACTGCTTGTACTCAGATGCCAGGTTTAGATATCGGCTAATGATGGATCGGGGGAAAACTTTTTAAAATTTTTTTTAGAAGGATTATTCTTCAAGCTTGTAGACCCATCCCTGATATTCCAATACCATACTTTTTGTAGCAGTAGACAAACATAAGGGTCTTCAGTATAAGCCAGGGGGATTTCCACATGGGAAGGTAACAGTCTATTAAAGCAATGCTATGTATTCTGTGTAATAACCAACAGCAGAAAACCACCCAAACACATACAATAAAATCTACTCTTTCAGGTTGGATTCAACATTTCATTACAAAAAAAAAAAAAAAAATATTTATAATAATTTTACTTGTTCATAGTCCTGCTAATAATGGACATTTACATTGTCTATGCTTGCACGTAGGAGGCAGCATGAGGCTAAGTTCACACTACGTAAAAATGATGGCCATCTTTCATAATAACTGTCGTCATTGCGAAAAAACTACACAATGACATTCTTGTATGTAGGAGTAATATTACAATAGTTAAATTCTTGTATATAGAGGGCAGTATTATAGTAGCTATATTCCTGAATATAGGAGCTAGTATTATAGTAGTTATATTCTTGTATATAGGAGCAGTATTATAGTAGTTATATTCCTGAATATAGGAGCTAGTATTATAGTAGTTATATTCTTGTATATAGGAGCAGTATTATAGTAGTTATATTCCTGTATATAGGAGCAGTATTATAGAAGTTATATTCTTGTATATAGGAGCAGTATTATAGTAGTTATATTCTTGTATATAGGTGCAGTATTATAGTAGTTATGTCTGATTGCACCTGCTCCTCCACCTTCCCCCTTCCCTGCTTTGTTCATGCCTGGATGAATAAATGAATGTTTTCGGCAACTAATGGTGAGTGACCACCTCTCTCTTTCTACCTTGTTCCATATTGGACTGTTTTCTTGGGCGTAGAGCACCTCCATGAGCCGCAACTACATCCAGGAGAGAGCTTGCCTATCCACAAGACTGCTGATATAGTGTGCATTCCCGTAGTGCCAGCCATTCAGTTCTTACCTTATATTATAGTAGTTATATCTTTGTACATAGGGGCAGTATTTTTGGAATTATATGTTTGTGCATGAAGGATGATCTCCTTTTATTTATCTTGGGTATGATATAATAATAATAATAATAATAATAATAATAATAATAATAATTATTATTATTATTATTATTATTATATTTTATTATGAGTATATAGTAATAGTAAAGTAATGCAGCCTAATTGCTTGAGATTTGAAATGTAACAAACATTTTGGAATCAGAAATGTGCAGCTGTCACTTCTCTCACTTCACATGTCAGCTCTTACCAAGTGGCAACTCCTCAAAAACCAGACAACAGTTATAAAATTTTACAATCTAACTTACTGCTCTACTTTAGTTTTTGGTAAGCAACAGGTTAAGGCAGGACCCAGCTCAATTATTCCTGGCTGATAGATATGGTTGTCAGATGCTCGTGCATATTGACTGGATAAATTGACACTTAAACTTTACAGCTAATTATAAGGTTCTTGCCTGTATTTGACATTTGAAAATAAAGATTATTTCACTGGTTACAGCAGCATTATGGACCACTAATTAGCCTCCTATGGTTTCCCATTTTTATCTCTTGTTTAGAGTAATAAAAAGAAGAAAATTGTACAGTATTTCTCGCGACTTCTCGCTGGAGAAATGTTAGAGTTTCAAGTTGTAATTTAACTCATTTCTATAGGCACATCTATCTAGCGAACATATCCCCTACTGCAGGCAGAACATTAAAACAAAGCACTTCCTCTTCTTTCCTCTCTTTTTTTTTTATAGATTATATTCCGATTTACACCATCTGTTGTGTGTTCATATACAAGAATTCCAAGAATTTGGCGTAGACGCCTAAATAGAACAAAAATAAGGGCGCAACATAGGGTAATAACATACATGTAATAGAACGTAGTGGGTGGTGAGTTAAGTCTGACTCACCTGGGGATGTTTTACGCATGTATGACACTCAGCAACCTAACTCTTTAAGGGTTCCAGACGGTAAACAATAGAAGATTCAATGTTATGGATTCTATGGTGTTATACAGAGGTTTCCAAAGGGGAGTTCTCAGGTGGCGCTGTAGTGCTTGGAAATCATCACTTGGACCACAAAGATGTATAGTAAAAGCTGAGTTATTCAATATCACTGTGTCACAACGCGTTTGGGGTACCAGGACCTCCTTATCAAGTGTACAGGATAGCATCCCTCGGCTCATCTCTGACTCTTTTACACAGGCCGATTATTGACTAAAGTTGCATTTCTAGCAATGCTCATTGCCAGTATTGGCCTGTGTTAAAAGGCCTTAAATCTATTAGAGGAGCCTTTTGATAACATGTCCAAATATTGTGGTGAAAGTTGTCATAAAATTTTGTTTCCTTAATTTAACTAAGGGAAAGGTAAAACTGGACACATCTATAGTTGTGCCATATGTAGCATAGCTACACATTATACCGTGCAGGTTTTATACATGGCTTGCAACCGAAAGCATAAATTAAGAAGATGGGGTACTATAGTATAAGCAGGGTTGTCTTCTTCTGGGCCTTTTGGATTATTTTTTTGCCAGATCTCATGTTTTTTCTTGTAGGACAGTCTAAGGTTATGTTCCCATTTCAGGAAAATAACAGGGAAACTGTCTGTTTTGTAACATAGACAACCACTAATCATAATCATTATTGGAGGACGTCTATTTAACAAGACAGCAACCTTCCACTGATATTAATATGAAGTGGGAACATAGCCTAACCATGTAAAACTGATGCTGTCATCTCTCCCTCCATGAAAAGCTGTTTCAATTTGTATTTAATGAGTATTATATAATCCTGTCTATGGCTAGGTTCACCCTTTTATTTAATTTTTTTGGCCAATCGATCGCGTTCTTAGTGGATGTCCGTCATTTTGAGGTCATATAACGTCCATTATTTCAAAATAACGGATATTATTTGACCTTAAAATGACGGACGTCCACAAAGACGGCCGTCGAACGACCAAACAAAGACATTGTGTAAGCCTAGCCTATACGGTAGAATCTGGCATACATGCAATCAATACATGTCATCAGCTCCCATACTTCTATCCTTATACGTATACATGAGAGCTAAAATCAAAAAATCTAGGTATTGTTTTTTTTTTTCTAAGCCAAAGATTATCAGACAGAACATGGAATTTTCATGATAATACTAAAATGCAAAAAAACAACCCAACAGAATAATAATAAAAAAAGATAATAATACAAAACCTAATCCTCCTTCTCAGCCCCGTTTTACAGGATAAATCCATTGTCTCTAGCATAGAAGTAATGCAAAGTCCATTTTTTAAATCAAGTGTCTATTTCCAAAGCAGATTGATAAAAGATCGGGCTCAATAGAGGATCAGTCTCGCGAACAAGAAAATGGAATTGGCACATAGAGATAATTGTAATAGCCCCCTATATGTTCAGAGATAGGGCCAAGGCTTTGATGAAGGTAGAATTTGGAGCCGGGAAAATAGAAGTATCATATCTCCAAATGCAGAGTAGGATTATTTCCCTGCAATATGACACAGTGAGAATGTGTGCTCATGGTGGATTATTGCACGCCTCAGGTGAAGACGTCAAGCAGCCTTCAATTACATAAGCTATGCAATAATCTCCAACCCTGAAATGTCATGTTTTCCTCCATTAAGATGTCTCGCATTGAAACCTTTGACTGTCTTGCTTTAACCTTATTAGACAGCACTAGGCAATTTTTATATCTATTAATGCCTAATGCTTTGCAGAAGCCAACTACAATTATTAGACGGTAGAATGTATAACTCCTAGGCTATGTTCACACACAGTACAATCAAAGCCAAAAACAGTAAAATAGGTATAAAACGTGGTGTATGTATGGGCTACATTAACGTCTATGGAAAAGCAGATGTCCGTGAACATATTGCAAAAAAAAAAAAAATACAATTTGTGCGCAGATTGACATTTCTCCAAAAATGTAGCACTTCGAAATATGTCCGTATTATACCGTTATATTTGGCTTTTATTTCTGCAAGGAATATGTTGATGAGTATAATAAAATATTCAACAGTTTGTCCCTCTATCCGTCGAGCGTCAGTTTTAAAATAATAGTACTTAAAGGGGAAATCCACCTGAAAGACTTTGGCAATGTCCACACAATGTTTTTTTCAGGCAAAAATACAGCCGTATTTAGATAATTGCAGGTGTTTTTGCCCCATCTCAGAAAATGTTGTTGAAACATAGTCTAAAAGTCATATTTGGCAACATGTTTTCCACTTTATATAAATCGGGGACAATGGTCAAACATAACGTAACCCTTAACATTTTACTTATTTTTTAAATTGCTTTCTTTTTGAAGGACATTGGGCCAAGATTACATGAAGGAAATTTATCATGCACATATAACATATAATCATTCAATTTTTGTGATTTCTATGATCTAAATGAGAAGGTGGGTTCACTGTAGGGCTGACTTTGGGTCAAAATCAAAGAGAGTGGGGGAAGGGGGGGGGTGCAAAAAAAAAGTTTTTTTTATTCTCTAAATTTGACTTAAATTTTTTTTCATTGCTGTACATCAAGATTGACTGCTAGCCCGTTTGCTAAAATCCCCGTTTTTTATTTGGTCATTTGACAGACATTTTTTTCAGATGGCCATCATTTTTTTTGTCAAAGTAATGGGCATTAATAATGGCAGTTATTTGATGTTACATGATGGTCGTCCAGTAAAAACGAGAAAGAAAATAGAGAAAATTTCTGGTTTTAGTAGAAAGGCATCAGAAGACACTGAGTTTTAGAGCCTGCTTAGCGGTATAGTGCATGCTATTAGGCAGGTGTTAATAATGTCGTGGCTGTACACTTTAATTAAAAACAACCCCATCATAACCGCTACCCATAATAACACCGAAAACAAATACATTGAATTTCAATATAAAACTTCCATTTCTAAACTTTGATATCTTTTGTTACAGAGTCATCAAATATTAAATCACTCTGTGTGTCCCGAATGTGTAAGAACCGCTCGAGTTGTAACTTGCTTAGACTTAATTGAAATTTAACCAGGCCGCTTCCCAACATGAGCTGATAATTTGATTTTCTAAAGAGTCTACACAAAATCAAAAAGATGCGTACGGGTGCCCCTCCCACCCTTGGAGAGTCAAATATGAGAAAATATCAAGAGTGGAAAGAAGCAGACACTTGTTCTTGCAAAGTCTTCATGCCCCGTAGAATCCCCTAGAGCAAATTAAACCTTAAAGGACAAAAAGAGGAGAATTTTTTATTTTTTTTTTAAATAGCAATGAGGCAGCCAGTGACTTTTTTCGAGATATAAAATGCTTTCTATCTGATAAGTCTCATCATTAGTGAGGGCAGTAATCGGCCCATGCTCGGTAATGCTGACAGATTTTCCTTTTTTTTTTTGAATCTCTAAATACACAAAATCCATACAAACTAAATTAAAGCAGCTGGTGTGGTTTGTCGGAAATAAAAGGTTTACATATTGAAACGCATGGAGTCTTTGAAAAGATAAAAAAATAAATAAATAAGCACTCGGCAAAGCTTTTGGAATGGTTTTAATACCTGATCTACAAAATCCATATTTTCTGGGCTTTAGAACTTACAAAGCCAACAAGTGACAGTACTCAAATCTACGTAATCCTCTTTGTAAGAGTCTTTTTAATAAATGAATTTATGTTTTTAGCTCGAGCAGATTCCTTCCCTTTATTTTTATCTGACTTTCATCTACGATAGACAATATGTCAAGCAAATAGAAAATGCAATCATTGTAAAGAGGCAGCAGGGTTACTGTTTTTTTTTTTTTTTTCCTGTTGTACATCATCAATGTATCCCACCTTTAATATCTAAGATGAACTTCTAACAAAGACGGTACCTCACTCCTCAATCTTCAATCATTATGTTATTTGCATTTTGTCACATTCTTTTCCATGGGTCATATCAATGTGAAATAAGTTTTGTGATGAAATGTGCTTCATTTATTCTGCTATCTTTACTGGTAACTTGTTAAACTTATAATTTTAACAACTGCAACATTACCTAAACACCAGAGAAGGTAAAAAATATGTATACAAAAATATATTATACCATTATAAATAAAAATATGGATTTATTATTGTATTCAATATTCTGTAATTTTCTTATTTCAAATATTTTAGATGTATAAAATTACTTTCAACCTACTTGTTAAGATTGTTGAATAACTATGCATTCTTGTATATGCAAGAAAAGTCCAGCAAAGTCTTAATGTACCCTCCAAGTATGTGGCTAATGAGAATAATTTGTTGCCCAGTTCCACCCATTTACCGATCGCTCCTTTTCCCGGTATAATGCCACTTCCAGTCTCTGCTGCTTCCCAATGTGACTAGTTGGTCCACACTGGGGTTTGTGTGTGGACCAGAAGTCACTTTCCTGGGGCAGCATGGTGGCTCAGTGGTTAAAGGAGGATTCTGGACAACAACCAAAGTTTGAAACAATGCAACCTCCCCTATTGTTTTAAAGCAGTCCTACTGCTTTGATGCTGTTTTCTGCCTGCTCTATCTCTCTTGCTCTTCCTTTTCCCCAGCACTGCTTTCAGTCTACATTTCCCAGTAGTCTTTGTGGTGCAAGCTCATAACATCCTGTTTCTCCCACTCCCATAACCCTGCCCCCTCCCGCCCACACTCAACCCCCTCCCACCCATACTCAACACCCTCCTGGCCACATATGAAAAGTTACTTCACGTCCACAAAGCAAGCTCTGTGTGAATTAACACTGATATAACAGGGAATCAAAGTTCCGGTAAGCAGGGGCAGCAAGGCAGACATTTACCCTCACCAGCCTTACCAGCTCCTCCTCTCTCCTCCCCTCCTCTATGTAACAATGATCAATTTCATAACATCCTATCATAGAACTCAATAGAGCTACCCGAAATCGTTATGATATTACAAAGAGCGATAGTCGTCGGTTATGATTATTACTACCATTGCTTCCTTCATCTGATCCCAGCAAATGAACAATATGGAATTACACTGAACATTTAGCGAACAACTGTAGAATTACAGAAAACAATTAGCAAACAATTAACAATGATTTCCGGTTCACCTCAAAAGCCACACGAACAATGTTTTGGTCGTCGCCCCGTGTAATAGGGCCCTAAATTCAAGCAAAAGCCTTGTCCAGAGGCAACCAGGTGTCCCCTAAAAACATAAACAAAGTGTAAAATAGAACAGTGAAGACAAATAAAAGATTTTTTTTTATATATATTTATAAAAAAATAATAATGAGTCACTACATTCCCTTCAAGAGTCTATAAAATGTAGAATCTCTATCCTTCACTTTCCTACTGTTGCTTATGACCTTCCACAATTACATCCTCCGTTTTGTTGCACTGTAACCACACTGTTGGCAAGATTCCTGAATAAATGTTCTTTCCCTATGACATCAGTTTAAATGGTCTAATCTGATTATAATTGTTTCCAGTGTATCCTCTGGTAAGTCCTAATTGTAGACACAATGCACATGCTGCATTACTGCTTCGAAATGAGAACCATCCCCTATCTCACTAGCCCTGCCAAGACTGCAGTATGCCATTTAAATAACCCATCCATCAAACATCAGACTCAGCCTTCTATCTGCGGTGGCAATGATGGGGACGGATTGATTATTCAGGTAGCTATGGCTAAAGGCGAAAGCATTTCCTGACAGCTAATGACCAGATGGAAGTATTAAAAGATGACACTGGAGGAGAGGGTTGGATTGGTCTGAACAGAACAAAGGGAATCGCTTGACCTGAAAAGCTTCTTCCCAGTAAAGATGAGGCTTTGATCTTCACGCCATCTTAAACATTTCTCTTTAAATAATAATCACTTTAATATTCAGCTTTGGTGTGAGGTTCAGCCGTCTATTAATAGCCTCCATTGCTGTTGGGTTTAGTTGAAGGCAGCTGTGTCTTTGTGCATTTGGCCCGTGTCTTGTGAGAGGACCTACACGAGATGTAGTATCAAGGGAGCGTACTGGTCTGATGGAATGGGATGAATCTGTATTATGAGGGTTACTGTGTCGTATGTCATATCCAGGGCAACAAATAAAAACACTGACGTATTGGTGGAGTAGAGTTTATTGCAGTGATAACAGTCGTGCACCTCTCAGTCCTAGCCAGTGCAATTCTATAAGCTAACTCCTGTAGTATATGGCAGCATAACCCACGTTGTTTTCTTTTCACAAGAGAAATGTTAATCAACATGTCCAGGCCTGATCTATGAATACACCAATACTAATGCCCTCCATAGTTACTACCATTATACTGCCCCCAGAAACAAGATTAGTATTGCTATAATACTGTATCCTATGGGAAAGGGAGAAAAAAAATCATCCTATGCCAAGAATATAAAAATTACAACACTGCTCTCAAAGAACAAGAGTATAACGACTATAATAGTACCTCCTATGAACAAGAGAAAAAAACTACTATAATACTGCCCCTATATACAAGAATATAACTACCATAATACTGCCTCCTATATACAGGAATATAACTACTATAATACTCCTATATACAAGTATATAACTACTATAATACTGCTCCTATATACAAGAATATAACTACTATAATACTGCCTCCCTTATACAAGAATATAACTACTATAATATGGCTCTTATGTACAAGAATATACCTACTATAAAACTGCTCATATGTACAAGAATATAACTACTATAACAATGTCCCTATATACAAGAATACAACTACTAAAATACTGTTCCTATATACAAGAATATAACTTCTATAATACTGCTGCTATATACATAAATAAAACTACTATAATACTGCCTCCTATATACAAGAATGTAACTACTATAATACTGCCCCCTATATACAAGAATATAACTATTATAATACTGCACCTATATACAAGAATATAACTACTATAATACTGCTCCTATATACAAGATTATAACTACTATAATACTGCCCCCTATATACAAGAATATAACTACTATAATACTGCTCCTATATACAAGAATATATATAACTACTATAATACTGCTCCTATGTATAAGAATATAACTACTATAATACTGCTTCTATATACAAGAATATAACTACTATAATACTGCTCCTATATACAAGAATATACCTACTATAATACTGCTCCTATATACAAGAATATAACTACTATAATAATGCTCCTATTTACAAGAATATAACTACTATAATACTGCTCCTATATACAAGAATATAACTACTATAATACTGCTCCTATATACAGGAATATAACTACTATAATACTGCTTCTATATACAAGAATATAACTACTATAATACTGCTCCTATATACAAGAATATAACTACTATAATACTGCCCTTTTTATACAATAATATAACTACTGTAAAACTGCCCCCTATATACAAGAATACAACTACTATAGTACTGCCTGGATGGGAATTTTGAGGGCAGGAATAATAAATACCGTTATAGAGTGAGTCAATGTAGTAGAAACAACTGTCTCCATTACGGTGATCCTGTTACTGGCGATATACTGTATAACGTGTAGTCACATTTGTATCTTTGCAGTTTCAGTACTAAAAAGACTCCTCAGCTTTTACCTCAATTAACAGAGTTATCTGTCACCAAGTGAACTTTTCTGAAGTCTTTGCAAAATGAATATTGAAAGAGTTTGAGAAGCCGTTCCCCAGGGTGTATTCAGGAGTCCTCCCAGCCACTCGATGCCTCTCTTTGTTTTTAGATTTACATTCCAGGAAGGTTTTGCCGGGGAGCGTGATCAGCAGACTAACATTCCCTCCAATTCTGTCCTGTAACTTCTCCACACAAAGACGTTGAAATGCTGATCCAAATCTCCCAGGACAGGCCAAGTCATAAATTTCCAGGAGTCATATGACGAGACAGAGTCCTTAATGTATAATGTTAATTACCCAACTAAATAGTCAAACTACTGCACTTTAAACAGGTGCTTTAAAGCGAAGCAATGAATCCATAAGTCATTCCTAGTGACCCTGTTTAATTACATTTACACACAGTCTTCTGCTTAACCCTTTTCTGGTGGATTCGTAGATGGACAATTAGAGGTCATACAAGGACACCGTGACATATCATTGTATCTAGCCAGAAAGTCAAAAATCGGAATTTGAAAATTCTATGAAAGCTATGAAAATGACAGACTGATTTCCTTGGACCAATAGGCTATGTTCACACAACGTCTTTCTTATTTGGCCATTAGGCAAGCTTTTTTTTTTTATTTTTTTAATATGGCTGTCATTTTTGTCCATTATAGGCAAAATACAGCCATAGGCTATGTTCACACAACGTGCCATGTGTAATGGCTGTGATTATTATGGAAATATACCTCTACATCTATGGGATCCTGGCCAGAGCGTATACACATGTATACGCTCCGGCTGGGATCCCTAGCGGTGTGCTGTGGAGGGTTCTGATTCCGGCACTCTTATTTTTAGCCCCAGTGGTGAGAATGAAAACTGCAAGATTTCATAATTATTTTATAATATAAATTGGGAAATTAGAAAAAAACATTTAGGCAAAATCATTTCTAAAAAATCTGTTTAACATCAAACTTTATTTAAACAGTAAATCATTTTCTGATGACAAATTCCCTTTAAAGTCAATGGGGAGCATGCCTGTCCATAATATACATTGTGGTCCCATTTTCTTAGTTTGCCAATGTATACATGCCACAAACCTCCCATCCTAATGTGAACGAGGCCTTACATTCAAGGCATTTTGCAGGACAGTATATACAGTACATTATCAATCACTGTTCATTATAAGGATATAACCCATGGACATCATTAAAAAGCTTTCAAGCCCTGGTTTTCATGACACTGGATTTTTTTTTTCTCCTTAATCTCTCTTCCTCCGCCATCTGTACGGGCAGCCACGCCTCGTGTCAACAGCAAAGTCTACCAAAAGATATCTATTTCCCTATTAGTTTGTGTGTATGTTCAGGGCAGCAGCGGATTAGAAGAAAGATGCGACGGGCTAACCCTTCAGAGATGAGATGTGAAGCTTTTCCTTAAGTATTTTCAGTCTCAGCGCTGAGAAATTACAATGTAACTGTGACTTAACAAGTGGCATGACACAAGACACTTCAATCACAATGCAGATACAAAGCAGCAGTCACTGAATTCATTTCAAGGGACTGTTCACATTTACACTCTGCTTAACTCTTTCGCAAGTACAGACTATAGATTTAGGAAGGGTAATTAAAGGGGCATAGATAGGGGCAAAGATATTTTTTCCTGCACATTTCATTCCCTTTGACTGTATAGATATTCGCCTTCGAGAGTGTATGAATACAGAAATGACTTAAAGGGAACCTGTCACTGGGGACGCCGGCACAGAGCCCGCCCGACCCCCCTGGGCAGCCCCCGAATACTTACCCTTTCCGGCGAATCCCGCTCCTGGAGCTAGTCCTGGGATGAAGAAGCCATGCACGCGCTGTATGCAAATTACCTGAGATGAGTCCGAAGCCCATGGAGAATGAATAAAGCCATCATTCTCTATGGGCATCGGACTCATCTCTGCAGCACGCGCATTACTTTGGGCGCTGATATCTTCGTCCCAGTACTGGCTCCAGGAGCAGGACTCGCCGGAAAGGGTAAGTATCCGGGGGCTGCACCGGGGGGTCGGGCGGGCTCTGTGCCGGTGTCCGCAGTGACAGGTTCCCTTTAGGAAATTTAAGATGGTGGACACTCTCTGTATATCTGATTCACTTACTGTTATGAGAACCCAAAAGTTTACAGAGAAGGCGCAAGTCCATACACAGAGATCTCATCTATGACCTCGATATGATCCACTAAACATTGACAAAAAAAAACAACCCAAGGGACACTAACAAAAAGTGAGATGAGGGTACCCCACCAACTATAAAGGATTATTTCCATTTAATGACATATCACTAGAAGCAATGGGGGTCTGACCTTTGCCCTTCTAAGAATGAGGATTCTTTGAGCCGATTTAGTAGAAGGAATCTCTGTGGCGGGAAAACCAGCAAAAGGGCCACGATGCTAAACCAGCTCTACAACGTCTTCATTCTCAGGATTGGTGGGTGGACTCTGCTACCCATTAAGTGATAGCATGTCCTTGAGGTGCGTCACTTTATAAGATCCAGGTTTAGAAAAAACACAGCAACTTTTTGCAAAGACAACACCACCAATGTCCTCAGGTTGCGTATGATATTACAATTCAGCTCCATTCATGTTAATGGAACTGAGCTGCAAAGCCACACTCAAACTGAGGAAAGGTGAAGTGCTGTTTTTGAAATCTTTTCTTGAAAACCCCTTTAAATCTATCCCTTCTTGGCTCTTCTTTTTATCATTTATGCCATGAAGCAATATATTCCAGATGAAACGACTTTTCTTATTCTGGATAAGAGTTTTGGATATTCAGAATTTCTGGACTATCAGATGTTGATTCGTTCATTTCTTTGTTAGAGATTGATGCTACTTTTGGCTAGGGGAAATAGATGATAACATACATTAGCATCTGTATTGCTTCTTTGGGACATTGAAAGTCAAGCGCTGAAGATCTCCATTATGGGATATGCCTCCCTATAATATGTGGAGCTGCAGAAGCTTTGAGTCACCCAGATGATATCAGGGCCATTTGCTGAGCCGTGTTACAAGCTTTCCATATCCTGCAAGGATCTTACATTAAGAAGCACTACAGTAAATTAAACTTAATGCAGAATAATTAATGGAATATTTATTAGATAAAATTGGCAAGTGGCTTTTTTTAAGGATTGAAACTCTGTTGCTACATTCATCTCTATGCAGCAGGAAGGAGGAGCTGAAATACGGGTATTTTTAGCTACATGATCATCTAAAGCAGCTTCTATGGGGTTTTAGTTACCATAATGGCCTATATAGGGGATATTACTCCTCTGTCTCCACCTGGTGGTTGTGTTGCCAGGGCACTATAATTGCCCCCTGATGTTAAAGTGAATTCCTCCTATTGAAATCAATACATTTCAGGTCCAAAATAGCATGCAGAATCACCAAAAGGGGGTTGTATTTGTAGCTAAGAAGCTATTGAGTTATTGTTGAGTGTATGCAGTAAGCTCTCAAGCTCCCCCTAGAGGCTGTTGTAAGCAGTAAAAATTTTAAAATTTTGGATCAAAAAGCCAAGCTCTGATTCCTATAGGGGTGTGTTTACATAGGGTAATTTAAGGAGTAAAATGTCTGGCTGATCAAGTCTGTTGGATATGGAAAGGAAAGTCCTAAAAGGATTCAAAGCAGAACTCTCATCAAACACTTACATGTTCAATAATACTTTATGTATGTGTTATGTCTAAATCCCAAGCTTAGTAACATTACATGATTCATTCAATCAATACGTTATTTTCAGAAGAACTGCATATATATATATATATATATATATATATAAATATATATAATATATTCTATGCGTTATGCTCAGAAGCACTGCATGCCTATATTTTAGTTATTAATTATGCTCATAAGCCCTGCATAGATGTATTCTGGTTATGTATGATGCTCAGAAGCACCGCATGCATATATTCTAGTTATATATGATGCCCAGAAGCACTGCATGCTTATATTCTAGGTATATATGATGCTCAGAAGCACTGTTTGCATGTATTCTAGTTATGTTTGATGCTCAGAAACACTGCATGCATACATTCTAGTTATGTTTGACGCTCAGAAGCACTGCATGCATATATTATAGTTGTGAATTATGCTCAGAAGCACTGCATGCATATATTCTAGTTATGTATGATGCTCAGAAGCACTGCATGCATATATTCTAGTTATGTATGATGCTCAGAAGCACTGCATGCATATATTCTAGTTATGTATGATGCTCAGAAGCACTGCATGCATATATTCTAGTTATGAATTATGCTCAGAAGCGCTGCATGCATATATTCTAGTTATGTTTAATGCTCAGAAGCATTGCATGAATATATTCCAGTTATGAATGATGCTCAGAAGCGCTGCATGCATGTATTCTATTAGGCATGCTCAGAATCACTGCATGCATATGTTCTACCTAATGTGTTTAGCTCAGAAGCACTACATTAATACCTTATATCTCTGTTTCCTGCTGAGCAACACTCCATAGATAAGGATACTTTCTATGTTCCATACTCATACCTCATGTATACATTATAACTATGCCCCATGCTCCGTAGTACTCCATGGATGCATTCTATCTATTTCCCATGCTCAGTAACACTCCATGGACATACTCTATGGGCTATGCTCAGTACCACTCCATGCACACCCTCTATCTATATGTCATGCGCAGTCACTCTTGATGGACATACTCTATATCTATGTGTCAAGCTCCATAACACCACAGGCCCCATTCCAAGTTCCATCTTCCACAGGTTAAAGGGAAGACTCCAGCTTCACTCCAGTCATGTCTGCATTCGGCGCAGACATCAGAGGATCGGTGTTTTTCACTTTCACTTTAAGTGTGGTAAATGTAAAAAAACTTAAGAGAGGACATAAGTTCCTGTCATGGCAACAGTGAAATTATCAAAAGTTACTATGGTAACAGCGGTGTAATTAAGGTCTGTTCAGCATGTGGCAGCTGTGTGCACTTTATCTGGGTGGTAGGAAAAAAATATAGCAGCAATTTGCAGACCTTCCTGTTCTAGGGGAATAGAGACGCGGCTCGACCTAATTATTGTCCTCTCCATAACTAGCCGAGTCATAATGAAGGCTAAGGTATGAGCGCTAGGCCCAACAGGGTCAGAGGTCACACGAATCTTACTTGACAAGTTCTCGGCTACTTTGAAAGATGGACAACGTGGGCCGACCACTAAATAAATCTCCTATTTCTTATGTTTCCGCATAGACACATCACTTACACTTCACGTACAGTCACCCACATATGGTGGGGAACCTCAGGACAACATGGAGGGCAGGGAGGAGCAGCAGTGCCTGCCATTGTTACAGTGCTAAGAGATATACTGCATAATGACTGTATAATAGTTTTCCATAGACTGACATTCATTTAGAGACGGCATTGATCTATTGCGGAATGTCATGCATATTTCATTTACATAACACCCAATGATATAGGATTAACAGTGAGGAATTAATTAGATAATGCAGACGGAGTAACAAGCGCCAAGTGACATGGATACAACACAGTGAGGAGAGGAAGGATTGCTTATAACTTACCAGAAAGGAGAAGAAGGAGCCATGAGTCTTGTACACAGTAGGCAGTAATATAGCAGCCATATTCCTGTATATAGGAGCAGTATTATAGTAGTTATATTCCTGTATATAGAAGGTAGTATTATAGTAGCTATATTCTTGTATATAGGAGCAGTATTATAGTAGTTATATTCCTGTATATAGAAGGTAGTATTATAGTAGTTATATTCTTGTATATAGGAGCAGTATTATAGTAGTTATATTCCTGTATATAGGGAGCAGTATTATAGTAGTTATTTTCTTGTATATAGGGGGCAGTATTATAGTAGTTATATTCTTGTTTAAAGGGAACAGTATTATAGTAGTTATATTCTTGTATATAGGAGCAGTATTATAGTAATTATATTCTTGTATATAGGAGCAGTATTATAGTAGTTATATTCTTGTATATAGGGAGCAGTCATATAGTAGTTATATTCTTGTATATAGGAGCAGTATTATAGTAGTTATATTCCTGTATATAGGAGCAGTATTATAGTAGTTATATTCTTGTATATAGGTGGCAGTATTATAGTAGTTATGTGGGTAATGAGGTGTAGAAGCCTGCACCGCTCCAGGACTGTGCACTATACTCGATGGAAGCCAAGGGCCAGTCCTTAGGACCGAACTGCAACTGTGAATGAGGCTGCTGGAAGGGGGTGCACACTACAGAGCAAAGAGGTACTGAAGTGGAAAAGGAGAAATATGCAGTCGCACTCACCCTTAGACTTTCAGCTTAGCGGCTTTATTGCAATTCACAGAATTCGGGGAGGGAGAGAGTTCAGGTGTGTACGCGTCCTGGGACGGCCGTTTCGGGGATACGCCCCCTTTGTCGACCAGGTGACCTGGTCACCTGGTCGACAAAGGAGGCGTATCCCCGAAACGGCCGTCCCAGGACGCGTACACACCTGAACTCTCTCCCTCCCCGAATTCTGTGAATTGCAATAAAGCCGCTAAGCTGAAAGTCTAAGGGTGAGTGCGACTGCATATTTCTCCTTTTCCACCATTATAGTAGTTATATTCTTGTATATAGGGAGCAGTATTATAGTAGTTATATTCCTGTATATAGAGGGCAGTATTATAGTAGTTATATTCTTGTATATAGGGGGCAGTATTATAGTAGTTATATTCTTGTATATAGGAGCAGTATTATAGTAGTTATATTCTTGTATATAGGAGGCAGTATTATAGTAGTTATTTTCTTGTATATAGGGGGCAGTATTATAGTAGTTATATTCTTGTTTAAAGGGAACAGTATTATAGTAGTTATATTCTTGTATATAGGAGCAGTATTATAGTAATTATATTCTTGTATATAGGAGCAGTATTATAGTAGTTATATTCTTGTATATAGGGAGCAGTATTATAGTAGTTATATTCTTGTATATAGGAGCAGTATTATAGTAGTTATATTCTTGTATATAGGGGGCAGTATTATAGTAGTTATATTCTTGTATATAGGGGGCAGTATTATAGTAGTTATATTCTTGTATATAGGAGAAGTTTTATAATAGTTATAATGTGTATAAAAGATAAAGCGTCCAGCACTCACCGATTATAGAATGCATTGGGTTTATTCCAAGAGACACTGGAGACTTTGGCTGAGGAGGGGGGAAATGTTAAGCAGGTGCATTCACAGGAGCTCCTTTGAGCACACCTGATTGGGGTACAGGATAGTGAGACGCTGATACTTGGGGTACAGAACAGTCTTACAATGACACTTGGGGTACAGGACAATGAAACACTGCTAACAACTACCAATTTTCAGTTCTATTTCTCCCTCAGACAGACACTTTATCATCTGTAATTACCTCCATTTTAATTGTTCTCTTTCTGTAGAATGCCTGAAATATTTAATGTGTTAAGAAGTATTTTGTTAGTGACATTGTAATGTATTGGGTTGTGTGTGAGGATTACACCAACATTACTCAAATCCTGAACTGAATGCAGGATGAAGCATATTGCAAACAATTTATACACTGGAAAGTGACTCATTGCATTCTTTAAGCACCACTGCATCCTTAGGAGTCAGTCCCCAGATGCGGGAAGCCAGGTGGTTCAGTGTCAGGGGGACATTTGTGTAGGGACTTTACCAAGACATCTAATGCTGTCACAGGCTGAAACTTCAGGTATGGGTCAATGTCACACTTACATTTGGGGCAAAGGGTAATGACATACTGACACTTGGGGTACAGGATAATGACACAGTGACACTTGAGGTACAGGATAATGACACAGTGACACTTGGGGTACAGGATAATGACATACTGATATATGGGGTACAGGATAATGACACTTGGGGTACAGGATAATGACATACTGATATATGGGATACAGGATAATGACACACTGACACTTGGGGTACAGGATAATGACATACTGATATATGGGATACAGGATAATGACACACTGACACTTGGGGTACAGGATAATGACATACTGATATATGGGATACAGGATAATGACACACTGACACTTGGGGTACAGGATAATGACATACTGATATATGGGATACAGGATAATGACACACTGACACTTGGGGTACAGGATAATGACACACTGACACTTGGTTTGCAATATAATGACAACACTGGGATACAGAACAGTGATACAAAGAAACTTGAGGTTCAGAATAGAGACACACACTTTGGCTAGAGGATGATACACTGACACTTGGGGTAAAAGACAATGACACACTAACACTTGGGGTACAGGATAATGACATGCTTACCCTTGGTTTACAATAAAATGGCACACACTGGGATACAGAACAGTGATACAAAGAAACGGTGTGCAGAACAGAGGCAAACTTACACTTGGGGTACAGGATAATACACAGTGACACTTGGGGTACAGGATAATCACACGCAGACAATTGAGGTAAAGGGTGATGAAACGTTGACACTTGCGGTACAGGAAAAAGACACAATGACACTTGGGGTACAGGAAAAAGACACACGGACACTTTGGGTACAGGATAATGACACTTGGGGTACATAACAATGACACACTGATATACGGGGTACAGGATAATGATACACTGACACTTGGTGTTATGAACAATAATGCACCAAAATTTTTGGTAAAGGGCAATGACATTAACAAGAGCAAAACAGCCATGTTTATGTAGCGCAGCATAACCCCTTTAAGTTAGTGGTGGTCCCTGGATCCTGGTGCTTTAGGGAGCTGTATTGTAAATGACACATGGTACAGTATGTTGGAGCCTCTTCCATCTATCTGCATTAGGGTCCAGTTGCCTAATGTTATAGTACTAAGATAGACTTGTCTCACAACAGAGTCCTGTAAGCGACTCCGCACTTGCTGAAAGATGAAAATCCTTTTAATGTTTGTTATTAAACATGCAGTGAAGATACTTTCGGCGAGTATTTCACCCTCTTTGTCTTGCAATGAAATATACATCACATAGCCAGGTCGATACTGACTGTCATATACAAAGCTACAAAGACAATGATGGCTCTCTAAGGTGTCCGTTTAGGTAAGGGAGGATGGGGTTGAGCGTCCACTTCATCAAAGGCCTTTTCTTTTTTTTGCATACTTAGGCATCGCTTTCATCTGCTCAGATCTGTTTTGGATTCTTTCTCCTCGATGTCATAGATCATAAACCAGCTCATTTATTTTTTAAGTATATTTCATTTAGCCAAAATAAATGACTATTCCCAATTCCTAAGCTGTCCGGAAAATCACTTTATCTAAACACTTCCAAATGAGGACATTTACCTTAAAGGGGAACTATCAGCAGGTTAGAACAATCTAACCTGCTGATAGCCCCCTATTGCACAGCAGATACCGAGGATGGAGGTATGTGTCTTTCCTTTCTCCTTGGCACCACAGCAGTGCAGTTAGTCATTTGTTCCATGGTCCAGTAAGACCGTAGAAGCATTGGGGTAGCCATTAGGAGTACTGCCCGCCCCCATAGCGCCGATCCACCCCCTGCCAACACATCCCTTTCTAATTATAATCAACCTGCTGATAGCCCCCTACTGCACAGCAGATGCCGAGGATGGAGGTATATGTCTTTCCTTCCTTCTCGGCACCACATCAGTGCAGTTAGTCATTTGTTCCATGGTCAAGTAAGACCGTAGGAGCATTGGGGTAGCCGTTAGGAGTACTGCCCACCCCCATAGCGCCGATACACCCCCTGCCAACACATCCCTTTCTAATTATAATCAATGCAGTGGGCCAGATCAGAGCTATGGGGGCAGGCAGTGCTTCTAACAGTCTCACCAGATCGTGAAGCACACGACTAACTGCACCGGATCGGCGTTGAGAAAAAAGTAAGAGACATACCTTCCTTCTTGGCGTCTCCTGTGCAGCAGGGGGCTATCAGCAGGTTAGATTAGTCTAACCTGCTGATAGTTCTGCTTTAAAGGGGTTGTCCAGGCTTTTAAAAAAATGCCCGCTTTCTTCCTGAAATAGTGATACTGCTGTTACCAGTTTTAGAGATGATCGAACAGCGCTCATTTTCAGGTTCGTTCAAACTCGAACCAGTCGACATTTGACTCCTGCTGCCTTCCTGTTCCAAGGGGAAGGTAGAGACAGCCCGAGTACTGCCTGGAAAACAGGGATACAGCCTATTAGTAGTAAGTTCTACTCAGTTTAGGTGTGGTATAGCAGTTCCAGAGTGAATAAAATTAAAATACTAATACCACACACAACCTGTGGACAGGAATGGAGCTGTTTTTGCAATCCTTTTTTCTAATCCTTTATAACCCCTTTAAGTGTGGGTTTGCCAAAGCACATCACCTATTTATGGTTAAATGTGATCCTAATATGTCAATAGCATTGGTAGTCATTGGTATTTAGTAGAGGTATGCCAAAAATCGAATTTGATCATTCAGCATTTTAATATCGATGGCTAAAGAAGTTGGATCCCTAAGGAGTGGGAAAAAACATGGATACAGATTTTTGCCTATGGCTGTATCCATGTTTTCCCGGACTCCCTAGGACTGCATCCAGCTTCATCAGTCACCGGTATTCAAACAATCGGACTTAAGCATGCTCCAGTTGCGCTCATCTCTAGTATTTACTCATGGGTTTCCTTACACATTGCAACAATGCATTACTTAGCAACTTAGCAATTTCCCACTTGTCTAATGCAACAACATATGTTTGCACCTGCTGGTTTCTTTATATAGCTATTACATTTTAATTGTATTTGGTATAAAGGGGCACCATAGTCCAACCATGGATCAATTGCATTAACTTATCGAGACATTTACCACTCTCATTAAGGAAATTTGCTCTAAAAGCAGTGATCAGAGTGGTCTATATATACATATTGTATATATACATATGTGTATCTACAGATGTAGCCTGTGTTAACTTGATCACAATGACGGAAAGGGGAGGGGGGCAAAAATATGCTTAAATGTACTACCGGCTAAATCGCTTTGGGTTTTGTACACTAACAGACCGGCGGCGCTGCCCAGTTCCGGCGCATGGTTCCGGTCTATTACTGAGCACCAGCCCGGCACAAAGCTGGTCTTCTACTATCCTGGCCTGCCGGCCTCCAGTGTGATGAAACCTCTTTCTCTCTGTGACGCGGGTCCATTAGAATCAATGGAGCCATGGCACAGAGGGGAGGGGAGATTACCCCCAGTGCTTCATGCCAGGCTGGTGCTCAGGAATAGACTGGAGCCATGCGTGGGAATTGGTGGTGCATATTTTTGTACTGTGGTTCCCGCGCACGACGCCAGTTAAAAAAAAGGGCTGTGCCACCGGTATGCCTTCGCCGGTCTTTTAATGTAAAAAAACCATAGCGATGTACCTGGTGGTACATTTGCTTTAACATGGCGAGCTCTACAAGGATAATTATGTTACTTTAGATGGGAATATCCCTTTAAAATGCCCAAAGATCTTTGATCCTGATTTCGACTATCTAGAGTGGTTGAAACGATGGTGAGCAACGGGTCAAATTAGTCACATCAGTCAGAATGTTTAAAGGCAACTTACGAATCCCAAATGTATGAGCTCTCTAATTATGAATGATATTTATCTCCATAATTTGCTTAATGTTAATGCAAAAAAGCCATGATCATCAAGACATTCAAGGTCACGGAAGTTCACCGGATGAATATTCATGAAAATACGGTTTTCCAGCAAGCATGAGGTCTGAACGTTTGTGATGTCATTACTAGTCTACAGTCAACGCACTGATGAATTATTGATCAAGCACACAAAATCTCTACTCTACGCAGATCCGACATTAGTATGATTCTCTATTCAAAACTTTTTGCATTTCGATAGTATCTTTACAAAACACTCTGAACCACTGGGGAGTTGTTATAGGCCGAGCTTAAGAAAGGAAGCACAATGCTTAGTGTAGTGACCTTGCCAGCTGAAAGCAGCTATTGGACTTGTATTAAAACGTGCCGCCGCTATGCCAGTTAAGCTTAATGAAACGTCTTCATCCGTTCAATAAGCTGATCAACTTTATTGACTGTCATTTTTGCATCATTTACCTTGTCATTACTGTAACTCAAGGCCTTCAAATTGTAATTCAGATCTCTATCTGGAGTTCTGTGGCAAAGCAGAGCATTACCGTATTACAGAGGACGTTGGAAGCAGTCAATGGTTACTCCATATTTCGCTTTGGTTACTGAACATTCTCATATAGGTCGGAAAAAGAAAAAAAAAGTCATTTGAGATGCTTTTCTCCGATACTGGTTGCATTGGTTCATTTGAGAGCATATGTGAGTTCAAGATTTTACAAATGATCTGAATTTTGGATTTTTATCCTTTGAAAAATACAACCAAGTTCAGACAAGTTCTTGTGCTAGCCAAAAGTCATTCCTTTACTCTTTTCCTTAAATGTCATATGATTTAACAAATGCTATGGGTACCTTAAAGTTTCTGAGGTCTCAGAGGTCTTTGAAGTCTCAGAAGTCATAGAGGTCACTATCCTCAAATGTCCTCTTGGCTGGTTCATTATTCTTAAAGAGTACCTGTCGTTTCAGGGGTTTTTAAAAACCTGTCTGGTTTTGTTAGATTAACCCTTCAGAGTGATAACAATGTGATTTTAGTGTTCTTCCTGCTACTATTGAGGCCCTTCATGGTGCACAGTTATTTCTCATTCTCTCAATTTAATTGGGTGATGCCAGGGCTGATCACAACATAACTGCTATGCCATAAAACATTGTAGGCGAACAGCAAAGTTCTATAGATAGCATAGAACTGGCACACTGGCATTTGCAAAAGGGAAATCTGCATCAAGCTTAATGGGAAGCCTTGTTATACCTTTTAGGAACAGTGTGAATAATCTTTAGCAGGCAGACAGGTTCAGCTTGCAAATACACGGTCCAGGCTTTCCCAGACTCTCTCTTCTCTCACCTGCCTACAGTAGTGGTTATCTCCCATCCCCATTTCCTCTTATTGTGTGAATCTCTCTGTTACTAGAGACAGAAGCCTTGTTTTACCTTTTAGGAACAGTGTGGATCATTTTCAGCAGGCAGACTGATTTAGCTTGAAGGTACACGGCCCAGGCTTTCCCAGACTTTCTCTTCTCTCCCTTGCATGTAGTAGTAACTATTTGCAAGGAAGTTTTTGTGTGAATCCCTCTTACTAGAGACAATCAGCGCCTAACAACAGACAATGGACAACAGATTGCAAAGAGAGAAGATGCCGAATGGCCAGGACTTAATTTTTTTTTTTTGAGGGGGGGGGGGGGGAGAGTAAGGATTCATTTTAAGTAAATTAAGTTATTTACATGGATATAAGGAATTTTATTTGCTATCACGTGGAGAGAAGGTCCTTAAAACAGCAATGCTTATTTTATGTTAATATCGGGGGGCACGATCATTGGGTAATTAATTATTTCAATATCTCTCTACCCGAACTAGTCACCTGACCATTGCCACAAATGTAAAGGAGCAAAAAAAAAAGAGAGATCCTTAAATCAGCTCCTTGACCATATGCCAAGAAAAAAAAAATTGTGTTCAACAAAAGAAAAATAAATTTTGATCTTAATTTATTTTTTATTTTATTATTTATTTATTTTTTTTATAATGGAGACTTAAGCTATTTGGCACTTTAAAATCATGCACAAAAATCAAAGAATTTGATATGACACCAACGTGTGTTCATCCTTTCCAGACAGGTCTGTGTTGTTTTCCAAATTCGAGAAAGAGATCAAAGAAGTCAGGCAGCCATGTTGAATTATTACTTTCAGTCAATTCTCAAAGGACATTAAGCTTCCGGAGGTTGAACTTGTGGTGCGGTTGTATCTCACTAGAAATTTCTTTTATGCCAGAGGCCTGAGCAATACAATACTAATCAGTCAGCACAGTGTAAACCCATCTGACAGGAAAGGGATTTAGGCATGGGGAGAGAATCAAGTTAGAGAGTTAGCTCTACCAAGATCCTGGTCTGCATCATAGAGCACAATCATTTTTCTTTCCCTGTTGCGGCTGTGCCAGATGTAAGACACCTGTCTCATTTCGTACATTTGGTGGTGATGGATTTGCCAAGAGAGTAATGTGTCAACTTAGATCTGGCTAATGCAGTTGCATCCAGCACAATACAAACATAGGATAGTTTTGGAGGAAACATCAAGGTCTTGTATTAACTCTTTGTGGAAACCTAAGAAGCCACTGCTACAATTTAGTAGAGGCAACATGCATCAGGATGATAAATGTATATTCACATATACTTACCTATCTGAATGGTTCTAATAGAAAAAAAAATGGCAGGATTACTCTGTTTTTTACTTTTGGTCTTCATTTTTGAATTAGCCTTTGTTAACTTGTTCACAATGACGGGTTCCAATTGACTTAACATGTTAACCATGGCTACAGCTGTACATTCTTCTTCTTCAGTAAAGCAATACCTTTAGAGTGGTATACCATTAGAGTTTCCCCGCTTACTATTTGCCCTTTATAATATTTGAGTCTTTGTTTATGGCAGAGGAATCTTTGGGGCTTATGAGGCCCGGGGGGCAATTGATACCTCTTTACCCCTTTTCTTATGCTTTAGCACATATGAGAACTTATACAAGATGGAGCATCACATATCTATGTATTTCTACTTATCTGATATTGCTTTCTACAGAGTAAAATGTTATTTATACCATAAAATGTCTCACAAATAAATTAATACACCAAATTCAATACATTTAAATAAATAAACAAATAAAAGAGGGTTTAAATAAGGTCCCCCACACACCAAACAAGTAAATTAAAGGAATGAGTTTTATTGACCTAAAATGGTACTATTAAAAAGTATGATTATGTGAAAATCTCAATAAAAATTGAATATGTAGAAAAATATAAATTGTCCAGCAAAAAACAAGCTCTCATGTGGCTCATAGACGACACGTATAGGAGTTATCCATAGCGAATTAAAGGTCTTACCTCTTTTGCTCTCCTGTGCTCCTCTTCCTTCCACTGTACAACTCTGATAATAATTTTCAAGAAGAATGGAGGGTGCGAGCATGTTGCAGGCAATGATCAATAGCTGCCAACGTTCCCGAAGTTATCACCAGAGCTGGCCGGCCAAAGGAAGGGGAGAGCTGGAGAGCAGAAGAGGTAGGACCTTTTCTGCTCTCCAGAGAACTCCTTTAAGCCCCCTTCAGGTGTACAAAATATGAGATTTGGGGGTCTTCCTACAGTATGTCTATATTCAGTACAATCTGAGGGTCATGTATAGGCCAATAGCATAGTAGATGCAAAACTGACTATAATTTATTATACATTTAGGCTAAGTTCACACAGTGTATTCTTTTTTTTACAAGAATGGCCATTGTTGTCAAAAAGAATACACTGTGTAGAATCCTATGGGGAACAACAATCGCCGTGCACCCAATGTATTGCACAATGGCCACTGTTCCCCTGCATCCGTGGAAATAATTAACTTGTGAACAACGGCCATTTTTCACAGTCTGTGCTCACAACATATGGTCGTCAATGGTTAATTGGATTGCAGGCACACCCAAATGTGCCCGCAATCCAAATAAAAGAAAATTATGTTCATACTGCAGTATCGGGCTAGTGAACATGTAAGATAGAGGCAGTTGTCAATACATTGTGTGAACATAGCCCTAATATGTAAGAACAATACAAGTAAGATACAAAAACCATAGTATCACCATGTCTGTTGTCTTAGTACCGAATAAAATATTCAACAATCCTCGGCTCTGACAACACGGCTCCCAGCCCTTTGAAGATCCCGTATTCTTCTGTATTGTTTCACATTCCGAGTTTAGCTCGGGGATAGCACATTGCCATCCTCTTCCAATATTGTTAACCATATTATGATATTTATTAGAGCCTACATAGAACACTCATTATGTGGCTACACAAGGACGTCTTTTATCTTTCAGTATAGTGCAAGGTTTTTGTTTTGATTTTTTTTTATTATTATTTTTTTTTTCATCAATGTTACACTGTGTATTATACATCAAAGTGCTCCTTTTGTTTGTTAAGTTTGTTTCTTTGACTGTTTTATATACTGTAGTTTTGGGGGGAAGACATAAAAGAGATCCCTGAAGCCATGTGATAAAGCTTTCATAAATTAGAATTTTAAAGATCTGTGGCTTAAAGTACTAAACCTTGCAAGAAAGCTGACAGAGAAAAGTGATGCCTTGTTTTCTTTTGTTAATATACATACACTGTATACTACCTCTCTCCCTTTCTCATATCTATTATTATTATTATTATTATTATTATTATTATTATTATACAGTATTCTAATAATCAATATGTGGCAATGTTCTATGAATGAACTCCGCCCCAAAAAACGCCTGGGGAGAGGTTGGGTGAAAAAATAATATCCACTTCCCTCCTTCCCTCCAGCACCAACGTTCACATTTCATGGTCTTGAGACAGGAATTGCACCAAGGCTTGGCCATTTAGTGGCTGTAATGATGTCCCGTCTCTGCCACTTAATAACTTAGCGGTCCTGGCACGTCTCATCGGAATGCAATTAAAAGTGACGGAGCTGGAGCTGGGGAGGTACTGTAAGTAGATGTTATTTTTTTCACCATCCCCCTGCCTGGGTGTTCTGAAAAATGGATCCTGGAAAGAGTTCTCCTTTAATTAGCAAAACCAGAGAGCTTTACTTTTGTTGGCCCATTTGGTGTGAGTTGCTGTACTACCCAACTTGGGTTGACTCATAAATGGAATCTAAGCTCCCCCAAGGTTTTCATTCTTTATCTTGCTCCAGTATGTGGAAACTGAACTAAAGAGTAGTCCCGGTGTGGGTAACTGCTGACTAGTCATACCAGAAGATCCCATACCATGATACAACAGAGGCAGGTCTTAATGTTGGCTTGGATATTAGGCTAGGAATTGAAAGAAGTGCAGAGTTTTTTCAGGCGGTACAGAATGAGTGGTCTTGGTTATACAGAGGGCAAGGGAAGTCAACATTGTAGACACATTGTCAGGTAGAAGCAATGTCAGGTAAAAGGCACAGGTTGGATACAGAATTGGATATACAGGTTGGATCAGGAAGCCATATTTTTGCTAAGGAAAGCCACATTATTATTTAAGTACAGGTGAAGCCTTAAACAGGTAGTTTCAGCCAATGATAGGCGGTGGACCCATTAGTGGTGTAGGTGCTGGCACTTTAAATGCGAGAAAGACCATGTGTGCACAACTTAGGGGCAAGACTAGGTTCTCCAGCCATTGTGGAGGACATGGGTGTACAGGAAAAGGGAGACCACGCATATAGAGGAGAAAGCAGGGAAGCAAGTCAGACATGGCAAATGTGAATGTCACAACACAAAGTTGCCCATTAAGTTTACACGGTCAAGCACTGCCATAAGCTGCGTTCACAAGCTCTACATTTTCTTTATTTTATTTTTTTAGAAGCCTACTGGCTTCTCAAATACAGGGAATTTTTTTTTTAAATAAAGTGTTTCATTAGGGCTGATAGGAAGGCAGTTCATTGGCTGCATTTTATTTTTTTAAGGTGACAAAAGTAATGACTACTGTTCAAGGTATAAAAATAGAGATACAAAGGAACAAGATACCCATTAAAAATTAGATTGAATGTAGGGACATGTTCGGGGAGTTATAAAACACTTTAACAAATTGTGAACCTTCAAAATTCAGGGACACGTTTTCATAGGTTTCGAGTCTAAATGGAGAGAGTGGGGGAGCGGGACAACAATGCAATCACTTCACATGTTTAATAACAATGGGAGACCGAACATTGGGTAACCCGATCCGTGTTCAATGACTACAAGCATTAAACGACAATGTGTATCACTTACAAGGGAATTTCATGACAGCAGGTACACTTGATATACCATCCACAAAGACAACACTCAGTAGTGCAAGCCGACGAGAGATACATGACACTGGCACAATTAATCCCAACACATCGAGGTCATAGCCGCTCAGGCTCATTGTAAGTACAGAAATATACTGCAGTTAGCAAAAAACATGTTAATTATTCCAAAACATGGAATTAGTAATAGAAGACCATATGGTCATATTACTTAACAGAAAGTCTAAGCATAAGATCTATGTATTTGTGGTAGTTAAAGATACATTATGTCATATCCCTATTTATACTTAATTAGGAATGATAATTCATTTCAATACTACAAATAAAAAATATGCAACAATATTTTAGAATTTTTACTGAACTCCAGCTGTAATACTATAGTAAAGGTTTAGAAGAGGTTTCAGCATTTTATAAAACACCAACTATATTTTATTGGTTACTTTACATAGGATCAACAATTAAGACTTGTCCATTGACTCGAAATACATCCGATTTTGTACTATTGCCTGGGAGTTCTTTCATCCCTTCTTCTGCATCCCTAATTTTAACCGAATTGAGACGCATTTGTGTCTTTAAAGAGACTCTCTAACAGAGAAGATGAACAGAATGATGTATCATTTACATTGTTCTGTGCAGCTAATAAAGAGATATCCTCCTGAATCACTTGGACAATAAGTAGTCCTCTTCATTATGTGCATGAGCCCAGTAGTCCTGGATATTAATGAGAAACAGAAAACCCCGCCCACCCGCTGCTGATTGGCAGTTATCTCTCCATGCTGTGTTTAGGCAGTTAACTGTCAATAAGCAGCTGGAGGGTGGGGGTGGGGTGTGGCAAGAATCCGATTCTCCTGCATATTAGGAGAACGGTGAACAAAATGATGGCAGTAAAACACTGATCTGTGC
This sequence comes from Dendropsophus ebraccatus, assembly GCF_027789765.1. Taxonomy (NCBI): domain Eukaryota; kingdom Metazoa; phylum Chordata; class Amphibia; order Anura; family Hylidae; genus Dendropsophus; species Dendropsophus ebraccatus. The sequence goes on from NC_091456.1 coordinate 182,280,472, forward strand.
AGCATTTCTGTCACTAGTTTATGCTGCCCTCATTTAAGGCAGCATAAACCTAGTGACAGATTCCCTATAAGATATATTATTATACATTGCTAATGTAGGCATGGAGTTTTTATTTTAAGTTTTTACGGTAAGTTTCCATTAATTTGTGTTCACAAAAAAGCCAAATTATGTGGCTGCTATGTGGCCATTCCTTTTGCTTTAGGGTGGCAAGACCCTGTGCAGAGGAACTACATGATTAGAAAACAAGGTTAGAATAAGTTAGACAACTGATCCAATGGCCATGTCATAAACAAGGCTATGGGGAGGCTTGAAAGCATTCACCAGTATTGGTGCAATAGCTATCATCACCCAGACACAAGTTTGCTTTTACTCACTCACAAGGAACAAGTGGAGTAGTGGATTCAACAAGGTTCATTGGAAAAAAATTCTTTGTATAAACTATAACAATTGAATTACTTGGTGGTTGCAACTGATTCTCTTGCATTACGTAACAGGTTCTCTGACTCTGGTCTTATCCGGTCTTACTTTATAACTCTATAGCTTAATGGCAGCCCCCAACCTCCAGCTGGTCCCAATAATCTACATTGTTATGCCTCAACTATTGGCCCTGGTTCACATATTGTGGCCAGCAGTTGTTTACTTCTTCTATGAACAAGTTGTTGTAATTCTGAAGCAAACAACATTAATAGTGGAAAAACCACCTGTTCCCATTAGCTTGTCTCCTTCCCTGACATGTTGGCAACAACACACCCTCTTCTATCTAGAGTCTACTACGTGGATTTCAAGTCCAACCCCAAAAACTTGCAGCCTGTTCCTAATTAACGAACCCTCCCCGCTGCCATGATGCCCAGTCACACTATGCAAATTGCCAACCTCACAAACTAATAGATACATATATTAGGGCTTAGCTTTGTAGCCTAAAACAATAACACATACTAAACTTTGGTGAAAAACATATGTACATGCTCGAAAGAAGAACTCCTGAGAGGATCACATTTGCTAGTATGGATTCTTCAGCAAAAAGCAAACGCTATTGCTTAAATACTAGAGATGAGCGAACCGAGTTCGGGTTTGAGTCGATCCGAACCCGAACATTCGGTATTTGATTAGCGGGGGCTGCTGAACTTGGATAAAGCTCTAAGGTTGTCTGGAAAACATGGATACAGCCAATGACTATATCAATGATTTCCACATAGCCTTAGGGCTTTATCCAACTTCAGCAGCCACCGCTAATCAAATGCCGAAAGTTCGGGTTCGGATCGACTCGAGCATGCTCGAGGTTCGCTCATCTCTATTAAATACTTATTTAACAACATAAATAACATATCTACAAAACTACACCTAAGTAGTTCAGGACTAAGTGTCAGCTCCATCCATTCAAATCAGCACAGACACTGCAACATCCACGCCAGGCTCTAAGCACAAGAACGCATACTATCCTTCCCGAAATTGCTGGTCTATCAAAATTATTTACATAGATTTATGTCCCACAATTCTTAATTGACATGCCTAAGGAGTCAGCATGACTTTTTGTTCTAAGAATTTTTTCCTCTACAGAGTATTTGAAGTCTTTACAAGTGATTTTCAAGAGATTTTTTTTTTATATTACTCTATGGTGAAAAAAGTATCTACTACCTTCTAAAAGCACTCAGAAATCCCAGCATGTAGCGATTAAAAAAAGAAATCGATAGTGACTCGCTTGACTGGAGCAATTTGGAGGGATTTTCAAGCTAACTCAATGCATTCCTATGGATAGCAAATCCTGAGCAATTTTTTTGTAGTAAGAAATAAAAGTCTAGGTGTAGTCCTAGCCTTAAAAAGCATCAAATAAACTATTATAGATCAAACCCTTAAATGTGGGCTTGAAAAGGAAGGCAAATACAGTCCATGTGCCCCTATTAGGGCATCAGGAGATCACAGAGGAGGGTCTCCCATTCAAGATGTCCCCCTCAAGGAGCCATTAAGGAAAACTTCTTCTTTTCTGGAGGACTGGGGGTCCTTGAATTACAAGGACTGCTATTCATCTGAATGGTTGCCTTGTAATACTACATTTTTCCAGCAGAGGTCACTACTAGAGAAATGCCTGGATTGACGAAAACAAACCCAGGGATAACAGCTGATTGCAGGTTGTCTTTAGTGATGAGCGAAATTCTCTGACATTTGGCTTCGGCCAAACTTGAGCACTCAGAATTTGACTCTCGGTGGCTGGAGAATTTAGATGAAGCTCTAGGGCTGCCAGGAAAATATGGATTCTGCCTATAGTCTATGACTGTATCTAAGTTGTCCAGGACTCTCTAGGGCTGCATTCAACTTCTTCAGCTACCAGGATGAACCCAACCGGTAGATTTGCTCGAATCAGCTGCCGTATTATATTCAGATTAAACTGTTAATTTGGATTTCTACAGGAGGAAGGGCTACTGTCACTGGGCTGCCCATTCTGAGCCAAGGCTAGTAAATATTTACTGATTCAGTGTACAGGAGCCGAAACTCCTGTCTTTGATAGGAGTCCCTGCTCCTACTGTCACTGGGCTGGCCATTCTGAGCCAAGGTTAGTAAATATTTTCTGATTCAGTGTACAGAAGCAGGGACTCCTGTCTTTGAAACGGAGTCCCTGCTCCTATACTTACTGTCACTGGGCTGGCCATTCTGAGCTAAGGCTAGTAAATATTTACTGATTCAGTGTACAGGAGCCGGAACTCCTGTCTTTGATAGGAGTCCCTGCTCCTATACTTACTGTCACTGGGCTGGCCATTCTGAGCCAAGGCTAGTAAATATTTTCTGATTCAGTGTACAGAAGCAGGGACTCCTGTCTTTGATAGGAGTCCCTGCTCCTATACTTACTGTCACTGGGCTGGCCATTCTGAGCTAAGGCTAGTAAATATTTACTGATTCGGTGTACAGGAGCAGGGACTCCTGTATTTGATAGGAGTCCCTGCTCCTATACTTTCCTGCCATTCAACTGAAAAGAAACCCAACACATTTGAAACTGAATGTTTTAGATAATATGGAGCAAATTTGATTCTTTAAAAATCAATTCCCTCCACTCCATTATTCAGTTCTTACCATAATAATGTCGGGTTTGTCACATTTTCCCACATCGAATTTGATAAAATATACATATTCAATGACTATAAATCATCTATGAATCCCAGCAGATCAAAGCCAATGTAAAACAAAGTGGTAAATCGATTCAATATTGAATAATGTTCCTTTTGGGTGGAGCTCCCTTTAAATACACCAGCATTGCATAATACAGCACAGTTTCTATAGGAAATTTTCTATTCAGAAGATTTCTCATTGACTTTACATTCAGTGAGTTTAATTGCATGGATCTTTTTGTTTCAAGTTCTAAAAGAAGAATATGGCTGTTCTATGTGAATCACTTCTATAGCTAATTCAGAAGCTGCGAGTCAATAGGAAAAGGTCTCTTTGAGATTTATTACCTGTAGGGGAAGGAAAAAAAAAAAAACGGATAATTACAATATTATGAATTCTACCCTATGACAAAAAAATACGTTATCTGTTGCTTTTGCCTGGCGTCAATATGTATTTGATTTGATTTGTGAAAAGCGTTGAATTTTCTTTTCTGCAATTATTTCATTTTTTTCTCTATGAATAACTTATCGAATGATTAAGCTTTTCGAAATTTTACACTTTTCAGTTTTTAGGCTGTGATTAAGAAATCGTTCTAGTTAGACCAAGGACATAAAATCCATAAAAATCTATGGTTGTAATGAGGCCGTAGAGGGGAGGGGGCAGATCAAGTAGTCAAAGTAACACTGCACTGGATTTCCCATCTCCGGCACACAAAAAAAGAAGTGAATCAGTCGGAAGAGGTTTTTTCTCTACAAGGGTTTATCCAGGTACCAGTTTTTATATGGCTAAAAAACCCAAAGTTATATCATGCTACCTTGAACCCCCTGGTGGGACATTATTGTGTTTGCCGGTTTCTTCCTACGTCCAAGGCAAACTTTTCACAGCAGGAGCTGCCTTCTCAGGAAATCACTGGTTGCAGTGAAGTTGGTGATTTGAGTGGGCCTTCACTGCTGAGTCCAGTTCCCCTTTGACGTAGGAAGTAACAGGATGACGTCACCCTGGGAGTTGTAACAGACCAAGTTAAGGGAGTATGACTATATGACTATATATATACAGTGGTGCCTTGGATTACGAGCATAATTCGTTCCAGGACCGTGCTTGTAAACCAAATCCACTCTTAAACCAAAGCAAAGTTTCCCATGAGAAATCATAGAAATGCAGACAATTGGTTCCACACCCCAAATATAATGATTTATTATTCTGAATAACATGTAAAACTGATGAAACAAACATTCAGAAACAGCAGAATATGTGATATTATAAGTTACTGTACAGTATAGCAAACAGCATGTGGTGTATAATGTAAAGTAAGTGCATAACCCTGATAACACAGCAGCAGTGTGTATAGCTGAGTGTAAGTGCAGGCACATTATAACAGTGTGTATAGCTGAGTGTAAGTGCAGGAGCATTATAGCAGGAATGAAGAAGATAGGAAACACAAGGGCGGACAGAGACTGCAGGGAGCATAAAGGAATGAGCAGGACATATGTGGGCACATACATGCAGCGCTCTCTGTTTGGGGACAGAGGGGTTACAGCTATGGAGAGATTATCTCCACAGTCCTGTCCCCTGATGGAAGCCCCAGCCTGAAGTGGATCTGCTATGATTTAAAAGGTGAGGGAGACTTCCTGGGTCAGATTACAGTGCTTAAGACCCCACTATGCAGACCATGCCCCTCCTCCACTCGCGCTCCCACCCAGTATAGGGAGCTCTTAAACCAAAGCAATGCTCTTAAACCAAGTCATAATTTTTAAAAACTGTGAGCTCTTAAACCAAAACGCTCTTAAACCAAGTTACTCTTAAACCAAGGTACCACATATATATATATATATATATATATATATATCACTGTCATCAGCTATGGAAAAAAATGGTCCTTGATAAACACTTTAAGACAAAGAAGTTTTTGAAAAATTGGTTACAGAAGCAATAATATAACATACTATATAACCTATGGAAGTTAGATGGTGTGATGATTGTATGATCCATCCTAGGTGTATCCAGTTTTACTGATACCTTCATTTCTGCATACTTTCTTTAGCATGATCCAGCAAGTCTTTTTGATCAAATAGAAGTAAAAACTGATTCAAGCCTTTTCCCAAAATTCAAATGCAGTGTCCCTATTTGCGTTGTTCTTTAAATAGATGGCAAGATGTTAGTTTCATCTTCTCACCAGCCTGAAAGATTTCCCTAAGATTGGCGAGAAATCCAACCCATCCCAAATGGGTCACTTCAGCCAATTATTGAAGCCCAACCAAACAACTTTGTCTCTTTAACGTAAGCATAATTCATTGGGTGAAGTACTTTCCACTAAACGCTACTCCCTCTTTCTGAGAGCCTTGGATTTTGTGTTGTGTTTGAAACCTGGCAGTGTCCCATTATTTGGTACACTGAGTCATTTGGTGTTGGTGCCAGTAATTTTCTGTAAGACTGCTCTGCGAGATTCCGTCAGTCACGTTTATGTCGATGGCTCCAGAGGGAGCTTGTACAGGGGCGCATTGCACTTAATGCTCTAACATTTAAGAGACAAATCTAATGAGGTTACTGCATTGGTGCCCTATAAAGCAAATTCACAGTTATCAACCTTGACAAAAAGTACCATTCATGAGCTCACTCCTGGATAACCACTATGGACTTGTGAGGTTATTAAGGGTAAATGAAGTCTTAGAGATTGGGCAGCAGGCCCATGTATTTCTATATATGGATATTATTTACTGGTAGCTCAATGTTGTTTCCAGCACTGTAAATCTCGCTAGTGACATTTCAGCTTTGTAGTCGACCATCAGGTCAATGAGAAAATACAGTATGTTATCAAAGTCAATAAACATTTGCCATCATTCACACAATCAAGATTTCTAGTTAACATATTGTTGGAAATGTATCAATTCCGAAAATGTTCAGAGAAAAGTTCATGAGAGACTATTAAAGGAAGTCATTTACTGAGCCAACTTTTAGTAGGGCTATCCTCGATATTACATCATTAAATATCTTCCCATGACCTTTTATTGAAACTTTAAGTTTTTACATTATGTTTTTAAGTCAAATACAGATGTGCCCTGCCCCCACCATAACTATTTGCAACATCTACCACCCCATGATACCACCCCCTTGCCCAGCATAGGAGATATGAATTTTCACTTGTGGATAGAAATGATCCTATTTATTAGGCAGTCAAGTGCTAACCTTGTTCTCAATGTGGTTCCCTTCATTTTTTTTATTGTGTGATAATTGTATATTGACTTATTTAGTTAACTTTTTTTTTACCATGGCCCCGTTAGTTAAGGATATATCCAATTTATCACGAAACAAATAATAATTAAAAAAAAACTCAAGTAGGCCCTCCTACAAGCTTTCAGTGGTACCATATAGACAAACACAGCATAAACAACACCAATCAGAGTAAAACAAGACTATATTTAAGGCTTGTCATTTCAAGGCTTGTCATTTCACACCACTCAACTCAGTGTATGTTAGCTAAGAGGAGATGTAATCAAGGACACATTTGTAAAATGTTTTTTTTTTTTTTTTACATTGAAGAGGTCTAAGCAAGAACAAAGACATGTCAATTTCTTAGCACGTGATGTCTGTAGAATACTGGAAGGATAAATTGTAAAGCAATTCACTTGATGAAAGTAATATAAAGTAATGAAATAGTATAGCTATAATTATGATGAGATCAGTATATGCATTGTTGTTAGTCATTCATCTCTTTCTCCCTCCAGCCCAGAACTACAGAAGTGTCCACCTTTACTTTTCCTTGAAGTATAGTTAAGGACTCAAATTTCTCATGAAACACATCCAATAAAATATTGTGACATTGAAGCAAACCCCTAAACAGGCTGCAGTTGAAATCACAACCAATGGATGGCCACATTGCCAAATCACGTTTTTTTTGTTTGTTTTTTCTAAATTATTAATCTTATATAAATGAGCAAATTTTATAACTTAGCTCTGCTACTTCTGTATTTAGAAGTTTGATTCTAGATCCATTGACCTTGCAATTTAATTTAAAATGTTACCATGGGTATAAATTATACACAGTACAGCTTTTATTGCAGTTTTTACTGCATCAAAAACACATCTGTAGTTTCTAGATAGACTATACAGCTGATTCAGTACCAACTACATATGTGTCCATCTTTACCTTTCCCTTAGTTAAGGAGATAATTTTCACCACCATTTTTCATGACAGCTTTTAACCACAATATCCTAACATGTTTTTAAAGGATTCAAGAGGTATCATTTCCTTAAGCTCTGTGTGACCTCTCATAGACTTAGACCATAAGTTGATGTGAAATGCTGGTAATTATTCGAGATATAAAACCAAATACATTCAGTTTAGGTATACGATGAGAGTGGACACATCTCTACATGTTCCTGAAACATTTTTGGGGCTACAAATATACAATACATAATTCAAAGAGATAACACTGAGTACACAAAATGTTTTTGTGATTGTCTTGTTGGATTTCAAACCATACCCATATTAACAGGCAACTTAGATAGCATTCTAAAAAAAAGAGTATTTGAATCCAATACTATTGCATCATTGAGTTGAAATTGATGTTCCATGCAGTAAAATGGGAAAAAAAATGTTTCTCTAACCATAAAGTATTGAAATGATCTTTTAAAAGTCACCATGCCCTTGCAATGCTGAGTCCAGTTATCATTGTGTAGCTTAGTCAACTATAAAAATTATTAATTCTCCACAAGTGGGCTTTACATATTAATCTGACTTTAAAATGTTTAATTGACCCATGGGCCAAGCTTAGAAGCCAACAAATAAAACCAATACATCACAATATGTTCCACTGTATCCCACAGAGCAAAAATGGTTTCTCTTACGCAGCATAAAAAAATAATCACAGCCTGTCACGCCGGCACGGCCAAATTTAGAGTCAGATAAGTACACTGTGCTGTAACAACTGTGCTTAAAGTGAACAATGTTCCAGTGGTGAATTTCTGAAAATCATCAAATGCTCTTTTGTACGAAAATTTAGCTTGAGATCACATTAAAGTTATTTGTTTGCAGTTATTACGAAAATGCAAGAGGAGCAAAATGTTCCATTTTTGTTCCCGAAACCGGTGGGCAATCTAGAAACATATTTAACATCTATCTGTGAGTGAACATTCGAGAACAAGCTTTAGATTTGTCCAGCATAATAATGTAGGTGAAAGGAATGGCTAGAAATGGGAACTTGAAGACAATCTTCCCAGAGTTGTTTCTATCAGTTGCACCTAATATGTCGTTCTAATAACTCCACCAAAATCTCTATTGACGATTTTCTTTTCTTCTTTCTTTTGAAGGAATGTTATAGGTCAATAACCACAACTGTATATTGAGTGCTTGGACCAATATTTTGCATTAATGTGATCAAATATTATTATGGGGTCAAACATTATTGGCCTGGGTCATGTCCTCCTTAAATTGTCACTGTCAATTAAAAAACATGTCAAATAGGTATCAATCGTAAAGTGGTCTAGCAGCACCAATGGCTCAGGTAGATAATCAGGATGCCAGGAAGAGGTTCACAGTCCCAGTCAAGTGAACCAATACATCAAAGAAGTTCGAAGTCCAACAGCAACCCAAGTAGAATAATCCAAAAGTGTATTTTGTTGTATTGGCACTTGGCAACTAAAAAAAACTTTTGTATTATTCTACTTGCTGTTGAACTTTAAACTCTTTTGATGTCTTAGGCTGGTTTCACACTACGTTTTTGCAATCCCTTTTTTTTTTACCAAAAAGAATGAAAATGGATGGAAAAAAAATGTATGCCTTTGTGTTCCTCCATTTAGGAAAAAAAAAAAAGATCAAAAAGAATCTGTTTTTTATAACATACACTTAAATGTAGTCAACCTCATTTTTGTGTCCGAAAAAAAAAAAAAACCTGGATAACCCCCACTAATTGCTAAAACAAGGCAAAATAGGCTTCTGCTGGCTGCAACAGAAGTCTTTGTAACCGATCTTGTACAGCAACGAGGGAAACAGTAATGAAAAACATAACTATGGACATCTTCTACCTTGTCTGTGGAATCAGTGGGGGTTTAGACACCCAGACCCCAAACAATCAAAACATTTCATGTGTCTTTGACATGTCAAAATAGTTTTTTGAACACACAGTATGACAACACTAAGATGGACAATGCCTATATTGATTTACATTTAGGTCATGCACAGTCCGTTATATTAGATACATAATACCCAGACCAAATACATCAATAGGGTCTGTCAGATTGATCCGGTTAACAGTTGTGGTTTCCTACCATAACAATGTTAACAGAGCCCTAAATTACCTAAGGGTTATCTAACCAAGACATGTATAGCATAGTAACAACTGAAATTGTTTATCTTTAGATTTTAAAACAATATGGCAAAGACTCTAGACAAATTCCCACAACCTATGACCTACTGTATATAACCAAATAACATTGCATGTAACCTGATTGTAGTCATTATTGCGTGATGTCCTCTACTGCTCAAGATGATGTCCTCCTATCTATGTCTATGAATCAAATTACACCATATCTTTATCAATGACCACAGAGTCTAGACATCTAATAGACCGGGCTATAGCGATCACTGACGCTAATTCACATAGGGACCTGGAAGAGATAAGAAGGAATCTCTCTCCAGGAAGCAATAAACAATGAGGTAAGATCAATCCAATTCTTGTTCTTTAAACCAAAAAACTAAATAAACACCAAAAGTAGTGAAGTCATAGAGATTGTGGATTATGAGAAACTTCATAGAATTTTTCATTTCCAAAGGCAAAGCCCCCAAAAGGGTTAAAACAATAAGATTGAAGAGGGTTCTAACCTAAAGGTGAAAGGTGTGACAAGAAAACATGGCCTCCATACCCTCCATAGGTTGGATGTTGTAATGACATGAACCATGTAAACCACCACAGCTCTTGTTTTTCATTCCAATCTATTCTTCTCCATGTACTTCCGAGAACTGGAATGATCCAGGCTTCTAAAAGACCAAACTAAGCTAGTCGAATTTGGCTTAGTCTTGGGTTAGTCTTTGCTAAAAGTAGCAAATAGAATTGGTTAAAGAAAATGGTAAGACTAGTAAAGAGTTGTTCATAACTCAGTTGGCTCAACTACATCCTAACGTCTTCCCTCCCTTATAGATTTTTCTATTATGCGAAGTTATACCAGATCTACGTGCAACTTTGATAAAGTTTGTTGCAACTGTATTAGTTAATGCAACAAAGCAACCTCGCAACATTGAGCCCTGACATTGAGCGTTAGAGGGTTAAGACGTGAGGATGTGAGTAACTGGCGCTGATGAAGGCTTGTGCCAGGTTTTCAAGCATTATGCCATTTTTTTTCTGCTGTGCTGGTACTTGTCCGCCATGAATCTGATAGAAAAGATCTCTCAAGAGATCCATTTGTCAACAAGAATCATCATCCCCTTTGCAACAGAACCCAGGAATCGGATTAGCAGGTGGGGGTTGCTGCGCTGTACAAAATGACAGATTAGACGAGGACAAGCCGATGTTTTGTGCTAATGTCAAGCATCGGTTCTGTGTAATTGCTGACCTCTGCTGAGGCCTCGTAAAATGCAGTTAAGTGGTACCCACTGCACAACAACTAGAACCTTGGCAAGCAAAAAATACACATGATTGCAAACTACATTCTGTAAAACAGAGATCCCCTGTTCTCGTTTGGCAGCCTTGTCCTCCTGGGTATTGCCCACTGCAAAATATCTTCATCCATCTTTCTGACTTTCTGCTTAACAACTCAGTAACCTCATCCAAACTTAATACCCTTCAGCTTGAGAAGCAAAATGCAGAAAAGCGGACAGAGGGAAAAAAAAAACTTAAATGCAAACAGATGGGTGTTAAGCATCTAGTGTACTATACGCTGCACAACACTCAGATGTCGACTGGCAAACCAGATGTGACTTCCTGATGGATTTCTATCTTGCCGTTGATTGGGCAGTATATACTGTTTAGTGGTAGAAGACTTTATTGCCATCATCTGGCTTGCATGAATTTCCAGCAGCATTACAATGTGAAGAGGGATTGACTATCCTCAGCTTTATCTCCATGAGTTCTGACAAACCTCTTCACGGTTCTGCCACAACCCGGTCTGGCTGGAGTCATCTGATTCAAAATCCAGATGAAAAAGGAGACAATCTGGTATTCAGCTCTTCGAGATTGAATCTGGAGATGTGCCATGATAGACATGGTTTTGAATGGCTCATAAAGAACTACACGGCTCTGGTACATCTTTATTTTGGCCATTTGTCTGAAGATATGGCAAGAAGAAAGAGGGAGGGTGTATTTGAAACCATGTGGGATTCTAAAGAGGGTTCAAATGAGGTGATATAACTAGGTCAGCAATATAACTTCTAGTAACCTAAAATGAAGATGTAAGATGTAAGTAAGGTTATAGTGTCCACATGTAATCCATTATACATTACTAGAGAATAAATAGTAAACTTAAAGCGTGGAGCGTGAACATGTCCATCACCCAGATAAGTGATGGTTCAGAATCTATGAATCATGATGATGCATAGAGCACAGATAGTCAAAGGATTTGTAACCCCACTCCTCGTTATAGGGAGGTGCTCTGTGAAAAAGGGGTCCTCAATAGAGATGATCGAACAGCGGAAAATCTTAGGTTCTATAGAACTCAAATTTTGTCGAACCTTCTGCATTTGATGCCCGATGCTTTCCCGGTCCGAGGGGGAGAAGACAGCCCGGGTACTGCCTGGAATTTCAGGATTCAGCCTAGGTAATAGTCTGTATCCCGGAATTCCAGGCGGTACCCGAGCTGTCTCCTTCTTCCCCAAGGACCAGGAAGGCCTCGGGAATCAAATGCGGAAGGTTCGAGTTCTATGGAACCTAAGATGTAGGGTTCTTGCCCTGAACCCTACGTCAGCATGAAGAAAGAAGAGACAGCACTAGTACTGCAATATAGGTGAAAAGGTAAAAGTTTATTTAAAAAGAAAATGTGTTTCTTATTTCCAACCAGAAGAATAGAGACAATAAGAATATTGTTTTGGTCCTCCCAGGTCTTTGTCAAGCCAAAGTCTCTCGTATTAGGATAAAGCGTAAAGGATGTCCTTGACTTTCCCCAGGTTTAACTCACTTTCTTATGGGTAGGTGGTAAAAACATACAGTTGTGGTCTTCCTTACTTTTCCTCTCAGCTCAATATATTCTAGTCATGCGATGTTCAGCTTTGAAAAAAGAATAAAGTGTGATCTTTCAATACTCCGTTAGGAGTTGTTTATAACGTATATGTCTATATGTGGCCTCCAAGTGGTTTTCATATGAATTTCAGCTTCTTGAAGATCCTACCAGCATTTCATATTTTGTAGTCATTAAAACATACCTGTCATCAAGGAAAGCTTTTGCTTTGTCATATGGACATATTTAAACTTTTGATTGGTCATTGTCTCGATGCTGAGATGCACAGAGATCAGGAGTTTTTAATGGACCTGCTAGATGTAGATCACTGCAAATGGCATATTCAGCAGTGGGATCCTGACTGATCAAAACTTTTGACATGTCCCAGTCATGCATTCCATGTTTTTCTTAATCACTAAATCCACAGAAGGGTAAGGATGGACACATCAGTATACAATCCTATTTGTCTGTATTGGGGCCATATTCAAAAAGAAAAAATACCCTAAAATTGCTGACAGTCATCCTTTATTGTAAAGTACCCCAGAACCCATTTTTCTGACAAGTCATAAAAACCATAGAGGCATATTAAGAGATTTTTGTTCTTTTCACTTTTTTTCCCCCTAATAAAAAGGCTATCATTATATCAGGAAAATTATTTTTGAGAATTGCCTTTTTTCTTTGTTTCTCATTGGGAAAAAAATGCAGTAAAAGCCGCCGCCGCCACATTCTTTCAGCGATTAGTAGTAAAATTGAATCAGTTCAAATATAGTTCACAGTGTCAGCCATTTGCAAGAGATCATAACTTTATTTTTTATTATTTTTTTCCCCTGAATTGCTGCATAATTGAAAGCTACTTACACTGACATAGGCTGGAAAATATAAATAATATACACCGACGTAATGTTTATCGGGAAAGTTATATGAGTCTGGGCTGGAACTAACACAACAGGAAAGGTGTTCACTGATGTTACAGAACGAATCCTCCATGTGATACATTGTAATGAGAAGGAGTATGGTTGTTTTCACACTGCATGTCCATTGGAACAACAGGTTAGTGGATTCCCTGGTGTATACCAATGATAGATGAAACTCAGCGTCATCCATCATACCTAGGCAGTCATTTTTTATACCTGTAGTGTATGGGATATTTTTTATTTTACTGTATACTACCTTACTGAATAAAGCAACTGTTTTGCTCTTTCATAAAGCAGAGCCCATTATATGATACTAAAAGAAGAGATAGATAGATAGATAGACAGACTAGACAGATAAATAGATAGATAATAGGTCATAGATAGATTATAGATTGAGTTAAAAAAAATAGCAGTGGTGTGCTCGGTTAATACAGTATATTGGTTATAGACTTGCTGATAGATAGAAAGTTGATAGATAGATAGATAGATAGATAGATAGATAGATAGATAGATAGGTAGAGATTATATTAGATAGATAGATAGATAGATAGATAGATAGATAGGAGATAGATAGGAGATAGATAGATAATAGATAGATAGATAGATAGATAGATAGATAGATAGATAGATAGATAGATAGATTGATTGATTTAAGGGTCCATTTACACAGAAAGCTTATCTAACAGATTATCTGCCAAAGATTTGAAGCCAAAGCCAGGAATGGATTTGAAAAGAGGAGAAATCTCAGTCTTTCCTTTATTACATGATCTCTGTTTATAGTCTGTAAATGGACCCATAGATTAAGTTATAAAAGTCAGCAGTGGTGTGCTTGGTTAATACAGTATATTAGTTATAGACTTGCCGATAGATAGATAGATAGATAGATAGATAGATAGATAGATAGATAGGAGATAGATAGATAGGAGATAGATAGATAGATAGATAGATAGATAGATAGGAGATAGATAGATAGATAGATAGGAGATAGATAGGTGATAGATAGGAGATAGATAGATACAGTAGATAGATAGATAGATAGATAGATAGATAGATAGATAGATAGATAGAGAGATAATAGATAGGAGATAGATAGATAGATAGATAGACAGATAGATAGATAGGAGATAGGAGATAGATAGATAGAAGATAGATAGATAGAGATTATATTAGATAGATAGATAGATAGATAGATAGATAGATAGATAGATAGGAGATAGATAGGAGATAGATAGATAGATAGATAGATAGATAGATAGGAGATAGATAGATAGATAGATAATAGATTAGAGAGATAAAAAGATAGATGATAGATAGATAGATAGATAGATAGATAGATAGATAGATTCATTGATAGATAATAAATGGGCCAATAGGTCATAGATAGATAGATAGATAGATAGATAGATAGATAGATAGATTATTAGGTGATAGATAGAGTTATAGAAGTCAGTGGTGGTGTGCTTAGTTATTTTGGTTATAGACTTGTCCTACGACGTCAGTGTATGTGCTGAATTTATGAATATGTAATGTATGTATGTAAATTTCTCTTTCATTCCTGATTATACCGTCTATTGATAGTTTTCATGTTTCATGCCAACTCATTTGCAGCTTGTTTTACAATGCAGTGAAGCGAGCGGCCAGCTGAATATACACTGTATATAAAGAAAGGCGCCGCCGTGCCTTTCCGCTGCTTACACTACTTGGGAAATTACAAAGCCGTGTCATCATTTATACTTTTTCCCTAAATGAATTGATGCTGCGACTACTTTCAAGGCTGAGGCTGGCAGTGCTGGGCGGCCATGCAGAGAATGAAGGCAGGAGTCTCACTACAAAGCGCAGGGAGAGAAATGCTTTTATTAAGGCCTTTTAAGCTGGACATGGTTTTTATGATGCCCATTGGGTATCAATATTCATAGTTGTAGAGTATGTGACTGCAACTAAGAGTCTATGGGACAGTCCTCTATTGTATCAAGTTGTGATATAGGAGTATCAGGAGTTGCCTCCTTCTTGCAATCTGTATATTCAGTGACCACTAGTGTTACATGGTCAAGGACTGTAAGACTATCATATGGAATATCACATCTATGGTTGAGTATCTCTTGAAACTCTTTAATAAAGATTCAATGTATAGCTGATTCTCGCAGACATTTGATTCAGCCTTTATTGCCCAGGTCTATTTTAGACTACCCTGGCTATGTATAGATGTGTCCACCCTCCACCTACCTTTCCATGAATTTATGGATTCCAAATTACAATTTAATTTTGAATTCAATACATTTCAAATTTGATATGTACTAGCAAAAAACTCGACAATCTGCAATTCCCATCTCAACCACTAGGTTGTCACTGTAGGTAAGTGAATTTATTTAGTATGGATCGGGCTCACATAATGGGTTGGGGAGGGGGGTATTTATCAATGGGTTTTTGCAAAAATTGTCAATTTTTTTTTTATTTTTTGGCCAAAATTTCAGACTTTTCCTGTTTTGTGCAAAAATTTGGATCACTGTGGATACATTTTCACTTTTCTTTTACACTACGGTTACACCCACACATCATTTTTTTTGGCCATTTGACACACGTTTTTTCAAATCCAAATAATGCCCGTTCTTTCAACAGCCCTTTTTTGGGGCTAAAATGGGCAAAAAAAAAATCCTTGTGGTCGTGGCTATAGATGATCGACCATCGGGAAATCTTCTCGAACATTCGTCATTGATTCCTGATGCCTTCCTGTTCCGTGGGGAAGGTGGAGACAGCCCGAGTGCCACCTGAAAAACAAGGATACAGCCTAGGTAATAAGTTGTATCCCTGTTTTCCAGGCTGTACTCAGGTTTGCTCCACCTTCCCCACGGAACGGGAAGGCATCGGGAATCAAATGACGAAGGTTCGAATTCAATTAAACCTAAGAGTTCCCGATGTTTGATCATCTCTAGTCGTGGCCATTTTGGATGTACAGTATTCATTGATAAATCCCCAATACACGTCAAAAACAACTCCAGAATTCATGTTCTCAAATTTGGTTACCCTATGTCGAGCAAAAGAGGAAAAGTAAGGAACACATCCGTATATAATCTAAATATATATTTCATTGTATGGGTAGAGTGACATCATCATATTGAGTGACATCACTTTGAATATTTGACATCAGATTTAACCTTTAGGTGAATGTACCATAAGGTAAATTGTTTCTTACTGTAGTAGACAGGTGCCGGCTCAGGGACCCAGATCATTTTTTTGAAACGCTACCCAGCTCCTACCCTCGGCGCCATTCTTTTGCCATGCTTTAGCCTGGCTCTATGCGCTGATTCCAATGGAGCTGCATCACAGAGCGGAGAGGAGATGGCGTTAAGGGAGACCCGAGTATATAAAGATGGGCAGGTACACGGCCAGGCTGCTACTAAAAAAAGAAAGCAATGTACAGTACCTAATGGTACATTTGCTTTAAGGCTATGTTCACACTATTCTATATAAAAAAACGAAACAAAAAATGTACTAGCTGATACTCTACCCCAGAGGTATAACAAGCAAGTGCAAACTATACAATATATGGGGATAATCTACTGGGTGCTATAACAGCAAAACAATACAATATACCTACAAAAAAATACTGTACCCAGATATAATACAATCACGAATGAATTTTTATTGATAACACAGACATATAACAATATATATCATAAAAACACAAACTGAATCAGAACGGATGATGACAAAAAACATGGGTAAAGTGCATATACTACAGTGCCGGCCTATAACATACATGTGCAAAAATGCAAGCGTTGTAAGTATTACAAGTAAGGTGCCTGGCACAAACAATAAATAGGGTCTACATATTCAGCAAGGGTTCATTACAATAAACAACATGTCCCAAAAGACCATAGACTAATATCACAGACATCCCTATCACTGAAACATTACCTGATCTGTATGTTCATACAATACCCATGAGGTGCGCCCCGACGCGCGTTTCGGCAACACGCCTTTATCGATAAAGGCGTGTTGCCGAAACGCGCGTCGGGGCGCACCTCATGGGTATTGTATGAACATACAGATCAGGTAATGTTTCAGTGATAGGGATGTCTGTGATATTAGTCTATGGTCTTTTGGGACATGTTGTTTATTGTAATGAACCCTTGCTGAATATGTAGACCCTATTTATTGTTTGTGCCAGGCACCTTACTTGTAATACTTACAACGCTTGCATTTTTGCACATGTATGTTATAGGCCGGCACTGTAGTATATGCACTTTACCCATGTTTTTTGTCATCATCCGTTCTGATTCAGTTTGTGTTTTTATGATATATATTGTTATATGTCTGTGTTATCAATAAAAATTCATATATAAAAAAACGGCCACATTTTATAACAACGGCCATATGTTGTTATTACATAGTGTGAACTTAGCCTAAAAGTTAAGTTGAGTTGTCTAATTGTTAAACAACAACTGCCAAGAAGTTATTCTTCAAAACTTTTCCTTGGCTATTTGTTTTCCAGTACTGCATTGAACCTTGGGATGTAGACATTTTATCGGCTATATTCAGGGCGGTTGTCCATAGACTCTTGATCTATGTCTTGGTTGATGTTCGTGGCACGTTAAAGACCCACCAATGATCCCTCCTTCCATTGACTTGTTCTCGTAACGGTAGCCTTCTTACGACAATCACCATGGAGACATAATAATCCTTATAGGAAAGCTTAGATATCTTCACTTTCCATTAAGTATCTCCATCTGTGGGGATGGTCCCAAAGTCTTGAATGTAGAAGTGCTTGAGCTGTCAAGAGACGCGGGCACCTGGGAACGAGAGGCAGGAGATACATGCATTAAGGTCACACTCATTGCCATCAAAGCACTTTCCAAATAAGATGTGAAAAAGCACTTAAAGGCTTCTTAAACTGTTGCACGTAGCCAACAAGGAACTTAACGCCAAATCAGAGAAAAACTTGTTATCTTATATGGCTGTCACTTGCTGTACAGCTGAGAAACATCAAAACCAATAAAAGGTGCATTAATAGACACCAGGATGGAGGACGAACGATATACCAACTTACATTTCACATGATCGTGGATTCTGTAGTCTGAACCCAGCCTAAGACTGGAAAGAATACATTGCTTCCTGCAGGACACACAGTAGCTGATCTTTATATAGAATTCATTTACAAATGTGTATGACTTTCCGACCCCAGTTGATTTGGAAAATAAAAAATAAAACATTAAATTCTTCGGAGTACCCCTTTAAGACTACTAGTACAAATGAGCCATGAAAATGTATGACATCATGAACTTCCCTTCTCAATAGTAAAGTGATCTGATGATGTCAAGCTATGTCCATTAACAATGCCACCACATTTTAAGGATTGGTTGAGTGTAGACTGTCAATCAAACCTGAGAAGAAGTTATACTTACGGTAAGTGTTGGACTGGCCCACCAGAGGACCGGAGAATCCTCCGGTGGGCCCCCAGCTTTAGAACCTGCACTAACACTGACTGACATGTCATTTCTCACTGGTTCTTCATAGGTGGACCCCCAGGATCATTTTCTCTGGTGGGCCCCAGATACCCAAGTCCAAGCTTACGGTCAACCCCCCCCCCCCCCCACACACACACACACACACCTAGTCATAGCCATAGCAGCCTATGAACACCCCCAATAGGATTCCTCTTCTAGAGATGAACAGTATATGGCATGGAGACACGGGAAGAAGCGTCCTTGAGCGACTTAATTTATTTCTACATTTTAAGCATTCCGCCTCCGATATGTTAATACCTAGAGAGGGTCGTATATCGTAGGCAATAAGAGCAATGTAATTATTAGCTGCACTAATTACAAACAGTCAAAAGCGGAGAGGATAGGCCAGAAAGGCAAAAGGGTAAAAAACAGATTACCCTTAAAGGAATCCAGATGTTTGTTCTGTGAGTGCGTCTTCTGGTGTCGGAGTTATTATGTGATAGGCAATTAACGGGAACAGATTTTCATCCGCATCGTCTTCCTGTCCAGCATGTTCTTCACCTGTTACTCGGCAAATTAATGAATTCGCAGCCTGCAGAGGACAATATGTCTGTGATTCATAACACTGCTATATGTACGCTGTCACCCGACTCTATTTCACACCAGTAATTTCTGCTGTTGATCGGGAAAAAGTTAGGAGCCCCGTGTACTTTAGTTTTACGATAATTGTAATTATTACGGTTTATTGCAATGTTAATTGTAAAATGGACTGAGAAAGGGAGAACTGGGGATAGATGGATAGATAGATATGAGATAGATAGATAGATAGATAGATAGATAGATAGATAGATAGATAGATAGATAGACAGACAGACAGACAGACAGATAGATAGATAGATAGATAGATATGGATGGGTGGATAGACAAATCTATAGATATGAGAGAGATAGATAGATAGATAGATAGATAGATAGATAGATAGATAGATAGATAGATAGGAGATAGATAATAGATAGATGATAGATAGATAGATAGATAGATAGGAGATAGATAGATAGATAGATAGATAGATAGATAGGAGATAGATAGATAGATAGATAGATAGATAGATAGATAGATAGATAGATAGATAGATATGGGATGGATGGGTGGATAGAAAGATAGATAGATAGATAGATAGATAGATAGATAGATAGATAGATAGATATGGAAGAGATAGATAGATAGATTCATAGCTTTCCCAATATTTAATCATCGTAAGCGGTGGGTTATCTTTGGTTTACGCCTTTGTCCCCTTCGCCACCACTCATGCACATTGATTGTCGCCATATACAACTGCATATAAAGTATAGTGGGAAGGACAAATATATTTTCTCAGGGAAAAAAAAGCCAATGTATTTCACAAAGTTCTCTGTGAATATTTCCATTGATTTATTCTTCAGTAGAAATTGTCTGCAGTAGAGTATGAAAATACATCTGTCACAGGCAGTCTACGGGTAGCTGGTCCACAGGGCCATGTTTCAGCTACCGCGCGGCACAAGCCGTGTGATGAAATATCTTCTTCTTTCTGCCTTCATACATCTCCAATTTACTCATTTGTAGACAGCGAGGCTTCCTAAACCTTAAGAGACATTGCTAACCTGTCTTCAGAAAGCACTGCTATGTCATGCTCAGTGCCAACCGCGCCAATCAGACCAGGGAAGTGTCTAAAACAGACTGTGAAAATGATCAATGTAGAGTAGGAAGACATCCAGGGGCCATGGTTAGTGGTTTATAAAATGAATTTCATACAAGAGGATTAAGCTCACCTCTATGGTACGTCCTTCATGTATGGTGTAATGCTCGTATAAGGAAGATATAATGGGGATACTGAGAGATAATACAGTCATATTTTGTTGTATCTGGTCATCCAACCAGATTCAGATCATTAGTGACAGCAACCCTAATTGGACACTCTGCTCTGTCGTTATGCCTGATTTCTTTTTCTTTAGTGTCCCCACAGGTCAAAAAAGGTATAGCAGGATGTATGGAAGGTGTACCCTTACTTAAAATGAGGAGAACATACTGTATAACATTCATGTGGATATAAACAAGATCAGATTAGAGCCCAGGACTAGTGTTGAACGGACTTGCCAAACTGTTTGGGTTCAGCAACGTTCTCCAAGCCCAAGCACATGTCATTTGACTTCCTGTGTCAGGAGATGTTGGATACCGCCCTAGAACTACCATGGAAAACATGCATACAGCCTATGGCTGTATCCATGTTTTCCAGGACAAATGGGTTGGAATCCAACTTCTTCAGCCACTGGGAGTCAAATACCAAGTGCTCAGGCTCAGAGAAGGTTGCTGAATCCAAACAGTTTGCTAAATCCCAGGACCCAAGAGCTCCAATTCCTATTTACTGAGCCAGAGCCATGCTCCTGTTGAGTCTGGACATTATTTGTGACTCCAGTAATGCCAGAACTTAACAGCTGCAAGAAATACTTGTTATCCAATATCCACCATCCCTGGTTGTGTTATTTTCCGCAGCCATTTCAATTCATCTCACAAAGGTTATAAAGGGGAACTATCCCTTTAAATTGTATCTGAGAAGGTAAAGCCACTCTGGTCTTATTAGATTTCATGTTCCGAATTTGGTTTCAAAAGTGTCCATATCACCCTCCTATGTGTTTCATGCAAAGTATGTACAGGAGAAGGTACTTCAAATGCAGAAGTCCCTGCTCTAGCAGCATACAATAGGTTGTACACACCCCATTGTGTAGTAAGTGTAACAATGATACGTAGAGGATCTCTTTTTATCTCTGAGCCCCTCGGTGTACATTAGCAAAGACCCCCATTCCTGACAAGAGTCCCTGCACCGGAAATAAATATTTTACTCATCCCTAAAAGTTTGAATTCGATCAAAACTAGAGATGAGTGAACCTGGAGCATGCTCAAGTCCATCCGAACCTGAACGTTCGGCATTTGATTAACGGTGGCTGCTGAAGTTGGATAAAGCCCTAAGGCTATGTGGAAAATATGGATATAGTCATTGGCTGTATCCATGTTTTCCAGACAACCTTAGAGCTCTATCCAAGTTCAGCAGCCCCCGCTAATAAAATGCCGAACGTTCGGGTTCGGATGGACTCGAACCCGAACCCGGTTTGCTCATCTCCAGTCAAAACCATTATTTTTTTTTTTTTTTATTGAATTTAAAACAATTTTCTATGCTCACAGTTCCCAGCATTATATCATACAGTATATATATTAAGCAGCAGAGTCTCGGTCACTATATTTCCACCAGCTCGTAGATTTTCATGCACACCGCTGTGCCTTCTTCAGCCATTACACGCATTTCAGCCTCTCTACTTATCGATTAAAATCAGTAAAACAATTCTAGGTTTAGCACCTTACGTGTCTTTCCTTGTTGGCTTTATGTTAATATCTTTTTGATCACACCTCTCCGTACAACATAAAACTGTCATTATATTGTAAGTCGCTTCCTTTTAGAACTTGATAAGATGTTAAATCACAATAACAACTCCCGGGGGAAGACGTATAAAAGGTTGTTTTTAGCTTTTTAGCTAAGTGTCAGCCATTTACAGCTCAGCAAACCTTCGCTCCCGTCTGGAGTCTTATGTGGCACTCTGCCCCCTTCACCGCATTAAGGTTATACACATTACCGAAGGTCAGACTTCTCGGGTTCTATAGTCTTAGGCTACAAGTGTTAAGTTGGAATCTATTAATGTTGCATGCTCTCAGTCTTGTATAACACCCAGTCTATGTCTACGTAGCATACATGTCCGTCCACCATCACAGCCACAGTGTCATCTAACTACTCGAAATCGCATCAAGACCAAGTCTACTTTTCGTAAGTAGACCTCTACCGCTCCCTTGCCACTTGTTTCCTAATTCCCTGCTGCGCCTCAGTCTTTACCGTAGCTCTGACACTTTTTATATAAACCTAGAAGCCTGGGATGGAGCAACGTTCATTGCCCTCTTGTAAGAGAATGTGTAATCACATAACAAAACTATAGGAGGATCAAAATTTTCCTCTCCAGAATGGGGTCCTTCTTACCTAATCTTTTACGTGGGCTGGAATGCAGCACTTTCAGCCCTGCTACATCCGTTCCTTGGATTTTTTTTTTTTTTTTTTGCATTCGCCTAGGGTTTTGTTTGACCTGTTATTTTTGGCTAGGACAATGGGAGGGCTGGATTTCGCTGTGTGAGTGATATCATTTCATGCTGTATCTCCCAGTACGAGGGTGTTGCCAATTACGGTGTGAAAATCAGAAATACTAAGCGAGGCGGCATGCAACCAGGGAAGAAAGCAGTCACTCGTAGTCTGCCGGAATATTGCTCCTTTCAACAAAGCCATCTATCCAATCGCACCGGCAAATTGGAAGGCACATCACATGTTCTCCCAGTCTAATGATGATGTAAGGTAGCCCTTAGCTGCCTTCAAGCAACTGCTGAGAGTTTGCACAGTTTACAGAAGTGAAAAAGAACATCCCAGAATCCTCTATGTCACCTACCAAGGACACATTTCCTACCTTTCAATCATTGCACCATTCCCCTAATCACCTCTGTGCATTGACTTTTCTTCTCCTGGACCATATTCCGGGTCTATTTTTTTTCCCCATCCCCGGAGAGGCTCCTTAAGAAATAATTGGAGAGAAGTGTTGTAATTATTATAATGCACCCTCACTCATTGAGATGGCAGTGGCTGCTGTGTACATGGTGGGGTTATATTGGGGATTTGCTTATTAGACATATAACGCATGAATATTTTCTCTTTCCTCCAGGAAACAAAAAAATGGATGTGTAGGCTTTGCTTTATGTCTCTTGGTCTTGTTTTGTTCTTTGTTTTAGCTCCAGGTTATGTCCTACTTCAGTTTCTGAGATCGGCAGCTACTTCCTGTCGGCCATGTTAGACAGGAAGTAGCTGCCTGGCATACACCCGCTTCAGGCATATTCACAATAATGGTCACATGATCACCGAATTGCTCCTTCTTCTACATCTCTCAGGTCTCTCAAGTAGTTTAGTTACCTTCTCAATGGTGAGGTAAGGAGCAGCTAGCTTCTCCTCCTATGGGTGCCAAAATTTTATTCAGCTTTTTCAGCTAAATCTGTTAATGGAGAAGCTGAAATACAACCAATAAGGTCACCAATACAGCTCCAAAAGTGGTTGACAGCTAATGTTCCATTGGTAGTGGTAAATCTATCTCAATATATATAGTGCTACAGTATATAGTGCTGACATGTGCCTATGTTATGCTATGCATGTCTATGTGTGACCACCCAAGGGTTATTGTGTGAATTGCAGCCTGTTTTAGGAGATGTGTATGCTATATGCGTCTGGTGACCACCCAGTGGTTGTTGTGTGCATTGCAGCCTGTTGTAGGAGTTGTGTATGCTATATGTGCCTATGTGAGACCGCCCAGTGGTTGTTGTGTGAATTGCAACCTGTTTTAGGAGCTGTATATGCTATAAGTGCCTATGTGAGACCACCCAGTGGTTGTTGTGTGATTTACAGCCTGTTGTAGGAGTTGTGTATGCTATATCTGCCTGCATTTGACCATCTAGTGGTAAATGTGTGGATTTCACCCTGTTGTAGGAGTTGTGTATGATATATGTGTCAGTGTGACCACCCACTGGCTGTAATGTGCATTGCAGCCTGTTGTAGGAGTTGTGTATGCTATATCTGCCTATGTGAGATCACCCAGTGGTTGTAATGTGCATTGCAGCCTGTTGTAGGAGTTGTGTATGCTATATTTGCCTATGTGAGACCACCCAGTGGTTGTAATGTGAATTGCAGCCTAATGTAGGAGTTGTGTATGCTATACGTGCCTATGTGAGACCACCCAGTGGTTGTAATGTGAATTGCACCCTGTTATAAGAGTTGAGTATGCTATATGTGTCAGTGTGAACAAACACTGGAAGTAATGTGCATTGCAGCCTGTTGAAGTTTCTCCTAGCACGTCACAATACTGCATTGAATTTCCAGAAATTGTAATTCTTAACTTAATTCGAGGAAAGGTAAGGATGGACACACCTAAAAACTAGCCACAACCATTACCATATCTCCCCACCATTGTCTCCAGGCTTACCTTGGACGGTCCGAGGAATCTCCGATCTCATTTGTATGCTCTTTGACTGTGTGCACATTTTGGGTTTTCTGTCATGTGCAGCGCTCTCAGAGCAAAATCTGTCAAGCTGTCAGCAGCATTGGGCAATTATATTACTGTTGTCAAAATACAACAGTGACTGCTTCTCCCTCATCGAACATCAAGGCAATTATTACTCTCAATGTCAGAGTCATAAATTAGCAATGGTACATGCCATTAATATTTGCATACCGCTCCTCCTGGCTGCCACTTGTTAACCCCCTCCCTCCAAGTCGCAGGGGTTAATTGTGCTGCTCCAGTCCCACCAAGAAGTGAATTTATGATGTCTGAGGTAATGTGTTACAATGACTGGTTACTTAGCTGTTCTGCCCTTCAGTACCCAGGAGCATAGCAACATATCACCTCCTTACGCTGCTGCCTGGCAAATCAGATGTGGATGCAGACGTTGTTGCTTGGGACATTTTTCAAAGTTTCCAGACCGCAGTCAAATAAATCAGACATATTAATAATGATGTAATTGTATGGTGCCCGCTACTCTGCCATGCTCCATATGGTAGTTATGCACATCTTCACTGTAAAGGATAGATAGATAGATAGATAGATAGATAGATAGATAGATAGATAGATAATAGGAGATAGATAGATAATAGATAGGAGATAGATAGATAGATAGATAATATATAGATAGATAGATAGATAATAGGAGATAGATAGATAGATAGATAGATACACACATATACATGTAGACAATATAGACGATATGTAAGCAATGCAGTGGAATTTTACCAAAGCTTTTATATATGTGGCTCAACTCCAATAAAAGCTCCATGATCTGGTATCCTGGGGAGAAAAGTGAGATTTGTCATGCTGAATCTAAAATAAATCTACAGCATAAAACATATGAGTGTAGAGATATACAACATATAAAAAATATATGAGTACTATAAGATGGATGTAAGGAAGAAAAGGAAGATAGGAAATGGTTTTATGCAGGAGAGATAATAGATATAAATGGATAAATTGATAGATAGACAGACAGACAGGAGATAGATAGATAGATAGATAGATAGATAGATAGATAGATAGATATGAATGGATAGATAGATATGTATAGATAGGAGATAGATAGATAGATAGATAGATAGATAGATAGGAGATAGATAGATAGATAGATAGATAGATAGATAGATAGATAGGAGATAGATAGATAGATAGATAGATAGATAGATAGATAGATAGGAGATAGATAGGAGATATATAGATAAGATATAGATAGATAGCAGATAGATAGATAGATAGATGATAGATAGATAGATAGATAGATAGATAGATAGATAGATAGATAGATAGGAAATAAATAGGAGATATATAGATAAGATATAGATAGATAGCAGATAGATAGATGATAGATAGATAGATAGATAGATAGATAGATAGATAGATGATAGATAGGAGATAGATAGATAGGAGATAGATAGACAATTTTGCTCTATTTTCTTCCTGGGAGCACAATCAGACCATTTCCTTAGATTTCTCTCCACATATAGATAAATAATTTAATGACTGTCTTGTAATTTCTTCTTCATTACTGTCACCCTGCCCAGTGAATTGTTCCTATGATGACACGGGGTGATCTAGACAGACGGTGCCTGAAAAGCGGGCAATCTGTCCTTTCATGTGTAATGCATGTCACCACTATCTCCATGATCTTACATATTTAAAGGGGGGTCGACATAAAACATCTCTTCCCCTCCAATGTGTCTCCACCGGCGAGACGAGCATTAAAGCGTCCCCATGTATGGCATTAAATCAAACAGTCAAGCCAAGGTGACGACGTCTCGGCGCAGCTCAGGGGTGACACTATGCTAATGAGAAATACAACTTAAAAAAAAAAAAATTATAAAAAAATTAAATAACTCCAGCAGGAGGGCCGTCCTCTAGCAAATGCTTTTAAGAATCCAGATGCAAAAGTGAGACATGGAAAGTATGAATCAACAGGCATAAAGGAAGCGCTGGGAATGAGTCATCTGCTGAGTGAATTCCATTAATTAGCATAAGGTCACCCAATGCTTGTCTTTGTAAGAACAATTTCATCTTCCCCCCTCGTCTTCCAACGACCTTCTTAAGAGTAGCTCTAGAGGTAGAGAGGAGGTAGACACTTCTTCTCTCTCCAGCAGTTCAGTATCGGCTTTGTTGGCTTCTTTAAGATGGCTGGTGTCCTCTATTGTTGCTGGGCTGAGAGTCTACTGTATTGTGGCTTGATATCCTTAGTAATGTGCTAAATAGGATTAATCAGTAAAAGACTATTCAAGCGTAGCGGCAAAGTAAGGACATGGTCAACCTCAAATGTCAACGTATCGGAGGTGTAAAAAGTTTAGATCTATGAAAGTCATTTTTTTTTTAGTCACCGCCTCTATGGAGGAAGAGTGGGCTATGATGGGTAGGGAACCACAGGATCGGATGTAAGAATCAATCATGGTCTAGTTATCCTTGATTATATCTGATTACTGGTCAATGTCATCAATGAGAAACAGTAATTCTGGTGAGAAGGATGAACCGTGTGATATGTATGAGCATAGTTAGCTGAATTTACTATCATACATGCTTGGGGCTGGCACATTTCTTCTCCGACAGATATCTGATTTCTGATGGATACCATCAAGATAAAACAGAGTATCAGATTAAGAGAATCTTTGAGAGAGAACCTCAAGCATGTTTTCCGGGACTCCCTAGAGCTGAATCCAACTTCTTTAGCCACCTTAAATGAAATGTCAAGAGTTCGGGATCAGACTAACCCAAACATGCTCGAGTTTTGCTGATCTCTAGACTTTATACTTTAAAAGGGGCCATCCATATGTGATAGCTGTTGGCCAACATTCCTTTGGCCAACATCTTCCTCTCCCGATTGCTCTCTACTCTAGCTTGGCAAGGCATTTTTGTGTTCTAAATGGAACAAGGACCTCTGGCAAGGTTTTTTCTGAAAACAAAAAAATTAGACCTTAAATTCAACATGCCCAAAATGTTTATCCGATGACATCATCTTTCGGAGAAGAGTCAGGGGTCCTTTTACACATTTGATCGTTTACCAGTCCTGACAAAATTATTGAGTCTGGTCAACTTTTTTATAATGTGTATTTTGGTCATATAAGAGTATAAGAAACCAAACTTATCCCGCTTATCCTATGTTTGGGGATTTCCCTTCTCGACCCTGAAAGACAAACTGGGCATTTTAATGCCATGTCTGATCCTTTTTTATCAAGAGTAGCGGAGAGAGTTCTCCGAACACGAATGCTTAGCATTTGGCTCCCCATGATATCCATGTTTGCTAGGAATCCCTAGGGCTGCATCCAACCTCTGCAGCTGTCAGATGTGAAATGCAAAACATTCAGGTTTGGAGAACGTTGCCAAATCTGGAAAATTTGGCCTCTCCATTTAACACAAATGAAGAGCAGAACAGAAAAAAAGAAAAACTGTCACTAGAAAAGTCTGAAACAAGTTCTCCACATTGAAAAAATATGCATTTTTGGCCAACTCAAGCATGCATTTATAAGGGGAAGATGGCCTAATGACCACTCGGCAAACAGATATTGGTGTATGGCCACCTCTAGGAAGCTAATTTTGGTTGACTGATCTGAGTTGGATAAGCCTATCAAAAGACATAGTAATAACCCACCAGCTATAGCAAAACTTGTAAGGTTATAAAGCAATGTACCTATTCTTTTTTGTTTGATGTTGGGCATCCAGTTATACCTAGTCTATTAGACATATGGACACACTGGACATGCCAACATCACACACTCTTTACCTAGAAGTGAATTTTTTTCCTCTATATTTTCCTATTTGCCTTTTTCTTTGGCTATGAAACATCACATGTAAAATCCCCCTTAGGCTAGGGCTATGCCTTTTGTAGCACTACCCATTGACGTTAACTGATCTACAGTGGCAATCCAAAGCAGTGTCTTAGTTATACGCAAGCCTGTGGACGGCATCTGTCATTCAATGGTTAAAATCAATCAGTAGCACTACGGCGTAGTCCTAGCTTTAGGCTTATACTCTCCGGAGATAAATATATGTTAATGTGCTGTGCGTCAGGAGATATTAAGGTGTTAATGATCCAATCCGGCCTACAGACCATTCATAGCAGGACACCATTAGGCAAAGTACTGGATTAAAAGCACTTAAAGGGGATATATTCGATTCATAGATGTAATAGGTTCTCTCCTTTTTTCTTTTCTTTTTTTGGAGGTGGGGGGATATTCCTAGAGGTTAGTGAATTTACAGTAAGTAAATCTGAACCCTTGGTATTTAAATCTTGTTAGCAGGGGAATTCCTAGGGCTTCATTCATCTCCTATAGCCACTAGGATTCAAATGCCAAGGGTTTGGGTTTGAGCGAACCCCAACTTACTATCAGTTCTCTCATCTCTAATTATTACTCGCATCAAGATATGTATCACCCTTCAATTTGGGCACAAAGAAGACTCATAGGGCCAGATTCAGGTGTGATATAACACATGCAGCTTTAAAGTTCCATCAAAGTACGCTTGCTGATGTTTTACAACTGTCCAACAATTTAAAAAAAATTACAAAAAATTACAAAAAAATTACAAAATAAGTTAAAGGACAATGCAAAGCCATGTAGTATTATACACATATAGCTTCACTGGCACATAATACAGCGATTTTACTGAACGGTTTTGTCTCCTGCCTCTGGCACCCCAGGGGTTAAGAAATTAGTTGTCACTGAGCTCCAGCCGTAAACGTATTCTTGAAGTTCTCCCGTGAAACATCTTCCATGGATTTCTTTCTACAGCCTTGTATTAGAAACATCTCCCAGGGGAGAGATCCTTTTTGTGAAGTATACAGTCCATTCGTATTACCTGGAGCACAAAACAGTGAAAAACTAATATTGTGCCAGGTATGTAGCTATGCTTCACTGCACAGTTAGATATCGGGCATTAAAAGGCAGCGTTTGCAATTAGACAGCCTTAGTGCAGAAAGGAAGCCGAGCCGAGCATCTACCGCAGTAAATTGCTATGCTGTACCACAGTGAATTATCCCTTAGGAGAGCTTCTGTGCTCAGGGCCGTACTAACTTAATTCTTTGTTTTACAGCTGTTGTGCAGAAAATTATATTGGATTTTAACAAAGGCCATGCAGCAGCGGCTTCAGAATCTATGCCGGGGCTGACAACTGCGATGTCTGCGAGCATTAATACATAGAAAGGACAGGATGAGAGCTGGAGTTCTGCTTTATAGCGTCTTACCGCCGCATGATAATTGTCACTAGAGCCCATTGTTCTCGATGTAGAAAAGCAATCAGATATAGCTGGGCTTGATACAAGCCAATTTCTGCTTCTCATAAAAGCACAAATAAACCCAGCACATTATTGTAAAATACTAATGCAATGTACAGATGTGTCCCCCCTAACCTTTCTTTAAAGGGAACCATTCACCCCTTGGCCCCCGTTAGAAACAGACAAACAGTTACATAAAGGTCAATATACTTACCATATCGCTCCCGGTCCCGTCCCGGATCTCGTTGTTGACACGGAGAAATCGCCGATTCTTCTTCTCGCGCCCATTATGGTAATG
This sequence comes from Dendropsophus ebraccatus, assembly GCF_027789765.1. Taxonomy (NCBI): domain Eukaryota; kingdom Metazoa; phylum Chordata; class Amphibia; order Anura; family Hylidae; genus Dendropsophus; species Dendropsophus ebraccatus. The sequence goes on from NC_091456.1 coordinate 182,310,765, forward strand.
AGCGCCACCGGCCCGAAGTCCAGCCTTCTCCCCGCCTCCGACACTTGATTGACGCCGGGTCTTCTTCCTCCTCGTCTTCTTTCTTCTCGCCGGATCCCGCGCAGGCGCCGTGACGGTCGTTTTCGGCGCATGCGCAGTTCACAATTGAAGCCGCTCCACAGCTTCAATGTTTACTGCGCGTGCGCCGATTGTCAGAGCTGAAGCGACGTGTTGGACTTCGCGCATGCGCGGTACACAGGAACGTCACGAGCACGTATCCTGTTTACCGCGCAGGCGCAGAAGAGATGACGAGACCTTCGCAACGGCGCCTGCGCGGGAATTCGTGAGGAGACTGAAGACTGAAGACGTCAATCAGGTTCCAGGAGGCGTGGATGGGCGGCGACGAGAAGAGGACCTCATGAATAAGTTGGACTCGTCCGTCGTTTCCTATGGACGTTGGACTCATCTCAGCTCATTACCATAATGGGCGGGAGAAGAAGAATCGGCGATTTCTCCGTGTCAACAACGAGATCCGGGACGGGACCGGGAGCGATATGGTAAGTATATTGACCTTTATGTAACTGTTTGTCTGTTTCTAACGGGGGCCACGGGGTGAATGGTTCCCTTTAAGTTTAGTTAAGGATTCCAATTAGTCACAACACAAGTTCAATACAAAACCTTTAACAGGCTGCAACCTTTATAAGACCATGTATAGATAGGTATGGCATAAACACCAAAATACAGAGTATAATAAATACAAGTTCTTCTTTTTAAACAAGTCATCTTGTGACACTAAATGATCAACATGAAGGGTTAGGAGGGACACATCTATATGAAGAAAACTTAGAAGTTAATTAAACTAACCTTTTCACTATGTCCAGATGGGATCATATGCCTGCTTGTAGGGAGTTTTATTGGCAAAGCTTCCAGAAAAGGCAAATTAGCTCTTCTCCATTATACAGGGTTGTCACCACCAATAGGTGGGACTATAAAGAAAGTATTTTCTTTCTTCTAAACCAACTTAAGACAGCAACAAAGAATAATTTCATTCAGAACATTTCTTTGTTTTGAGCAAGGCTTTGGATGCAGAGACTATTCTAATACACCCCAGCAGGTACTGCTTTTAATTGGTAATCTTTTTCTGTATAGAAATATCTACAGGTCTTTTTGTGATTATTACAACATCATAGTCCACCACATTGTTGAGTCCAACACAGATCGCAAATATATTTGGGTAATGGATCATACATAGTCGCAATTAGACTATGTTCAGTCTATTCATTGTCATTCCTGAATTTAGTATTGTTGCACCTCTTCACAAGCATATTACACAGATGTGTCCTTTTCTATCCTTTTGGCTTGACATATAAAAAGATAAATGGCACCACATGACCAACTTGATAAAAAAAGGGATTTTTCATTAATCTGTTGGAAGATGTTTATGCTATACTTCTCTATGTTTGGTCACCCAGTGGTTGTGATGGGAATTGCAGACCATTGAGGGTTAAGTTAGCATGTTGGGATATTGTATTAAATTTGTGTTGTGAGAAATTGGTGTCCTTAACAAATATGTGAAAAGATAAGGGTTGGAAATATCAGTAAGACATACATACTAAAGCTGAAACGTTGGATCACTAACAAAGCAAACAGTAGGTAAGGGGTTGGTATTGACTAACAGGTGTAAGTCTGTGCCTATATGTGCTCGATGCTCTTGACAGTAATACCATCTTTGCTGTTCTGATTGTAGTCCTGTCTACTAGTTCCGTCCATAAAATTTGTTGGAGGGGGAAAAAAAAACTAAAAACAATAATAAAGGTTCATGATTTTGTTACTGTTATATACAAAACTTTTATCCATTCTATATTTTAACCAAAAAGTTAAGAAGCGTTAATATAGATACTCAGGCGGAGATGAATATTTATGTCTTTGAAATTAGTAATGGTGGACACAACACAAAAAGAACCTTGCTGGAAGTGGAGGACGGGAAGACCAGACAGATTTGATCACTGTTATGAAGCTTTTCCCTGTAATGCCTAATTTTAAATGAGGTCAAGCAAGCAATATGTGTGTAAGGGCTGAACGTTTGGTGACATCACCTGAATCCATGATCATGTCCTCATGTCCTTGTATCTGACGTGAATGATTCTTTTTAAGCCTACTTTCTGTGAATATAAACCAGACATCCTAAGACCACAGGAGACAGCAACGTCTGGGCGTTAGATTCATCATCAGACGTTGTGTCTTCTCACCGTCTGAGGTCATCGGCCTGTCCCACACTCAAAAATATTCTGTAGATCTATCAAGTTCCTCTCAAAGTTACATCAACATCCTTGTACTTTTTGATGTCCACAGCAGCCATATTGGCTCTTCACGATATTGTTTGACATTTGAGTCTTTAAAGTATTACACACTAAGTAACAAGTATCTAGTCCTAAATAAAAGACATACTGAAATATGGAGGAAGGTTGAGCTGTGTTGAGGACTATAGATGGCATTATAGTATAAAAAAGCGAAAAATTAACTGTGCTGCACCCAAGGTTGGATTTGCCCAATTTAAAAACATGGGTAAGATTCTATTAGGGACAACCTTATCTCTGAATGTTGGTTCCTACAGAGCATAAGCTGTATCCATGTTTTTCAGGACTCTTTAGGGCTGCAGGCAACATATTTAGCCACCGGTAATCAAATGCCGAGACTCCCAGGATTGGACGAACTCAAGCATGCTCTAGTTGCGATCATCTCTATTGTTTTCTTAAGCTGGTTATTCGGGTCTGAATCTTCCCCAACATCTGCTATTGGGTAAAGTAACAACACCCCTATACACATTAGATGATAGGCTTGTTCCAGTTAAAAATTGATGGATTTGGCCCACCAATACAATGCATAGGGCCTTCTTAAAAATAAAATCAAGAAAATTTTGGTCTTTAAAGTGACATTGTCACCCCCTTTTTGCATCATGACTTATCTTCACAGGTGTAAAGGGTAAATTTAGCAATTTCAATTTTATTTTATAGAGAGGAGAGAAGAGGGGAAGGAGTGGGGGCGCCTCCTGGTGCAATAAAAGATGACAAGAGTAGCAAGCACAGGGGAAGAGAGTGTTGCACTCACCTAGTCGAGTTGTGCTGGATTATAGGCACAACTCTATATCGGGCATGGTAGATAGAACACCGCAGCTCCTGCCGGGGAACGTCCAAGGGAGTCGTACAATCGATGATGAGGTATGCCAGCTACAGCAGGCTTTAGGACCATGTGGGGTCCCGGCTTGTGTAGGGCGCAGGTGTCCAGTGAACCACAGATTAAAGCGGTTGTTTCATAGAAGGAGTATTTATTAAAATCACGACGCGTTTCGGCCGCCAAATATGAGGTGGCCTTTCTCAAGTTTTACACAACGTACTGAAGAACATGGGTTTAAATGGTGTATGGTATGACATAATGAAATATCACTTCCGGGGCAACAACATAAATATGAGTGATGCCGCAGATATATATACATGAACTGATACAAGAAACCGGTACAAAAACATAATATCCGCAACATATATGAGTGAAAGTTACATAACTTACATTTCCTGAGAGTTCCGGAGGTCAGCGTCTGGATCCGGCACAGTCACGTGAGCGTCCAGGCGTCATTACGTCATTACGGTCGTGCGCACCGGCGTCACGTGATTCCGGAGTTCCGGAGACGTGGCTAGCGAAAACTGCGTAAAACATGTTTAAGAATAGTATAGTAGCGTAAATGGAGTAGAACCCGGAACTAGGTCTCTAAGAATACAAAGAGTACAAAAATACAAAAAATAAACATATGACTGATGAATGCATCCATCCATCCAATCCATTTTAGAACAGAAACTAAATAGTTGCCTTAAATAGGTAATAAATAAACTTTTTACTTCATTTATTATTATATTTTATTTATTTATTACCTATTTAAGGCAACTATTTAGTTTCTGTTCTAAAATGGATTGGATGGATGGATGCATTCATCAGTCATATGTTTATTTTTTGTATTTTTGTACTCTTTGTATTCTTAGAGACCTAGTTCCGGGTTCTACTCCATTTACGCTACTATACTATTCTTAAACATGTTTTACGCAGTTTTCGCTAGCCACGTCTCTGGAACTCCGGAATCACGTGACGCCGGTGCGCACGACCGTAATGACGTAATGACGCCTGGACGCTCACGTGACTGTGCCGGATCCAGACGCTGACCTCCGGAACTCTCAGGAAATGTAAGTTATGTAACTTTCACTCATATATGTTGCGGATATTATGTTTTTCTACCGGTTTCTTGTATCAGTTCATGTATATATATCTGCGGCATCACTCATATTTATGTTGTTGCCCCGGAAGTGATATTTCATTATGTCATACCATACACCATTTAAACCCATGTTCTTCAGTACGTTGTGTAAAACTTGAGAAAGGCCACCTCATATTTGGTGGCCGAAACGCGTCGTGATTTTAATAAATACTCCTTCTATGAAACAACCGCTTTAATCTGTGGTTCACTGGACACCTGCGCCCTACACAAGCCGGGACCCAACATGGTCCTAAAGCCTGCTGTAGCCGGCATACCTTATCATCAATTTTATTTTATATCATACGTCATGGAGTTTATTCCAGTAAAAAGCGGTCTTTTATTATCTGCGGATTGTGCTACCCGAGGGGGGGGGGATTCTAGGGCTAAGCACCTCTTAGCCCCGCCCACGTTGCCAAATAGGCCCAGCCCCGTAACGTCATCACAGAATAGCCCCCCCCCCAGCGACCATTGGTATGGGCCAACCTAGAGGGGATGGTGCCAAGACCTTTAGGCTGGCCTGTATCAATGGCTGTTGAGGAGGCAGAGGACAGAGATGTGAGCGGGCTGAGTGGCGCTTCGGCCATGAAGCCCCACCCAGGTAGCACAGTCCACAGATGATAAAAGATCCCTTTTAACTGGAACAAGCACCATTACGTATGATATAAAATAAGGTATGAAAACTGAAAATTTACTCTATATATCTGTATAGAGAAGTCATAATGCAAAACGGGGGTGACAGGGTCACTTTTAGAAGATCTTGGATATCTTACTTTTTGTTACTTATCTAAACACGTTGGAGGACATTGTGCCCCTAAGGGCATTTACAACTAAAGCAGTCCATTTTCCATTGATTTTAATGGAAGATGGGGAACCCTTTGGGAAAAGAAGTGTCATGTCACTTTTCACCCCAATAAAATCAACGGAAACTTCAGGACAGAACCTTTTTGCACTGACCTCAGTTTGGACAAAGCCAGAATGTACCACTAACTCCAGCCAGCCCTATGTCTTTTTACCTATCCTACAATTAGTGAGGACATGAGGACCATAACCTCCATACCCTATAGCGACAGGAAGTGTGGGACCAATTCCATAAGTTGGCAATTTTTGCCTATGGCATCCCCACCACCATGACTGGGCTATAACTTCCCCATCCCAATGTCTGCACTAAAGCACTTGCCGGGTAAAGAGGCGGCCTACACCGAGTAAATAACTTTCATACTGTTGGCCTGATAAATACAGCCTTTCCCTTCATTGCAGACAATTGTATCTTTTTATATTCTGCATTTTCCTCTATAATATGAACTGGTTAAGTGTGACTGGTAACTAATGAAATCTTGTACAGTAAGTGTGAAATAAGTGCTGCATTTTATATAGACTATAATATAAATAATGCAGTGGATACATTATTTTGCTCCCTCATGGAATATATATATGTATATGTGTTATTATATTCCACGGTGAATCACTAATTCACATTTACCATGCATATTGGTCATTGTAGAGCTAAAGCGTGAAAAAGCTGAATGGACAGTTCTAGTGTTGGAAAGCCGATAGTTGATATGAGGCACTACCGAGTGATTTCATGTTCCCTTATTGCCTATCCTTTTAACAGGTATGTCTGATTGATCTATTGATCAGTTCCGGGAATCTATAGGATTTGTGAGCGGATGAGAATGTTTAGAAATAGGGACCATTTTATTATTGGTATTAATACAGCACCCACCATAGCTCACCTATTCCGGTAGAGTCCACCCTTCATTTGGTCCTAACGATAATTTTAAAGATCATCTCTATCTCTTAAAAGTCAACGCATTTCACAGCCGAATCCTCCAGCTATGTTGCCTCTGGTCTGCTTTTATGCCTTACACATGTGGCCGCTCCCTATAAACTACATGCCAGCTATTAGTCTAAATCTCTTATGCTCTTTGGGGTCATTGAGATGTTAATGAGTATCTGCTCACACAGTGTTCCAGATGGTAGAACGATGGTACAGTACACAAGTGGACCAGAGTGCTATGATTATCCAGATCCTCACATCTCAGCTTTTACTAATGCAGAAACAAATTTCTATTGCCCTCAAAAATCATATGTTTATTTTTTTTTTGTACCTACCGCAATATTCAGATGAGTCAGAAGCTCATATCTCATATGCATCCATTATATCTTCTTTTTAGAGCTAGTTCCAATATATTGAGTCATCTGGCATAGTTTCCAGCTGGCATGCAGATTCGGGGGGGGGGGGGGGTACAAATTTCAAGCAGTGTTTTTTTTTTTTTTTTTTTTTTCAATTTGGCTAAACCATACTGAAAGGCAACTGTGTCCATGGGTTAAATGCCATGTCCCTTTTAGGCCTATAGAATAATGAATGGGACATTGGATGTAACAGGTCCAGCTTGTTGCATCTGGAGTTTCCATGGGAAAAATTCTGGATAGCTGGGTAGCCCCTTACACTTACCCTTTCCTCGAAGTCCCGGTCCCAGACCCCGTACCGCTGCCAAGAAATCCCCATCGGAAGCCATGTGCACGCTCACCAGCGATGAGTCCGACGCCTATAGACAATGACTGCTCCAGTCATTCTCCAAGGTTATTAGACTCATATCTTGTGAGCGCACGCACGGCTTCCGATGGGGATTTCTCGGCAGCGGGATGGGGTCCGGCATCGGGACTTCGAGAGGGGGATAAGTATAAGAGGCTCCCCTGGGGGTCGGGCAGGCTTCACCCCAGCAGCCAAGTTGACAGGTCTCCTATAAGGTAGCCATACACCTTCCATAGCTTTTAGTGGATCAATTGAATAGCTGGCAGCTATTTCTCCTTGGTTCCCTGTACATATGCATGCTCTGTTCAGCCAAATATGGTGAATAAGCCATTTGCAGACATGTCTGGTATTGGCTTATCTCCTTTAAAGACTCAACGAATAGATAGAAGTTTGCCCTGCCTACTGCTTTTTCCTCCAACATCATCTATCGAGAGTTGGCATGACCCCATACACGAAAAAATTGTTGGCTGGCCTTGTATAAGTTGTCAAGTTTGACTGACTTTGCTCTTATGCATATGTGTGCTTATAGACACTAATTGATTCTGGTAATTATCCATAGTTTAAATGAGTCTAGACTAGGGAACAAAGTCTAAGGAAGCCATTGCCTTCACTCTTAACCTCAGGGCCCTTTCTACATAACTTTTTACCCCAACACCAGAACTAATAATAGTCTACGATCAATGGTGACTCCCAGAACACAAGAACATCAAACCTGGGGGGCATAGTCAGAGTAGTTATGGGCAGAAAGCAACAAGAAGGAAACTTAGTCTAGAACAAAGACATTTGCATGGGTTTGCCAACACAGCTAGCCAGGAAGACAAACAAGACGCATATGACATCACTATAAGGTGATCCACAATTGGGACTTGTAATTGGACACCAAAGATTGAAGATTTGACTGTGTTTGAATAACCCATAGGAACATGATGCAATGGCATAAGTCATGGTGATATAATTTTTTTTTTTTGTAGTTTAACTGATCTTCAGGTTGATCTATGGCAGCTTTGGTAACAAAAGAAGCGGTTAAGTCTTAGATGACAAAATTCAGCACTATCTATAAATTTCAGTCACCAATTCGCAGTACAAGGTATATAGCAAGAACATACTTGTGACTTTTATCTCCTTCAGGTGTCCCTTATCTTCCTCAGGCTACTAAGTTTGTAGCTTAGTTTACATGGCCATTCGGAAATCATCGTCCTTGTTTATTGACCAGCCCGGCATCAAAAGAGTTATTTGAGGCGTTCTAAGACGTTGCCTCTTACTGACACACAAGAAGTCATTAGCAGTGAGACTCGTTGAAGAATGACTGAGCGCATCCTTTAGGGTCAGACTTCCTCATCCCTTGGAGACTGTCCTTGTGCCACGTCGTAGCACCGAGCGCTCTTCAACTCTCTAGGCTTTTATGACAGAGCGTAAATCAGGTCTGTACTTGGCCAAGGTTGAAACCCACAGCGCTGTATGGTAATTAGATTTCCCAAAGATTTTTTTTTTCTTCCCCGGTTTATTTATGTAGCTGTAATTACTTCTTGCTCACAGTCGGAATGATTGCTTGTCTTTCACGACCATCCCAACTCCCCTTTCAATTGACATTTCTTTTGCAGTTTTGTGTTTATTATGCCTCTCTCCTGCGAGATTCTTTATATATGTAAAGAACTGCTACATGGGGACATTCATGTTAATAAAAAATTATGCCCCATGAAGTTTCATTGTTGTCTTCTTCTACCATGTCGTGTTTCTTTTCTTATGTTTTAGAGTCTACTGGTTTGGCATAACCTTAGACTCTATCTGATAAACCACACATCCAAACCTTAACTACCTCTTGCTGCCTTCTTACATTTTTTCCATTCTTTTGTCAACCTTGATTCAACGAAGATGCTAGTGCATACCTCAGTCATCTTCCCTCTAGACTACTGCAACCACCTTTTACGCGGTCAACCATCTAAAGGCCCTTTTACACGGGATAACCAACTAAAGCAAGCAAAGGCCGAACTGTATGATCGGCATATATTTCCTTTGCCTTCGCAAGGCATGCCTGATCGCTATAATATTTGAATGGCCAATTTAATGAATCGCCACCTGTTTATACAGAGACAACCAGACATCACCTGGTGAACAAGCCTTTGGCAATAAGGATTACTAGGAATTCTCAGATGCCTAATGATCGAACCATGTAAAAGGGCCCCCATACTCTTGCCCCTCTCCAATTATTATTACTATTTATTCATAAAGCGCCCTTAATTCCAGAGTGTAGATAGGGGGTAACAAGCAGGAACAATACAAGATCAGAACACATTACATGAAGGCAAAAGACAGACCGGAACATGGGGGAAGAGGACCCTGCCCGCGAGGGCTTACAATCTATAAGGTATAGGGAGAGAAACAGGAAGTAAAGTGCAGCCAGTCAAGTGTGATGCAGAATTATTATAGGTTGTAGCCTAGTTTAAAGAAATGGGTTTTGAGGTTACTTTTGAAGGACTTGATGGTGGATGAGAGCCGGATGTGTCGGGGTAGTGAGTTCCAGAGTATGGGGGAGGCTCGGGCAAAGTCTTGGAGGTGGTTGTGCGAGGTACGAAACAAGGGGGGAGCACAGACGGAGGTCACTGGAGGATCGAAGATTGCGTGAGGGACGGTAGCGGGATATCAGGTCAGAAATGTATGGAGGGGACAGGTTGTGGATGGACTTGTACGTCGTGGTCAACAATTTAATCCAATCCAACTTTCTGCCCAAATAATCCACCTCTCCCATTGTTCCTCCTGTGGTTATTCCTCATTCCAATCCTTTCACTGACTAGTACTACTCATTACCCAGCAAAACTGAATAAAAGCATAAAATTCTGTCCACAAGTTGTCCTGGTCCCCCAAAACCCTCTCCCAATACAGCCCCTCACATCATATCAAATCCTATCAAGATCTACTCCTGTTCTCTCTGCTCTCCTTACACAACCATCTCCAAGATTTCCCCTGTTAAACTCCCCCCCCCCCATACTCATTGTCCCAATATATCAGACTATCCAACATCAGTGAATCTTTAAATAGATAGATAGATAGATAGATAGATAGATAGATAGATAGATAGGAGATAGATAGATAGATAATAGGAGACAGATAGATAGATAGGAGATAGATAGGAGATAGATAGATAGATAGATATATAGATAGACAGGAGATAGATAGATAGATAGATAGATAGATAGATAGATAGATAGATAGATAGATTAGGAGATAGATAGATAGATAGATAGATAGATAGATAGATAGATAGATAGATAGGAGATAGATAGTAGATAGATAGATTAGGAGATAGATTAGGAGATAGATAGATAGATAGGAGATAGATAGGAGATAGATAGATAGATAGGAGATAGATAGGAGATAGATAGATAGATAGATAGATAGATAGATAGATAGATAGATAGATAGGAGATAGATAGGATATAGATAGATAGGAGATAGATAGATAGATAGATAGATAGATAGATAGATAGATAGATAGATACTAATTGCTTCTAGATGAATGGAGCTCTCCTGTAGCTGTCTGCTGGATATCAGTAAGGTTACTTTTAGACACATCTTTACCATCCATTAGAAATGCACAACACACTTAAGAAATGGGATAAAAATAGAAATAAAAAGGTTTCTTGAGATGATGAGAAGACAGACGTCTGCCGCTTCCTGTCTTCAGCCATCCACATGAAGTGCAGCTCTTCCTATTGACATGACTTCAGTTTTGCTCAATTACATTTATTCCTGTGATAATAAACATTTCCTGATCTTTTTATATTTGTTTTATATCAGTTGACGGATAATAGATTATTTTAATTTAGGAATTGTCAAGGTAAAACCCGAGCAATCTGAGCAGTCAATAATGGGTTGAGTTCATAAACTTTCATTTACCTCACCTCCATCTGCTGCTATAAATCCCCCTCACATGGAATATGGAGAGAACCCGCACATGGAGCCGGGAAAAAACTAATCTGTTTTATGTTTTTTAATGTTTAACAGCAGCAGTGATTACTGTGTATATATCATAGAGGGTGAGATCATGTCACATCATTCTATCACCAAGGAGAAGAACCACACACATGACCGGTCAATCAGAGAAGAAAAATACTGAATTGAATAGTATGTCAATCTATTTATTATCTATCTATCTATCTATCTATCTATCTATCTATCTCCTATCTATCTATCTATCTATCTATCTATCTATCTATCTATCTATCTATATCCTATCTATCTATCTCCTATCTATCTATCTATCTATCTATCTATCTATCTATCTATCTCCTATCTATCTATCTATCTATCCATCTGCTATCTATCTATCTATCTATCTATCTATCTATCTATCTATCTATCTATATCCTATCTATCTATCTCCTATCTATCTATCTATCTATCTATCTATCTATCTATCTATCTCCTATCTATCTATCTATCTATCTATCTATATCCTATCTATCTATCTATCTATCTATCTATCTATCTATCTCCTATCTATCTATCTATCTCCTATCTATCTATCTATCTATTTATCTATCTCCTATCTATCTCCTATATCTATCTATCTATCTATCTATCTATCTATCTATCTATCTATCTATCTCCTATCTATCTATCTATCTCCTATCTATCTATCTATCTATCTATCTATCTATCTATTATCTATCCATCTCCTATCTATCTATCTATCTATCTATCTATCTATCTATCTTCTATCTATCTCCTATCTATCTATCTATCTATCTATCTATCTATCTATCTATCTCCTATCTATCTATCTATCAATCTATCTATCTCATATCTATCTATACAGTGTCGGACTGGGGTATCTGGGGCCCACCAGAGGATATGTTCCTGGGGGCCCACCAATGAAGAACCAGTGAGAAACAACATGCCAGACCTCCGGTCCTCTGGTGGGCCAGTCCGACATTGTATATATAATTTTATTGTCTATCTACCCATTTATCTTTCTGTCAGTCTATCTAGATACAATAGATACATAGACAGCTAGATAGATATAGATAGATAGATAGATAGATAGATAGATAGATAGATAGATAGGAGATAGATAGGAGATAGATAGATAGATAGATAGATAGATAGATAGATAGATAGGAGATAGATAGGAGATAGATAGATAGATAGATAGATAGATAGATAGATAGATAGATAGATAGGTAGGAGATAGATAGATAGATAGATAGATAGATAGATAGAAGATAGATAGATAGATAGATAGATAGGAGACAGATAGATAATAGATAGATAGATAGATAGATAGATAGATAGATAGATAGATAGATAGGAGACAGATAGATAGATAATAGATAGATAGGATATATATATATATAGATAATAGATAGATAGATAGATAGATAGATAGAATATAGATAGATAGATAGATAGATAGATAGATAGGAGATAGATAGATAGATAGATAGATAGGAGATAGATAGATAGATAGGAGATAGATAGATAGATAATAGATAGATAGATAGATAGATAGATAGATAGATAGATAGGAGATAGATAGATAGATAGATAGATAGGAGATAGATAGATAGATAGATAGATAGATAGATAGATAGATAGATAGATAGGAGATAGATAGGAGATAGATAGGAGATAGATAGGAGATAGATAGATAACAGATAGGAGATAGATAGATAGATAGATAGATAGATAGATAGATAGGAGATAGGATATAGATAGATAGATAGATAGATAGATAGATAGATAGATAGATAGGAGATAGATAGGAGATAGATAGATAGATAGATAGATAGGAGATAGATAGATAGATAGATAGATAGATAGATAGATAGATAGATAGATAGATAGATAGATAGATTTTACTTTCTACTCAAGTCCTCTTTCCCTTAGATATCCTTCCAGGCCGTTCTCCACTCTTCTAGAAACCACAGCACAGAGCCGTCCTGTCCCCAGATCCTGTAATACGCCGTTAAATGAGATTATTGTTCTGTTTTGTTATTTGTTTATTATGTGCTCATTAGACAAATAGACACATAAGGGATAATAAGTGTCTGCTAATGAGGAATCTCGGAAAGGCCGGGAAGAAAGGAAAAAGATTCATTTGTTACTCAGGAAATGAGGAAAGCAAAAAAGAAAAATTTTTACTTTTAGGGTAATTAACTGTCTGTACAGAACAAACTTTACCCAGTGTAATGTGGAATATGAGTCTGCATATTATTACATTCTGGTTTCATTGCATTGTAGGAGAGAACCAATAAGGGAAGGATTTCTGAATACGAGAAGTCATTCTTATGGAATCCATATAAACTATAGCATAACCTACAGACTACTGTATACAGAATCAAAAAGTTCAAAAAACGTAGTGTCACTGTCGTGTTTTTTTTTTTTTTGCAGAAATCAGACGATTTTAAGAAACTTTGTAATTGGGTTTATTAGGCAAATCTGCCATTATCTGCATTCAAAAAGACTTTTCCCAGGTCCACCCCCCTCTCATTCACTGCTCATTATCAGGAAATCTCGACTCTTTCATATCAGTCGAGCTCCGTGTAACCTATGGAGAAAGGAAAAGGAAGATTAGTCACCAGCAGAGAACAAAGGATTACACAGCAGGACCTGTGTGAAAGCTGGTATTTAGAGGTCAGAGAGGTCAGTGCTGACTTCAGAGGAGATAGCCCGGTGATGTAGCTGTAATTTAACTCTTTGTTGTCCTGTTTTGGTGCATCATCTTCCTCCTACCCTCTCCATGGATAACCATGAAGACAAGGGAGGAGAGCTTCAAACTGCTTTTTCATAATAAAAAGGCATTTTTTCGGCTAATAAACCCAATTACAAAATTTCTTAAAATCGCCTGTAATATTGATTTAAAGGCTAACTTTCCTGTATTTGTATAATATGCAAAATACTTAACCCCTCCTTACCCAAATGTCCCTCCATAGCTAAATAATTTCCTCTTTTTAATCAATATATGGCCGTTTCCCCAGACTTGACCACTTGGCCATAGACATGCTTACTTAGCTATCCCCTGCAATTTGCAACAATGTAACAATCTGCTGCTACATTAAAGAAAAAAAAAAAAAAAGGATCCATTGTGGTGCGGGAGAATGAGCACATCCGGGATTAGAGATGACATTTATCTTATTACATGAGCAGTAAATAAAGCGTATTTATCCGAGGAGGACACCGTCCATTGCGGTCTGGAGGCAATGCGGTCAGACCTAGGAATTAATTACGATGTAACAGGCAGAAACACACGGCCACCACAATGTGCAACAATTTATGCCGGGTTATTAGAGGAGATGTAGATAGGAAGGATGAAGTGCCTAGTAAAGCTGGGACATTGGATTTACCGATCGCCTGTGTACACTCTTCAAGTCAGTCGGGATTGTGGTGGAAACAAATCTTAAAGGTGTATTCCATATTAAGACGGCAAGTATCCCATTGGAAAGTACAGTGCTCAGGTATCAATGGCATTCATAAAGATCGGATGGAGGGGCATCCAACATGCTAAACTCAATTCTCATTAAGACTCAATGGGATCAGCTAAATTTTCTCTAATGTGGAAGGGGTCTTTGCAGTCCATAGTGAAAACTTCCCATTTTCTGCAACAAAAGATAAAAAAATAAATAAATATACATACATACTTTTTTTTTTATCTAAAATTATTATAAAGAACTAGCTCTGTGTAAGCATAAGAATGCAGAAGGTTCTTATTGGAATGAATGGAGCTTAATTAAAAACCGCACTTGACCTGGAGACAAGCGTGGTGCTGTTTTTGGAAGAAAGTGACTATGTTTTTCCCTTCGTGCCTGGGCAGCCAAAGCGTTAGCCTCTATGGTGTCACAAGAGGTTGTACATGGTCTACAGCAGTGATGGGGAACCTTCGGACCGCCAACAATTCTCATCATGCTTAGACAGCTAAAGCTTCGCTTTGGCTGTCCAGGCATGATGGGAATTGTAGTTTTGCAGCAGCTGGAGGGCCGAAGGTTCCCCATCACTGCTGTATGTCATCGTAGGAAAAAGTCTTTTAGATGGCACTTCTGTGTCTAGGGTGGTGCTCGCAGCAAGAAAAAATCCAACGATATTATAAAAGTTCAATCTCGGCACTCACCATAATGCTTCAAAATTTTTATTGTAGAAAAAAGTCCATCACAAAACACAACGGCAACAGTTGGCGTCGCCGTTGTATTTTGCGATGGACTTTTTTTCTACAATAAAAATTGTGAAACATTATGGCGAGTGCCGAGATTGAACTTTTATAATGCTCTATGTCATCGTCATTAATTTGCTATACAAAGACAAGGGTTCGGTATTTGGACAAGTACAGCAAGATGCATTGCGTACAGGGATGGGAAATGAGGATAACAACACATTTCCTGGAGAAAATACACAATAACATATTGCATCGTCTCCATTTCATCTGAACAAATGCGCGGAGACGTTTGCAGAGTTAGAAGAATGTTTTGGTATTTCATTTATTTTCATGTTTTCCCCATTGCCGGTAATGACAAGGCATAGCGTTTTCTAAAAGCTGTGTAATTACGAGATGAAGTCTATGAATCACATGGTAATTATTGTGGTTGCTGTCACCTCAGCTGAAGTGTTAGCGTGTCAGATGCACTGGCGCTTTTTGTTGCGTGTGGCTGTTTGTTCGCGCACTCGCCGGTTACTTCTCATATAATTTGGAGGCAATCAGCAAGAACATGTAAATTGCTATGTATGTAGCTGCTTAACATGTAATTTGATTCTTGTTAGATGGATTGTGCTTCAATGCCAAATAGAATATTGTCCTACTGGAGCATCTGGGTACATTGTGCTGAAATGGCCCATTCTGGCAACCGTCCTATACTCGAAATAAGGTCCTGGGGTGGCAACAGACATTTAGACATGGCTTTATTCCATAGTTCTTCCAGCAATATCCTCTCAAACATTACATTTTTTTAAAAGGGGTTCTGCCAAAGAGGTTCTAATACTAGACAAAGGATCTTAGGATCATTCACAGATTCTAGGCATGGTGTCTATATATACGGACAATGTGCTGTGGAGTGGAATGTGGAGCTCTACATCTTCACGCTACTGTACTGACACAGCCACACGGCTGTGTCTGTACTGTAGCTCAAAGATGATTCGGAGCTCCCGGCATCATCCTGATGGCAGTTCTGTGATTCCGGTCTGTAACCCATCTTCTCTATGAATGTCCCCCTAGACCAGGGATGGGGAACCTTCGGCCCTCCAGCTGTTGCAAAACTACAATTCCCATCATGCCTGGACAGCCAAAGCCCAGGCATGATGGGAATTGTAGTTTTGAAACAGCTGGAGGGCCGAAGGTTCCCCATCCCTGACTTAGACAATGGAAACATAGATGGAAAGTCTACAAATTCACTAAATTATCTAGGTGGCTCTTACTTGACTGTCTAGTCTATGTTTGTCTTGTCTAGTGTAAGTTTAGGCCAATAATTAGTTGGTTTACTTTATCCTAGAATGGATAAAGGCCAAACCCTCTTTGTGGAAAGTCCCACCCATTTCCAGATAAGCCACGCCCTTTTGTCAGGGTTTAGAGAAAGTTAAAAAGCATCTAAAAGATATCATAAATATGATGCTGCTCTCCTTGATATTCACATGTTTTGTCTACGGCTCTTTAAGATGTTGAGCTAGGATTTAAAAAGTAGAAAAAAATGTATAATGAAAAAAAAATGTGTATTAAAATGTATTGGGGAAAAAAACTAGAAAAAATAGTAAAAAAAAAAAAAAAAAAAAGAAGACGCTAAGAACAAATAATAGAAAAATTCATAATGACATTAGAAGAATAGAAAATCAAGAAAAATGTAAAGAAAAATATATATATATTGTAATAACACAAATATTTCATGGGGGAAAAAAACTAGAAAAACATAATAAAAAGCAAGAAAAATGTATAATAAACCAAGTTTAATACTGTGAAGTCCAACCCTAATAAATATCTGTACAATAATAAAGATAATAAGACTTGGCTCCTATAGGTGGCCTGTGCTGGTGTGTCTGGCCCCTTTAGGTTCCGTTCTTCTTCTTCTCCCCTGGTTGTTTTATGTAAATGCCCACACCGATCCTATTTCATATTTATTTTCATATTACGGAACATAAATAATGCGGCTTCATCAACGGCGTATGATTATTTACTGCGTCTGGTGGCTGTAAATAACGGCACCTTTAGTAGGCTATTAATGGCGTCTGGCTTGGGGGAGGGCGATCTCACTTTCTAAAGTTGTAATAAGTTCTCGTCAAGAAACAGTGGTGGGAGACGGGAGGGAAGAGCCGCGTTTCTAATTTGTGCGGATTACTTATTGCAACTTGACACCAACCGCTCCCTTTTAGCATTTCGGCTTGGATGGGATGTGACTGGTCTCACAATTCACGGAGATCACTGCGGAAAGAAGAACAAAATATCCAAAGTCCGCTAAGAGAAAGTGAAGGGGAGGGAGGAGGGTGATGAGCTGCTGGGAATAATTTCTGGCTAATCGGATAGCATTGACTTCTTATAGGAGACTGCTCCCAAACCCCCCCCCCCCCCCCCCACAATAGCTCAACAGGGGCACCAATTGTCGGAACCCCACCAATCAGGAGCATAGGTCCAGACATATTATTATACCGTCCGGATTTCGGGTCCTTGCGTTCACTCATTGTCTGCCAGACAATGGATGATACTCATCCATGTGGTACAGATTTGTGGTTTTATGGACTGGAAACCTATACGGATGTGCGCAGGAGACCTGACTATTGACATGTTGGTACTGGAACTAAAATATACCACTTGTTATAGCATTGCTCAAAATTGGTTAATTTTGCACCTCTGTACAAGATCAAGTTTATTTGTTGCATTTACAGGATCTCACATTTCAGTTTAGCCTTAAAGGGGTTGTCCGGTCAAGTAAAGTACATATTGAATCATCCCCCCTAACAATTTGTTCCACACTATTTATTATGTTTTCAATCTCCTTCCCCAAGTTCTGAGTCTGCTGCATTATGCTGAGGACACAGAAAACGGTGTGTGAGCTGTTCACTTCCTCTCTCCCTCCCTTTTGAGATGGCTCATGTAAATAGCATCCCTGGATGGATGGATGTCTCTGCACTCTGTAATGCCAGAAGGATTAATCATGGTAGTGTGATTAACTAACCTCCCCGGCATCAGAGACTGGAGAAACAGGTAGCCAGGGATGATATTTAAATGAGAGAGAGAGAACAGCTCACACACAGTTCTCTGTGTCCTCAGCAGAAAGCAGCAGCTCAGAACTGGGGGAAGGAGATTGAAAAGATAATAACGAGTATGGAACAGATTGTTAGTGTCTAGCAGGGGGAATGATTTAATATGTATGTTACCTAACCAGAATACTCATTTAAAGGATCCTTTCATGCTACCTGAAACATAAGTCACTGAGGCTTTTTCCTGCTCCACCAGGCTTGATTGGTCTATCCCACATCTAAAGAGGGAGAGAACTGTCAAGGCTAATAGAGTGGTGGATCAGGGAGCATGAATGTGATGACAGGTTCCCTTTAAAACTTCTCCGACATCCAAAGATCCTGTATTTGCCGCCTAAAAAATATTTCCTCCGTAAGATTAAAGCGAATGAAAAAAAAAAGCGATTAAAAGCTGAAATTGATATAAGTAGAAATAATAAAAATAAAAGAACAGCAATAATTCTATTCACAGTATGAGACTTAAATAAGCATCAATCAAAACAATTATTTCTTATAAAACAGCTGTCAGTCAGCGGTGGCGGCTTCACCCAAGGGAGCAGCAAAGAGCAAACAAACAAATAAGACGATAATTACCACATCTCGTTTTACTGCAGCTCCAGCTTTACCAGAACATAGACGGCTCCCATACTGAGTGCAGGAATAGGGGGCGGTAGTGAGGCGGCCATTGTTGTGTTCACATCTGTGTGGAAAGACAGAGGAGCAAACTCAGAGGAGCTGTCCGGTGCTGCGGTGCTGAACCTCAGACTAGACAGGACCCTGAGGGACCAGGCTCAGAGGAGACTTCACTCCTGACTCGCCTGTCACTTACTGCAGAGCGCTGGTCACTGTGACATGCCGAGTCACCATGACATGTTCTCTAATGTAGAATTTCTGAATTTCTAACTGATTTGTGTTTTTGTAACAGAACAACAATGTGAGAGGAAAAAGGGACAGAGAAAGTACAAAATTGTATCTATACAACCAGATCATACATACACACACACACACACACACACACACACACACACACACATATATATATATCTCAAAGGAGAAATAACTGCAAATCAGAATAAAGATAGGGGATGGATGGGCGGGTAAATACAATAGATAGATATAAAGACAGATAGATAGATAGATAGATAGATAGATAGATAGATAGATAGATAGGAGATAGATAGATAGATAGATAGATAGATAGATAGATAGATAGATAGGAGATAGATAGATAGATAGATAGATAGATAGATAGGAGAGAGATAGGAGAGAGATAGGAGATAGATAGATAGATAGATAGATAGATAGATAGATAGATAGATAGATAGATAGATAGATAGATAGGAGATAGATAGATAGATAGATAGATAGATAGGAGATAGATAGATAGATAGATAGATAGGAGATAGATAGATAGATAGATAGATAGATAGATAGATAGATAGATAGATAGATAGAAGATTCTTATTCCTGCATGATCTCCGATGTGACTTTCCCTCTATTCTCCTATACTGTATAATGTAATTAAGGTTCAATGAACTTTTCACAAACCTCAGTAAGACTCCACCCGGTTCCGGGACTGTTCATTTTAAGTTTAGATTAATATGTCACGCTGCACACCCCGAAGCAAAATATGAAGTCAGGTAGTTTACCATCTGCTTCTATGGGATCCACCTGGATCAGAGAGGGAATGACTAGTCAGCACTTCATTCATCTGCATACTGATGTTTTAAATGAATGTAAAGTCAGTATTTAGTGATGGAGCAGATGGCGGACACATGAGATAGGACCGGAGCTGGGGAACACCCTCATGCTAAACACATGGTCACATAGATAGGACTGCGAAAGGTCCGCACCATCTGCACATATGTCATCTATTCCCATCAGGGACAGATATACAGATCCTGTATTATACATAGGGGGTATATGCTTACATCAGGCATCTAGGGGGCGCTCAAGATTTTTAGTATTTGCACAAATATTCTATATTGTTTTCTTTGGTTCCATTCTCCTCCTTTCCATACAACATGGCGGCCAGGTTCACTAGCCAGGACTGACTTCCATTGGAAGGAGTGAGAATCGGAGAGACGCGGTAAGACTATACATTTGTCTAGCATTCAGGAAGAAAAGGGCACATTTCCATAAATCTTAAAGGTCACCGGGAAAATGAGTTCAAATCATTGACTATCTATATTGTTTCTGTTTTCATTTGATGGCTCGTTCCGAGGGTTTTAATGCCAGATTAAAGCTTGTGATTCTATAACATCATTATTACCTGGGATGTTGGTAATGGAATTAGACTTAACCCTTTGCCGTCAGGATCCTGGGCCTGTTTGTTACTGGTGGCAGCTGATTTTTTTTTTTTTTGTTAATTGTCCATAAAGTTACATAATGTTAAATCACCTTTTTTTATGTGATGTTCCTCTGTTATTGCTCCTGGAAACGTATGGATACGTTGACAATTGAGTGTTACTTCTCTCCTGTCAGTGGGGTATGTTTCTTGAAACTGTCCGATCAGTGCTAACTGCTAGGGACCATAGATGAATTAATTTGTACACACCGATTTACTCCTTAAAAAAAGAAAAAAAAAAATCTGATTAGTTTGAATCATATTTTTTTTTATACATACAGGAGCAGGGATTCATGTCAATGACTGGTGTCCCTGCCTCGTATACTGATCACTGGCACATACATTTTATGCTTTTCTGCTCGGTTCATGTCAATGACTGGTGTCCCTGCCTCGTATACTGGTTGTTGGCACATACTTTTTATGCTTTTTTCCTTGGTTCATGTCAATGACTGGTGTCCCTGCCTCATATACTGATCGCTGGCACATAGATTTTATGCTTTTCTGCTCGGTTCATGTCAATGACTGGTGTCCCTGCCTCGTATACTGATTGTTGGCACATACTTTTTATGCTTTTTTCCTTGGTTCATGTCAATGACTGGTGTCCCTGCCTCATATACTGATCGCTGGCACATAGATTTTATACTTTTCTGTTCGGTTCACATTTACTGTGTCGGCCATCAAACGTGTGAGGCAACATGGAGCTAAGAAGTGATGCTGTATGATTTGCTGTTCACTGTATTTCCTGAGCCAGGCCCACTGCAAATTTTAACTATGCAGCTAGACATACAGTAAAGCGTATGGCTTTCCGTTTTATGTTTATAAGAGCAGGGACATCTGTCTTTTGAAAGGAGTCCCTGCTCCTGGGCAAATCCATTGAAACTAAATCGCACCCAATGGTTGGTTTGAGAGACTCCTTTTAAAACAAATTCTGTCATGTTTGTTCACATTTTTCGGAGGAAAAGACTCACAGACCCTTTGGAAAATGAAAGGTGGAATCTGATTGGTTGCTAGGGGCAACTGAGCCAGTTTCACTTTACACCATGTTTGATTAATCTCCCCCTATATGTCTGACTATACTCCATTGAATGCAATATAGTATTAGAGTGCACCTAGCACCATTGCAGCATTATACTATGGGCACTAAATGCATTACACTCTGTATAGTAGTGTTCTCCAACCTGATGCAAAACTACAACTCCCATCATGCCCTAACAACCAAAGCACCTCTCCACCTATTATTCCGATCATGCAGTGACAGCTTTAGAATGTTGGGGCACGATGGGAGTGTTAGTCGTGCAGCCGCTGGGAAGCGTTATCGCATGACCTCAGTGTGTTTAATAGAGATTTGCATTGCACTGTGTTTAATGGAGGATTCCTCTCCACTATATGTATTAGTGTATTTGGCAGCACTATGCTTATGGCAGATTACATTGCACTGGATTTCATTTCACTCCCGGCAGCATAATCGCCTGAAGATTGTATTGCACTGTATATATAACAGCATGTTCCTGACTGCAATGAGATATAGACATAGTTGTCTGCGGATTGTATTGCATTAAAAATGGATGTATTAGTGCATGCCCCTGACTATACATACACTGTGCATACAGTACTAGGTATAACAACCTGTTTCCCATTACATTATACTGCACATGCACTCTATAGTACTAAATATAACAACCTGTTTCCCATTGCATTATACTGCACATGCACTGTACAGCACTAGATATAACAACCTGTTTCTCACTGCAGTGTATAGGAGAACTCTGTACTACCGCATGCAACTGCATCTGGACTATGTTTAACACCGTGTTCTGAACTCCATGGTTGCATTGCAGTATACCTTATGGCATGTCCCTGACTGCACTGCACTCTGCTTGCAATATTAAAGTGCATGACAATTGCACTGCACTATACAGTATATATTGTACCAACATGCTCTTACTATTGTATGTACAGTAGTAGTAGTACCTAAAGATTGCACTGCACTATGCAGTATACAGTATATTGTACCAGCATGCTCTTACTATGTACAGTAGTAGTAGTAGTAGTAGTAGTAGTAGTAGTAGTAGTACCTAAAGATTGCACTGACTATACGGTGTATATTGTACCAGCATGCTCTTACTACTGTATGTACAATAGTAGTAGTACCTAAAGATTGCTCTGCACTATGCAGTATATATATTACACCGGCATGCTCTTACTATGTATAGTAGTAGTAGTAGTAGTACCTAAAGATTGCCCTGCACTATGAAGTATATATTGTACCAGCATGCTCTCACTATGTACAGTAGTAGTAGTACCTAAACATTGCACTATATGTGCCTGTACTGGACTCGGTGCAATGGTGATGCCTGAGAACCCCTTGCACAGAATATAATGGCATGGCCCCCGCACTTTGCTCTGCCTATACACTGGTAATGCCTGAGGATTGATACTTCTATTGTTTGGGATCACAATGCATTGTGTATAACAGCATGTTTCTGACTGCCCTATGTTCTGCATGTTCTGGTAGTGCCTGAGAATCACACTGCATCATAACTCTTCTCCTCCGTAACTGCACTGCACTCTACCTGTATAATAGAAGTGGCCGAGGAGTGCACTGCATTATACAGTATTTACAGCAATGACTCTGCCTATACAATAAGTACAGTAGGTGCCTCTACAGTAGAAGTGTCTGAGGGTAACACAGCATGTCCCTGACTGCACTGCATCATATATCAGCATGTCCCTGACTGCACTGCACCCTATATATCAGCATGTCCCTGACTGCACTGCATCATATATCAGCATGTCCCTGACTGCACTGCACCATATATCAGCATGTCCCTGACTGCACTGCACTCTATATATCAGCATATCCCTGACTGCACTGCACTATATATATCAGCATGTCCCTGACTGCACTTTATATATCAGCATGTCCCTGACTGCACTGCACTATATATCAGCATGTCCCTGACTGCACTGCACTCTATATATCAGCATATCCCTGACTGCACTGCACTATAAATATCAGCATGTCCCTGACTGCACTTTATATATCAGCATGTCCCTGACTGCACTGCATTATGTATCAGCATGTCCCTGACTGCACTGCACCCTAAATATCAGCATGTCCCTAACTGCACTGCACTCTATATATCAGCATGTCCCTGACTGCACTTTATATATCAGCATGTCCCTGACTGCACTACACCCTATATATCTCATCATGCCTCTTACTGCACCATATATCAGCATGTCCCTGACAGCACTGCATCATATATCAGCATGCCCCTGACTAAACTGCATCATATATCAGCATGTCCCTGACTGCACTGCACACTATATCATCATGTCCCTGACTGCACTGCATCATATATCAGCATGCCCCTGACTAAACTGCATCATATATCAGCATGACCCTCACTGCACTGCACTCTGCCTGTACAATACATGTCCCTGACTGCACTGCACCATATATTAGCATGTCCCTGACTGCACTGCACCCTATATATCTCATCATGCCTCTTACTGCACCATATATCAGCATGTCCCTGACTGCACTGCATCATATATAAGCATGTCCCTGACTGCACTGCATCATATATCAGCATGTCCCTGACTGCACTGCACACTATATCAGCATGTCCCTGACTGCACTGCACAATATATCAGCATGCCCCTGACTGCACTGCATTATATATCAGCATGTCTCTGACTACACTGCACCCTATATATCAGCATGCCCCTGTCTGCACTGCATTATATATCAGCATGACCCTCACTACACTGCACTCTTGTAGAACAGTTGTACCTGGGAATCACATTGCATCATATTTTAGCATGTCCCTGATGGCACTGCACCCTGTCTGTACAATAGAAATGTCTGAGGATTGCACTGCACCATATATCAGCATGCCCCTGACTGCACTGCATCATATATCAGCATGCGCCTGACTGCACTGCATCATATATCAGCATGCCCCTCACTACACTGCACCCTATATATCAGCATGTCCCTGACTACACTGCACCCTATATATCAGCATGTCCCTGACTGCACTGCATCATATATCAGCATGTCCCTTACTGCACTGCACCCTATATATCAGCATGTCCCTGACTGCACTGCATCATATATCAGCATGTCCCTGACTGCACTGCACCCTATATATCAGCATGCCCCTGACTGCACTGCATCATATATCAGCATGCCCCTCACTACACTGCACCCTATATATTAGCATGTCCCTGACTACACTGCATCATATATCAGCATGACCCTTACTGCACTGCACTCTTGTAGAACAGTTGTACCTTGGAATCACATTGCATCATATTTTAGCATGTCCCTGATGGCACTGCACCCTGTCTGTACAATAGAAATGTCTGAGGATTGCACTTCACCATATATCAGCATGCCCCTGACTGCACTGCACCCTATATATCAGCATGCCCCTGACTGCACTGCACCCTATATATCAGCATGTCCCTGACTGCACTGCATCATATTTCTGCATGTCCCTGACTGCACTGCACCATATATCAGCATGTCCCTGACTGCACTGCACCATATATCAGCATGTCCCTGACTGCACTGCACCCTATATATCAGCATGCCCCTGACTGCACTGCACCCTATATATCAGCATGTCCCTGACTGCACTGCATCATATTTCTGCATGTCCCTGACTGCACTGCACCATATATCAGCATGCCCCTGACTGCACTGCACCCTATATATCAGCATGTCCCTGACTGCACTGCACCCTATATATCAGCATGTCCCTGACTGCACTGCATCATATATCAGCATATCCCTGACTGCACTGCACTCTATATATCAGCATGTCCCTGACTGCACTGCACCCTATATATCAGCATGGCCCTCACTGCACTGCACCATATATCAGCATGTACCTGACTGCACTGCACCCTATATATCAGCATGTCCCTGACTGCACTGCACCCTATATATCAGCATGCCCCTGACTGCACTGCACCCTATATATCAGCATGTCCATGACTGCACTGCACCCTATATATCAGCATGCCCCTGACTGCACTGCACCCTATATATCAGCATGTCCCTGACTGCACTGCACCATATATCAGCATGTCCCTGACTGCACTGCATCATATATCAGCATGTCCCTGACTGCACTGCATCATATATCAGCATGTCCCTGACTGCACTGCACTCTATATATCAGCATGTCCCTGACTGCACTGCACCCTATATATCAGCATGGCCCTCACTGCACTGCATCATATATCAGCATGTCCCTGACTGCACTGCACCCTATATATATCAGCATGCCCCTGACTGCACTGCACTATATATCAGCATGTCCCTGACTGCACTGCACCCTATATATCAGCATGTCCCTGACTGCACTACATCATATATCAGCATGTCCCTGACTGCACTGCACCCTATATATCAGCATGTCCCTGACTGCACTGCATCATATATCAGCATGTCCCTGACTACACTGCATCATATATCAGCATGACCCTTACTGCACTGCACTCTTGTAGAACAGTTGTACCTTGGAATCACATTGCATCATATTTTAGCATGTCCCTGATGGCACTGCACCCTGTCTGTACAATAGAAATGTCTGAGGATTGCACTTCACCATATATCAGCATGCCCCTGACTGCACTGCACCCTATATATCAGCATGTCCCTGACTGCACTGCATCATATTTCTGCATGTCCCTGACTGCACTGCACCATATATCAGCATGTCCCTGACTGCACTGCACCCTATATATCAGCATGCCCCTGACTGCACTGCACCCTATATATCAGCATGTCCCTGACTGCACTGCATCATATTTCTGCATGTCCCTGACTGCACTGCACCATATATCAGCATGCCCCTGACTGCACTGCACCCTATATATCAGCATGTCCCTGACTGCACTGCACCCTATATATCAGCATGTCCCTGACTGCACTGCATCATATATCAGCATATCCCTGACTGCACTGCACTCTATATATCAGCATGTCCCTGACTGCACTGCACCCTATATATCAGCATGGCCCTCACTGCACTGCACCATATATCAGCATGTACCTGACTGCACTGCACCCTATATATCAGCATGTCCCTGACTGCACTGCACCCTATATATCAGCATGCCCCTGACTGCACTGCACCCTATATATCAGCATGTCCCTGACTGCACTGCACCCTATATATCAGCATGCCCCTGACTGCACTGCACCCTATATATCAGCATGTCCCTGACTGCACTGCACCATATATCAGCATGTCCCTGACTGCACTGCATCATATATCAGCATGTCCCTGACTGCACTGCACTCTATATATCAGCATGTCCCTGACTGCACTGCACCCTATATATCAGCATGGCCCTCACTGCACTGCATCATATATCAGCATGTACCTGAGTGCACTGCACCCTATATATCAGCATGCCCCTGACTGCACTGCACTATATATCAGCATGTCCCTGACTGCACTGCACCCTATATATCAGCATGTCCCTGACTGCACTGCACCATATATCAGCATGTCCCTGACTGCACTACATCATATATCAGCATGTCCCTGACTGCACTGCACCCTATATATCAGCATGTCCCTGACTGCACTGCATCATATATCAGCATGTACCTGACTACACTGCATCATATATCAGCATGCCCCTGAATGCACTGCACTCTTGTACAATAGTTGTGCCTGGGAATCACACTGTGTCATATATCAGCATGTCCCTGACTGCACTGCACCCTATATATCAGCATGTCCCTGACTGCACAGCATCATATATCAGCATGTCCCTGACTGCACTGCATCATATATCAGCATGCCCCTGACTGCACTGCACCCTATATATCAGCATGTCCCTGACTGCACTGCATCATATATCAGCATGTCCCTGACTGCATTGCACTCTTGTACAATAGTTGTGCCTGGGAATCACACTGCGTCATATATCAGCATGTCCCTGACTGCATTGCACTCTGTACAATATAAGTGCCTGAAGATTGCACTGCACCCTATATTTCGCATGCCCCTGACTGCACTATATTCTACCTGTACATTAGTAGTGCCTTGGGTTCTCTGACTGTGCTGTGTACCTTCCCTATACAATATTACAGTATTGGTGCCTGAAGATTGCACTCCACCATCTAGCAGCATGTCCCTGACTGCACTCTGCCTGTACAATATAAATGCATGAGGATTGCATGGTATCATATCGGCAAGTCCAAGACTGCACTGCACTAACCTGTATAATATAAGTGCATGAGGTTTGCACTGCATTATATATCAGCATGTCCCTGTACTTTACAAGTGCCTGAGAGTTACACTGCCCCATTTACTGTATATGATCTTGTACTCTACCTATGCAACTGTACCAGCTGTACCAGAGGATTGCATTGCACCATATACCATTGCATGTCCAGTGCTGCACTCTACCCTTCCTATACAGAAGTGGCTGAGGATTGCGCTGCACCATCAGCATGTCCCTGACTACACTGCACTCTGTCTATTCAATAGCACTGCACCATATATCATTGCCTAAAGATTGCACTGCACCATTAAAAAAAAAAAAAAAAATATATATATATATATATATATATATGGCCTTGAATGCTCCGCCTGAGCACTGCATTTCATGTCAGAGACTAACACTGCACCGTATACTGTATAGCATGCAGGGCATAAAGCCTTAGTATTACATTGCACTAAAAGTAACTGCAGTAGGACTGCCTGGTGACTGTATTATACATGGTAGCATGTCTCTCTATACAACATATGTGCCTGCCTATTACTATAAAACTGCATGTTCTGGATTGCAATGAAGACAGCATTACCCTATATACAGGACCTGCATGTGCTGCTCTATACAGCATTACTGCATGAGTCAGTATATACAGCATATACAATCTATAGCCGATCACCCATGAAGGGCTTTGCACTCGGTATTGCATTTGCTTTGTGTTTAGTGCTGATTATATACAATTTTGCATATATCAGACCATAGAGCATCCCTGTGGCTTCCAATTCTTCTATATGTAATACACTGTATATTATAACCCAGGACTGCACTGCAATACTGGATACATACTGGTTTACAGTAATTATGTGACAACCTGTGGCTCTCCGACACCTGTTCAACTACAACTCCCAGCGTGCCGAGTGTTATAGTTCTGAGACATCTGGAGATCACAGAAATAAACTGCAGACTTCCAATCTGTCCATACATTGATTTCCATTATGGCCACTAACGCTTGATAGTGACACCGTGCAATGATTGTCAATGAACCGTGCAGAAATACTATGAAGTGATGCAGAGTATTGGTTATTACTATTTGCTATAACATCCATTGACTTCAACTGCGTTGCTCATACGTTATTGTATTGTCTGTATAGAGGCTTTAACTGGATCTGATCTTGTGGTTTATTACCTGTATTTCATATTGTATATTAACACACCCTTAGGCTATGTTCATTCATTGTATGACACTGGCCGTTCCATGACCCGGTCAGATCACGGAATGGCTAGTGTCAGAAAAGATCATCCTGGCCGCTACTGCAGTACAGGACGGATGTTCTTCACTGCACTTGAATTCGGATGCGGGCGTATCTATGCGTGCCTGCATATCAATTCAACACTGTACACAATGGAGCGTGCGGCCGGAGCCGCACGCTCCATTGTGGGCACTGTCAGGTTTTTTGCGGCTGCTATTCAGTGAATAGCGGCCGCAGAAAACTGACATGTCAGTTTTCTACGGCGCCACTAGGGATCCCGGCCAGAGCGTATGCTATGTGTATACACTCCGGCTGGGATTCCCTTAGCCTGCACCATAATGTATGTAAAGGATTAATCACAGCTGTGTTGCAAATCGACAACAACGGCCATGATAAATGATTTACTTACGTTGTGTTAACATAGCCTTAAGAAATATTGCAATTAAAAAAAATAATAAAAAACAGTGCCCCCTTTTCCTCAGGTTATTTTGGGTATTACAATTAAACCCCTTTCACCGCAAACTAATCTGCAAAGCTGAAGGAGAGGATATGTTTCTGGAAGAAGGCGGCCATGTTTTTCTAAGACTGTATAAGCCCTTTAAGCAGGGGATGTAGCAGGTTGTGTTGCAAAGACAAATGAGTTAGTATAAGGATTTCCATCTCTTACACACCGACAGATCTTACAGCTAAAGCTGTAGTCGTATGCTTATAGATGTGTCCATTTATATCTTTCCTCAAATGTTTTTAACCAAATTTCCGAGCTGTAATGCACATGGTGACCACCAGATGGCCACATAGAGACAAACAAAACACAAACATCTCCCAACAGAGTAATATAAACCCATGTTGTTTCCAAAAGTGGGTCATGTATGGAATATATATGGATCCAAGGGGAATTTTTGGCCAACGTTTGACCAAAGTGTATGAGAACCCTTATCCTTTGATTGAGACAATTCAGCTGGAGTCCTGTATCATTGCAATGTTCTATGTCAGGAGAAATGCAGTATAAAGCATGGGAGGGGGACAGAGCCAATGGTCACCGATCTAAGACTGAGCTAAGAGTCCTGAATGACACATGTATATAAGTATAAGCATACAGTATATAAGAGGGACTCATACATTTTATATGATAAATGGAATGACACCAAAGCTATTGACTAGATAGAGGACAGTGTCGGACTGTCATTGTTTCATTGGTTCTCATTGGTGGGCCCCCAGGATCATTTCCTCTGGGGGGCCCCAGATAGTGGAGATGGTGAAACAATGGAAATTATACTCACACGGTATGAGAAAAGAGAGAACAATGGCCAGGTCATTATTATAACTACAGACGTCCTATCAGTCCCCGACCTGTGAGGAGTGCACTGCCGGCCCGGTGAAGGAGTGAGAGCATGCAAGGGTGGAGGGAGCAGCTCGGTAACTGGGCCAGGAAGGCGAGGAGACCACAAGCCTCACAATACAACCATAGGACAGTATAACTTCTCTGATATGGTAACAGATTTCTTTGACTTCCAACAATACATTGTTGAAGATATGCTGGTCCTAACGCCATGGCCCAGATACCTGCCGTTCCCCGGTATGACATACATGGTGGCTTCTCTCCATTAGGATTTCCAAGAAGACTTCAATGTTGTCTTTATGCCCTAAACTCATTGGATTTTGGGGTTTCAAATGGTTTATATGTCAAATTAATCCAAGCAGTCTTGGAGATGCTGAGAAGTCAAGAGCGACCACGTATGTTCCCCACTATGATGGTCCACCTTTGGATCCTAACCCCTTCCATAGTGCTGGGTCAGTTGCACTACCAGTTCAGCACTGACAGTAAATCTGTAGGATAGTTCATATACATTATATATGATGGCGTGCCCACCATAGGAACAGAACACATGACTATTGGGGGTGTTGGAGGGGGAGTTGGTCAAATCTCTTCTGCTATTGGATGTTGAGAACGTACAAATAAAAGAAGAATTGGCACAATGGACAGGAAAAGATGATGAGAGTATAACCCATCATGTCCTTCGGTCTTGGTTGGCAATGCTCAGAACTATAATGGGAGAGTATATTTTGTTCTCTCTATCTTCTATGTATGCCCTGGTCTTACTATTTATTTAAAGGAGTATGATAATTTTTATTTTAAATGAATTGGAATTAGAAAGTTATATAGATTTGTAATTTACTTCTATAAAAAAAAAATCTCCAGTCATCCAGTACTTATCAGCTGCTGTATGTCCTGCAGGTGGTGTATTCTTTCCAGTCTGCCACAATGCTCTCTGCTGCCACCTCTGTCCATGTCAGGAACTGTCCAGAACAGCAGCAAATCCCAATAGAAAACCGCTCCTGCTCTGGACAGTTCCTGACATGGACAGAGGTGGCAGCAGAGAGCACTGTGTCAGACTAGAAAGAATACACCACTTCTTCCAGGACATACAGCAGTACTGGAATACTTGAGATTTTTAAAGAGAAATAAATTACAAATCTATATAACTTTCTGACACCAGTTGATCGGAATTACCCTTTAAACTTACCCAGATGAGTATGATAGTTGTCACTCATTATAACAGGGATGGGGAACCTTGGCTTTCCAGCGGTTGCATAACTACAACTCCCATCATGCCTGGACAGCCAAAACTTTAGCTTTGGCTGTCCAGGCATGATGGGAGTTGTAGTTTTTCTACCGCTGGAGAGCCAAGGTTCCCTGCCTCTGCATTATAAGGTCCATAAGCCACATCTTCCCTATAATGAACTGAAGCCTTGTCCTCTCTTTTCTTCCATATACAGTATACATGTATACATCTTGCCTGTGGAATGTATTGCACTATACACCTGCTTGCCAGAATGCAATGACGCCCTGTACTGCACTAAACAGTTTGCATATGGAATGCCTTATAACACCGCAGCATGTGGGATGCACTGAACCCTATAACACTACCTGGAAATTGGATGCATTGCACTGTATATGATTGCCTATTGAATGGACTGCACTTTATATAATTGCTTGGATCATAAATGACTTGCAAACAAAAGCCGGAATGCAAAAAACAAAAAAAAAAAACTGCCTGAATATGAAATGCATTGAACTCTATAAACCCGCCTGCAGACGGAATGCATTGCACTATGACTGCATATTGACTGCTCTAAGCCTGGCCTGCATTTTATGAGGATCCCTGCCTGAATGATTTATGATGTATTGCACGGTACATGATTGCATGCTATGGAATGACTGCACCCTATATACAGTAACTGAATGCCTATGACATGCACTGACTTCATAAGACGGCATGCATTGCACTGTATGTACATAACTGCCTGCATGAGTAATGGCTTGCACTATCCTTACTGTGGGGCAGTATATAGACTGTTCCGGAATGGATTGCACAATAAACCTGCCTGCGTAATGAATGTGCGATCACACCGAACATAATTGCATACATAAGGATTGCATAGCTAAATAGGGGGCAAACTGGATAGAGAAAGAGCTGTCAAGATTGCTTCGGAAATAGTCACAGCCGCTTGTTTCGCTGACACTGATACATGTGCCTGTCCTCAGACCACCCATAGGCTGACAGCACAATAAACCTTCCATTTCCTTCTAGAAATTGGGATAATAGGGTTATTACGTAGAGATTTGTCCAGCTGTACCAATACATTAAGCGTTTCTATCTTCAAAGCCCTTTTTTTCTAGGGTTTGGGGGAAGCTGGCTGTGCTGGGGGTGGAGAGCTGGGCATTGGACCATATCTTTACTGTGTATTATATACACATTCCATATATGATACAGTACTTAAAGGGGTTTTACCAGAAAATACGCGCATCCCCTATCAAGGGCCGGCATCAGCACCAGGCTTACCTGGGCAAGTGCCGGGGGCCCACAGCACCTCTAGGGGCCCAGAGAGGGAGAGGGGCTTGGTGCTCTAATGTTCAGCCCACTCACTGCAGTTTAGGGTGAGCGGGCTGAACATCAAAACACAGTGTGAGTGTGTCAGTAAGTGTGTGTCAGTCAATGTCTGTATCAGTAATGTGTGTTTGTGTATGTTAGTGTTGTCTTAAGTGATTGTGCATAGTGTATAGATGGATGAGGGGCCCACTGAGGCTCTGTTGCCCAAGGGCACGCAAAAACCTGGAGCCGTCCCTGCCCCGATCCACAGCACTAAAGACCCATAGAGGTGAATGGATCAAATGGAGGAACAAAGGACCCCTGAACCTAAGGTTGTGGGTCCAAGTGCTCGTGCCCCACTGATCAGATACTCATCCACCTATTCTATTAAGTAATATGTTATGTGCCAATGAATTTTATGAAATAGAAAGGAAAAAGGTGAACCATTGAAAGATACTCGACTCGAGCACTCTAAGGGTATGTTCACACTGAGCAATACAGCGGAATCCTGCCGCGCTCAGTGTCCCGCTGTGAGTGAATGGAAGGGCGCACGCTCCTCCACTGCTGTCGATCTCCGCTCAAAGAAATGACAAGTCACTTCTTTGAGCGTTGAGCTGCGGCTGCGGAGGAGCGCATGCTCTCCCATAGACGGGCTAGGGCACACTGACACGGGCGGGATTCCGCAACCGCACATACCCTAAGGGCCCTATTACATAGAGCAATAATCGTCCGAATCTGTTATCGATTATCGGTCTGTGTAAAACACAATTGATTTAGGTTTGGACCTAAAATCGCCAGGCGGCGACCACGCATCGCTACCTGTAATAGCGATGCGCAGATGACGGCTGACAATTTCCCAAACACCTGACACTTTACCTCTCTTCCCTCCCTCCCTTCTCCCCTGTGCTCCACAGCTTCCTGGTCCTAGCGGCTGCAGCGTCTAAGCGGCCTGTCAGCTGACGCGCTGCACAACCAATCATAGGCCATGAACCAGGGAGCTGTGGAGCAAAGGAGAGAAGAAATCTAGAAGAATAGTGGACATTCACTTTAAGAATTTTGATTCATGACCTTTAAGGGCTGGTGTTATATCCCATAGCGGTGCCCCACTGCTGAGAGTGAAGGCTATAGGCTTAATCCTGCAATGAGTCTGAACTGTACTGTACTGAAGCTCCGTAACTACATAATACCGTCTCCTTTCTCTTATGCCTGCGATTGCTGACTTACTGTGTGGGCTTAGGACAGATTTTACAGTTGTATATATATAACTCCATTACTTTACCTTTAACTGTGCGCCTATAAACTGCTGGAGCAACGTGAAGCTTTGTGCCTGTACATCGGGCTGATTTGCATTGATGGTAGAATACGATGGGATGTATTAAGCTGCCTGTGCATGGACTTTATTGTGGTATAAATAACTACCCTGTGAATTGCATTGTATATCACAGTTTATCTCGGGAGTGAATTGCATTGTATATATCTGCATGTATCTAAATTGCATTCGGAGGCCTTAAATTTGCCTGTAAGTGTACCGCATTGCATTAGATGGAGCTGGCTACGTTGCTTTATTCAGCTAGATGTCTGCGCCGGGGGATGCGTGGTGCGTCTGCTTATATACGGTTACCAACTTTTTAGCAATTACTGTACGCTTGGAATGATGACATCATTGTAAGTCAAACTATTATGTCATATTAGAAAGAGAAGCAGCCGGCAAAAGATTGTGGATTATCCAGATGCAGATATAAGGATTATATATATATATATATATATATATATATATATATATATATATATATATATATATATATATATGAGGAAGCAGTCACAGCCAGGGTGTCCTAAGGGCCCTCAGCTTTATAAAAACATTCCATCATTACAAATGGCACAGGATTTGTCTATATCATGACATAGATCCATCATATGGTTACATATCAGTGTATGATGTGTTGTCGCTGTCTCCAAGATTTATACCTTTGGATCCCATATTGTTCACTGCAATAGCTACCCCATACATAGGAAATTTTCCCTAGCGGGTCTCATGATCTGATTTCCTTCGCCTACAAATACTACTTCTATGGGAAGCCATTTACTTTTTTTTTTTTAGCATTTTTTAGACTGTTACTGGTGTATGATGATGCAGTCTGTTTGGGCTTGAGATGCCATACCATTGAGCTCTGCTCTCACTGAGTGCTGCTTCCACAGAGTGCTACCTCTATTGAGTACTGTTCCTACTGAGTGCTGTCCCCACTAATTGCTGCTTCCATTGAGTGTGTTCCTATTGAGCTCTGCTGTCACTGAGTGCTGCCTTCATAGTGTGCTATCTCTACTGAGTTGTGTTCCTATTGGGTGCTGCTCCTATTGAGTGCTGTTCCCATTGAGTGCAGCTTCTACTAATTGCTACTTTTTATTGAGTGCTGATTCTATTGAGTGCTGCTGCCACTTGCAATTTTTCCCACTGAGTGCCGCTCTGATTGAGTGCTTCCATAGAGTGCTACCTCTGTTGAGTACTGTTTCTATTGAATGCTGCCCACACTAATTGCTGCTCCCATTGAGTGCTGATCCTATTGAGTGCTGCTCCTACTTAGTGTTTCTCCCGTTGAGTGCTGCTTCCATAGAGTGCTTCCTCTATTGAGTACTGTTCCTATTGAGTGCTGTTCCCACTATTTGCTGCTTCCATTGATCACTGTTATCATTGAGTGCTGATCCTACTGAGTGCTGCCCCATCTTATTGCTTCTTCCATTAAGTGCTGCTCCCATTGAGTGCCACTCCCATTGAGTGCTGCTTCCATCGAGTGCCGCTCCCATCGAGTGCCGCTCCCTTTACGTACAGTTCCGATTGAGTGCTCCCATTCATTGCCATTGTCATAAATTGTCACCATTGTACCATTTCCATCAAGTGCTGCTCCCGTTAAGCATGACTTCTATTTAGAGCAATTTCTAGTAGAAGTTAATAGGAGTGAAACTGCAAATTTGGTCTTGGTTGACGTACATCTTGTCTATAACAATCCTGCCTATATCTTATCTATACCAATACTGCCCCATTATGCAGCAGACAGGTCATTTGGCCTCCTTTCGACTCCAAGGTCCAAGACACTAATGCTGAGTTTACACGAAACAATAATTGGCCCGATCGTACGATTAACGATGTTTAGACGGTACGATATATCGTACAGAAAATTCGTTTTGCGCTCATTTTGCGATCGCTTAAGCCTATCTCACACATTAGTTAAATCGGCGAACGACTGTTTACACGGAACGATCTGCGGATTTTTTTGCGAACGATCGACGATTTGAGAACATGTTCAAAGATTAAAATGAACGATTTCTCGCTCGTCGTTTGATTGTTCGCTGCGTTTACACGTACAATTATCGTTCGAATTTGATCGTTATCGTGCAAATTCGCACGATAATCGTTACGTGTAAACGCAGCATTAGTTTGCTTGTTGCTCTCTAGGTGTGACTCAGTAAGGATTAGAGATGATTGAACAGCGGAAAATCTAAGGTTCTATAGAATTTGAACCTTGTTCAACCTTCCGCATTTGATTCCCGATGCCTTCCGGTCCACGGGGAAGGAGGTAACAGCCCAGGTACTGCCCGGAATTCTGGGATACAGTCTATTACCTAGGCTAAATCCTGGAATTCCAGGCGATACCAGGGCTGTGTCCTCCTTCCCCACAGACCGGGAAGGCATCAGGAATCAAATGCGGAAGGTTCAAGTTCTATAGAACCTAAGATTTTCTGCTGTTCGGATTAGAAAAATACAGCAGGGTCTCCTCCCAAGACTGAGAAAGTGCAAGAATATCTCCGGAAATGGTGCGACGGGAATCATTGCCCAAAGATAGTACATGGACAGTCCAACCTTAACTTCTCTCAACAAGTTTTTCTTTAATGGAGCTACTGCCCCGGAATTTTACGGCGCATAAAAAGTATCGCTCCAATCCTCTAAATAATCCAGGACACGGAGAGGGGCGTAAATGAGGAAATATCTGAATGCAAAGCGTCAGACTCTGTACGGGGTCGTCTTAGGGCGCTCATTTACACACATGAATATAAATCTCCGTAGGTGCAGAAACTTCCCCAGTTAGACCCTCAGCGGCGTACCCTATCACCTCTTATTTGGGTTTGTTTCATGCCTGTGGATAATAGGAGGCTGAGGTGTGTAAAGAGCCCAGGCAGGCGGCCCCGGCGCCCCCACGTGCTCCCGTCCGCTCACCCCGTGTCTTTTATTCTCGGTAAGTTATTAAAAATGTAGACATCAGTGGCTCCCAGGGTCAATATGTTGTTTTTAAATTTAAACACGAATTTCCATTTCATTGAGCCTTCAGGCCTAATGAGATGTGCTCTGACAGGAGCAGCTAGCTGGAAAAGGCATGATTGAGGAATGAGCCAATAATATTAACGCAAAGCAGAGTTGTGTGCACACTCCACGAGCCTGATTCGCCGTCCTGGGTCTCCATCGGGCTATGCAAAGGAGGTTTTGTGCTGCGGGCGTTGCAGAAAAATGTCAGATACATTTAACTGTCTCTGAGCCTCTCGCCGTCTATCCGACCAAGCTGCTGCATTTCAGTCAATCGCTGCTCTATTCACCGGCCAGGATGGAAGGAGAAGGAGAAGAGGCAGCGCCCGACGCTCTACACATGTTATTCTGCTGCATTGCTAATCCTCTGCATTATGATCAGTGACAGTGCAGATGTAGCAGAGCGGAAAGGGTTCTTCCCTTTGTCATTACTCCCAGTGCTTACCATGCAAATGGCAACAAATGACAAACTCAGTTTTGCTGCATCTTTATATTTTGGTGCATGTAGTTCAATGGTATTAAGGTTGCAAGAATGGGTATTACGAAAATTATATACTATTCTATTCTATGTCATTCTATTCTATACTGTATAGCATTCTACAGTATACAATTCTATACCATTCCATTGTATTCTATTCCATACCATTCTATTCTATTACACTGTATACCATTCTATATCATTCTATTCTATTCCATTCTATTCTATTCCATACGATTTTATTCTATACTATTCTGTTCTATTATTTTCCATTCAATTATATTCTATACCATTTCATTCTATACCAATCTATACTATACCATTCTATTCCATTCTATTGTATTATATGCCATTTTATTCCATTCTATTCCATACCATTCTACACTATTCTGTTCTATTCTATTATTTTCCATACAGTTGTATTCTATACCATTTCATTCCATACCATTCTATACTATACCATACCATTCTATTCTATGCTAAACCATTCTATCCTATACTATTCTGTTCTTTTCCATACCATTATATTCTATACCATTTCATTCTATACTATACCATTCTATTCTATTCTATACAATTTCAATCTATTCCGCTCTATTCTATTCCATACCATTCTATTCTCTACCATTCTATACTATTCTTTTCCATACCATTCTATAGCATTCTACTCTATTCTAATCTCTTCTATTGTATACTATTTCATTCAACTCTTTTCTATTTCATTCCATTCTTTTCCATTGAATTATATTTAATTCCCTTCTATACTGTTATAAATTATATTACAACATACAAATGTCTAGAAACTATTCCC
This sequence comes from Dendropsophus ebraccatus, assembly GCF_027789765.1. Classification (NCBI taxonomy): domain Eukaryota; kingdom Metazoa; phylum Chordata; class Amphibia; order Anura; family Hylidae; genus Dendropsophus; species Dendropsophus ebraccatus. Next base: position 182,349,088 of record NC_091456.1, read on the forward strand.
AGACCCATTATAGGCAATGCCGTGTTTTTAAGGATGTGTTCACACACTGTAAAGCCTAATTGTCTTTGATGCAGAAATCAGACTACCAATTTTCACAACAAAGACTACAATGTGTTACTAAAAAAAAAAAAAGAAATGTCAATTTCTTCCACATAGTTGTATTCTCAAGATCCCATTGAAGTCAATAGAAGCTTCAGGGCCACCCCCACTGGTTGGGGCTGAGAAAAAACTGTGTCTGAAATGGGTTTTACAGGATTAGAAGAACATGTCTTCTTCTTATAAAATAGCACCACCACTGTTTTCAGGTTGTGTGTGGTATTGCAGAGAGAGAGAGACCCACCTATCTATCTATCTATCTATCTATCTATCTATCTATCTATCTATCTATCTCCTATCTATCTATCTATCTATCTATCTATCTATCTATTATCTATCTATCTATCTATCTATCTATCTATCTATCTATCTCCTATCTATCTATCTATCTATCTATCTATCTATCTCCTATCTATCTATCTATCTATCTATCTATCTATCTATCTATCTATCTATCTCCATAGAAGAAGCCAATGGATATTAATGGTAAAGATCATGCACATCTAGTTACAATAATCTAATTTGCAGTACAGTAAGTCATGCAGGACTGGCTTCTATCTCCATGCAGAATGGGCCCTTACATAAGGTGAAGGGCAGTCTGACCATTGGGATTGCACTTTCCTCCTTTATGTGTATATGATGTATATATATAAAAAAAAAAGTAACTGCATGAATATATTCAAGAGGGCAATCAAGGGGTTAACTAAAAGAATGAAAAAGCAATATATCGTATCCTTTCGCATGACTCAAGATATAAAAATAGCAGGAAACGGCCCAAGAAATTTGCACAATTCAAGGTCTTTCGAGCCCCTTTAAGGACGACAATTAGCAAACTGCAGATTTAAGGGCAGAGCGTCGTTGGAGATGCGCTGTGCCATGATGAGGGGTCAGAGGCGGCCGCTAACAGCATCTGATGTGACACATTATATTCCCTGATAGTAACTCATGGCGCTGGCAACTGCCCACTTCTGCATTGGTGCCTCTTGGATTCAATTAGGAGCTATGTTTAGAATCATGAACTATTCAGGTCGGAAGATTTCCTTATGGGGAGAGACTGTCGTCTTCTATCTGGCCAAAGACGTCTTGGATTGTCTGCTTTCTGTAGGATGAAGCAGATTTTATCCACTCTGTCTAGATGGGGGCTCTGTTAATACACACACAGCGTATGCAGATGATACATTCACTGGGGTATAGGATACCTCATGCCTTGCTGCAGCCAATAGGCTTTGTAAGAATATTAGATTAGTCTCCGTATAGAGTAGCTATGTATACACTTAAAGGGAACCTGTCACATTGAAGAAGCGATCAGATCTGTGAGCAGCATGTTACAGAGCAGGAGGAGCCGAACAGATTGATCTATAGTTTACTGGGAAAAGATTGCATTTTATTAATTAAATCTCTATTTTTTCTGTGCTTAGAAGTCCAGTGGGCGGTCCTAATCAATGATTTATGACCTTCCTCGCATGAGACCACCCACAAACTACACATTTTCCAACAATATTATATATCGAATTTTAGGCTGTGTTCACACTACATAAGTTTCCGGCCGTAGCGCGTTACGTGAATAAGTGGCCGGAGACTTACGTAGTTTGCGTATAATGGAAAGTATACGAAGTACGGCTGCACAGTTCACACTACGTACGAACTTACGCCCGGATCGTACGCGGCGGCGTAAAAAATGAACCAGACCATTGTTTGCGGATGAAAATGCCGTAACTGACGCCCGTAGCGTTACATGCGGTCCCGTACGTAGTGGTGATTTCTTCATTTTTGCAGCTTTTTGTGCCGATCCAAAAGGTTCTGTGGGGTGTCCGGGGCTAGGCGAAGATTTCCAAGTAAAAGACCGCTGTCAGATCGCTACGTAGGGCGCTCGGGAAGCGTAAGTAGACTTCGGGCGTAAGTTTGCGGTCCTTACATAGCCGGCCGCAAGTAGCGTTAATGTCGGGCCGGACATATACGCAGTGTGAACATAGCCTAAATGTGCTAAAATATGATATTGGTAGATTTAACAATATTTTCAAGGTCATAGATTCCCTTTAAGATAGATAGATAGATAGATAGATAGATAGGAGATAGATAGATAGATAGATAGATAGATAGATAGATAGATAGATAGATAGGAGATAGATAGGAGATAGATAAATAAATAGATAATAGATAGATAGATAGATAGATAGATAGATAGATAGATAGATAGATAGATAGATAGATAATAGGAGATAGATAGATAGATAATAGGAGATAGATGATAGATAGATAGATAGATAGATAGATATGAGATAGATAGATAGATGGATAGATAGATAGATAGATAGATAGATAGATAGATAGATAGATAGATAATAGGAGATAGATAGATAATAGGAGATAGATGATAGATAGATAGATAGATAGATAGATAGATAGATATGAGATAGATAGATAGATAGATGGATAGATAGATAGATAGATAGATAGATAGATAGGAGATAGATAGATAGATAGATAGGAGATAGATAGATAGATAGATAGATAGATAGATAGGAGATAGATAGATAGATAGATAGATAGATAGGAGATAGATAGATAGATAGGAGATAGATAGATAGATAGATAGATAGATAGGAGATAGATAGATAGATAGATAGATAGATAGATAGATAGATAGAGATATCTGTGCTTAAAGCGGTTATCCAGCACTACAAAAACATGGCCACTTACTTTAAGAGACAGCACTGCTCTTGTCTCCAGTCCAGGTGCGGTTTGCAATTAGGCTCCCTTCACTTCAATAGAACTAAGTTTCAAAACCTGTATCCAAACTGGAGACAAAAGTGGTGCTGTATCTGGAAGAAAGTGGCCATGTTTTTGTAGTGCTGGATTACTCCTTTAATGTAGAATGGGCATTCCAAAATAATATGTATATAGAGAAGGTGAAACTCGTCACTGCTACGTTGTGATATGACTTCACCCTTATATCCTGTCTCTGATGCTAAATGCAAATGACTTCAGATGGGGCTCTATTCTGCCAAGCAGTCAGACTCAGTCCATCCGTCAAACAGAAGAATAAGACAGGTGGCACTCACTGGTAGCGTGGTCTTTTTTTATCAATGCTATAACGATAGTTATCAGCAGAGAGAAGAGAAGAGGGAAAGAAGTGGGGGCGCCTCCTGGTGCAGTAAAAGATGGTCAGAGTGATAGACACAGAGGAAGCAGTGTTACACTCACCTAGTAGAGTTGTGCTAGGTTATAGGCACAACTCTATATCAGGCTTATAGGGTAGGGACACCGCAGCTCCTGCCGGGGTACGTCCAAGGGAGTCGTACAGTCAGAAGAGATGTATCAGCCGCAGCAGGCTTTTAGGACCATGGGGGGTCCCGGCTTGAGTAGGGCGCAGATGTCCAATAACCACAGATTGAGGCGGTTATATCATGGAAGGGGGTTTATTAAATCACGACGCGTTTCGGCCGCCAAATATAAGGTGGCCTTTCTCAAGTAGTACAAAAACAGAATGACAGACAGGGGTTTTAAATGGTATGAGGCATGACATAAGTAAATCATCACTTCCGGGTCAAGCAGCATGGGTAACCCGGGTAATTCGGGTAACTCAGTGAATAGTGCCACAGGGGTCAATACACAAGATATTAGTTGGTGACAAAACATATAGAATCCATACATATATACAACAGGGTGTATGGAAACTTACATTGTCCTGGAGTGCAGCGATCCAGCGTCCGGGTCCGGCATAGTCACGTGAGCGGCCGGGCGTCCTCGCGTCATTACGCACGTGCGTTCCGGCATCACGTGATTCCGGAGTCCCTGTGACGTAAGAAGCGTAGACTGAAGAAGCGTGACGTAAGAAGCGTAGTTATCAGCAGGCTTAGATTGTTGCGATCATTAAGTCCTGAAGCACCTCAGTTCCTAGACATCAGCACAAACAACGAGGCTGAAAGAAGCGCGCACGTGCGAAACGGCTGTTCCCTTTGTGGAACGCTCCCGCACTATGATCCCCTCCCGTTAAGCTGCAGTTACAGCGTCAAAAAATAAAGCCCACGTTATCTGCCTTATTATCCTTTTTGATTGACATAACAAAATAAGATATACTTACCCTCCTCACTCCCCCACCACAGTCATGAGGCTCCTGGTTTCATGGTGCAGCACTCGCGGGACATGGAGTTGCCTAATCAGCCAATCAGTGGCTTAGATCAGACACCGCTGTGGTCACTTCATTATATAATCTTGACTCCCTCAACAGACTGAAATTCACATCATGACCATTGGGGGACCACCTATAGCCTAAACACCTCCTGGCAGTGTTTTTTTTTTTACTTTTATCATGGGTAAATCTAGCCCAAAGTAAAAGGTAGAGTAGGACACATCTGTAGATCCAGTGCTACCTGGATAAAACAGAAATACCAGTGTGTCCACCACATTAACCCCTTTTGAAGAGCAGGTGACCACCTCGTGTTCATCCATTCAGCGGATGAGATGTTTTCCTTTCCATGGTCAGCTCCTGGCGGTTAAGCTGGCCTCTTACAGCGTGCGAGAGACAAACTCAGGAGCGATGAACCAAGACCTCATTTCAGTCAATGGGAGCTCTCAGCCAAGCACATATTAAATGATCACCTATGTTCCCTAGTCAATGCAGTGAGAAGCAAATTAATGCACAGTTAATGATGCATCCACTTCCCTTTACAGTGTCTGGGACACAATGTTCTGTTAAATCCGTGTTATTAGGCGGCATCTGGAGAGGGAGTCAGGACAGCTAAGCTGCGTCCACGTGTGCCGACCATGATCCCCCATGGGGCAGGACACAGCCGCAGACTCGGAGTCTGATCTTGGCTTCCAATTATGATGGAAAGATTAATAAGTACTAAAATATACAGTATATAAAAGAAAGTGCCCCTGTACCCTGATGGTTAGTGAGACACTATCCTGCCCCCCCCCGTGTTAATGTGTCATTATCCTGTACCCCAAGTGTTAGTGTCAGTATCCTGTACCCCAATAATTAGAGAGTCACTGTCCTGTATCCCAAGTATCAATGTGTCATTATCCTGTACCACAAGTGTCAGTGTGTCATTATCCTGTACCCCAAGTGTCAGCGTGTCATTATCCTGTACCCCAAGTATCATTATCCTGTACCCCAAGTGTCAGCAAGTCATTATCCTGTACCCCAAGTGTCAGCGTGTCATCCTCCTGTACCCCAAGTGTCATTATCCTGTACCCCAAGTGTCAGCGTGTCATCATCCTGCACCCCAAGTGTCATTATCCTGTACCCCAAGTGTCAGTGTGTCATCATCCTGTACCCCAAGTGTCATTATCCTGTACCCCAAGTGTCAGTGTGTCATCATCCTGTATCCCATATGTCATTATCCTGTACCCCAAGTGTCAGCCTGTCAGTATCCTGTACCCAAAATGTCAGCGTCATTATCCTGTACCCCAGGTATCAGTGTACTATCCTCCTGTATCCCAAGTGTCAGTGTGTCATCCTGTACCCCAGGTATCAGTGTGTCACTATCCTGTACCCCAAGTGTCAGTGAGTTGCTGTTGTAATACTGAATATATTCTAAACTGATAGCAATGTCCATTAGATTTAATTAAATTTTTCTTATTGATTTGGGGGGGGGGGACATATTAATATGGAAATAAGTCAGCACAGTGGTTAGTATTACTTCCTTGCATCCCCGGTTTGCCAGATTAGAATCCAATCATAAGTAACACCTGAATACAGTTTGCATGCTCCCCTTGTATTTTTAAGGGTTCCCTTCAGGTGATCTGGTTTCCTGTGACCCTCTAAAACCGTACCTGTTTATTATGGTCGTGAATCTCAATGGGGAAAGGGACTGATGTGAGCAATGAAAATCTCTGTACCGCGCTGCACAATATGTTGGCACTATATAAATGAATAAAATAATACACATAGAGGGAGATTTATCAAACATGGTGTAAAGTTAAACTGGCTCAGTTGCCCCTAGCAACCAATCAGATTCCACTTTTTATTTTCTAAAGAGTTTGTGAGGAATGAAAGGTGGAATCTGATTGGTTGCTAGTGGCAACTGATACAGCCTCACTCTACGCCATGTTTGATAAATCTCCCCCATTGTCTACAATTTCACCATATAATCTGCCCTAGATCCCTCCATATGTAGTACAGTCCACACTTTAGTATTGTCACCTTCTCAGCCCGATCCCTTTCTCAATTAGGTGCCAAAAATTCTTATTTATTCTGTTAATGACTCCATTAAAAAAAATCTTGCATTTTCCTATTTTCTTTTTTTCATATTCCAAGTACTAATCCTCCAAACCTCCGAGACCCAGAGCCAACTCTTGCTCAGATGTTAAATTAGTAATGAAATCCTAACATTTTCTAAGCGCTTTTTTTTTTTCTCGTTTTCAAATAACGTCCTCTGACAGACAACATTGGGATGAAGAGTCGGTGTGGTACAATGTGTTTTCCTGAAGAAAGTGCCTCTTTGATTCCCTCCAAGGACAGATTTAAATAGCTTAGTTCCATTAGGGAAAAATGTAAATCACTACTACTCCCACCAGAGGGAATTCTTACTGCGGAGTTCATGTGTGCGTGTGTGTTTTTATTAAAATAAAATGCACTGTCAGAATATCACTGCATTTTAGTACCATTTCCCTTCTCCGAAGCCGCACTTGTCTGGCAATCAGCTCTGCGCCTCTATTCCGGGGTTAGTTAAGGCCGCCAGAAGCTTTCCAGCAGATAACTCGATGTGGAACACCCTCCAACTAAAAAGAAAGCCCTCCACTTCCTTTTATGTTCTGATGTGTTGGAGAAAAAAAGCAAAGTTCAACCTAATTACATTTCTAATCTGCGGTTTCTTCCTAATGTTTTTTTTAGCTGCCATATTCTCCTAAAATCTTTATGCCTAGTACTAGGCATGGTTTAGTCTTAAAGGGAACATTTGGAATGGTGTATTTAAATGTATTATAGCCCCAAAACATAGAAAAAGAGATCGGCCCTATCGTCATGTGAACAGAGTCTTATTGGGATGTCGCGCTGATGTATTGACAATAGTCATTAAGTGGGGTGCTCGCTCCAAAATAGTTAAGAGTCCAGTTATATTAAGGTAAACAAAAGGAGTAACCGGTGGGACACTCACCATAAAACGTGACTTTTATTTCAATCCATTAAAACCATCATAATATAACGGACGGTTCTGGAGAAGCGTGCTGACATGCGCGAAACAGCTGCCACGTTTACCGCATGGTGCTGGCGTCCTGGTCGTCCGTTGTATTATGATGGTTTTAATGGATTGAAATAAAAGTCACATTTTATGGTGAGTGCCCCACCGATTACTCCTTTTGTTTACTGAACGTATTAGAGGATACTAGAGATTAATGCAACTGGAGCATGCTCGAGTCTGATTGTTTGGCATTTGAATTCTGGTGGCTGAAGAAGTAGGATGCAACCCTAGCGAGTTCAAGAAAACATGGATTCAGACTATGGCCTATAGCTGTATTCATGTTTTCTCGGACTCCTTAGGGATCCGTCCAACTTTTTCAGCCACTGGTATTCTCAAGCATGCTCCAGCTGTGCTCATCCATGACAATTAAAGGGAAACTATCAGCAGGTTAGATTAATCTAACCTGCTGAAAGCCCCTTATTGCGCACAGGTGCCAAGGAGGAAGGTGTTTCTCTTACCTTCCTCCTCAGCACCCTTCCCGTGCTGGTAGCAGTGTAACCCTCAATCCATAGCACCATTAAGAGCCCTGTCACTCCCACAGAGTGTAGGCCTGTCCACACCATTGATTATCATTAGAAGGAGCTGTCCAACTCGCATTCTGAAGGCAGAGCAGGGCTCCTAGTGGTGATCCAAACTGAGGAGTACACTGCTAACAGCATGGGAATGTCGCCAAGGAAGAAGGTAAGAGACATACCTTTCTCCTCTATGGCCTGTGCGTAGTAGGATGCTATCAGCAGGTTAGTTTTGTCTAACAAAACACAGTAATCACTGAACTCAAGGAGAACAGCGAAAAAAATTCCAATGAAGTACTCAATCAAGAGTCTCCACTGATGCCCCCAAAAATTTAAATATGCAAAACAAGAATCCGTGGAGCCTCAGTTACGAGTCTCAAAACACGGGATAGCCAGATATCTCTAGCCTGTTGCCAACGGGGTGCCTCCATGATGGGGAGAGCACCACACCACCCTGATAAGTTTTGTCTAACCTGCTGATATTTTCCCTTTAAATTTGGTTAGACACGTTAGATTGATTTACAATAAATGTTGACTAAATAAAAGGTTGGACAACTAAATTAATAGAACTGAGGCCCCGCAGATATGGTGTGGCCACGCAGGTGGTTCCCAACCTCATCATGTCCTATGGGTAGGGGATAAAAAACTGACCTGTGCTACAGAGTTATATGTCCCCTTTGGTAGTGCTGTGTTTCACATTGACTAAGACTGACTAGATCAAATGATGAACTTCAATCTTTATTAAAAGCCAAGCTTAATTAGATACAATGTTTGCTTGGCTTTCGATAAAGATTGAATTTCTCCATTGGATGCTGTTGGACCTCCTTACTACATGCTACGTAAGCCATCTCTGGGATTTTGGGCTTTCCATTGTGCATCCCCCCACCTTTACTCACCAGGATCCATTGGTGCTGCTGACTCCATTCACTCCCTGCAAGCCTAAAATTTACTAGATTCACTGTTAATTCAAGGTTTGGCCATATCAATCTTGGTTGGTCGTGACTGAAGATGGAAACACATTAGAGGATAGGCATAATTTTTAAGTTCAACTTCCATGCTGGCACTATTGCAATAGGGATCCAGTTGGGTTAGCTAAAATTCTAGAGACATATCCAAATTCTTCACCCCACTGAATAGCACTGAGCAAAACAACCTAAATTCAAGAGGCCGTCTTTCCGTGATATATACACTGCACACTATAAATCCAAATAGGATTTTATCTTGAGCAATTTTTATTGAAAACTAGATAATTCTATAGCAGAACCACTAAAATTATGACATAACCATAGCCATAAACCGCATAGACAGGAACCTCAAATGGAGATAGAAATTGAATATCCTTCAACAAGTCTCCATTCAGATTAATGTCAGAAGATTCCGTATCCCGTCATTCTGATTAAATGAAAGGTGGCTGAAATAAGCAAAAAAATTCTGTCTAATGGGAGCTTCATTCATTATTAAACCACCTTCTTATCTGAATGTAAAAATGTGGAGGTAATAATGCAATGGTGTAGTATGATGTGGACCGAGAGGAAGACCGGGAACGAAGGCTTTCCATTTCACTTAATATATAAAACCAACAGCAGGCTCGGAGCCAGATTAATAACTAGAGCTAGCAGAAAATACCAATATTTCTTTTAGCTACATCTGATGCTGTTTGATTCATAAGCAGTTGTACCACCGGGCTTTATTAAATAAAAATAAATACCGTAGTGTTTCATTGGAGGTACACAGAAATAAAACAATGAGCCCGAGCAAGGGAAGGAAATAGATTCTCTCTCTCATCAGGGATTCGTCTGTTTGAAGAAGCAATGCAGGAAAAATACTGTTTACTCATTTTTAACTATCTCCTACAAGTAATAATGGGGCTTCTCTGGGCTCTTAAAGAGGCAATGCTTAAGATATCAAGCATGGTAGGAAAGTATCTAACCGAGTAGTATGGGTAAGGGTATCTATGGGTCAAGTTGCACTGCACAACATTTCAGAGCATCGTTAATTATTGGTTGACATGATTTCATTGGGTCTATGGACCATTTTATAGATTTGGGAATTTGCCTGACTGGCTGCAAATAGAGATGATCGAACAGCACTGATCTTCAGGTTCGTACGAACTTGAACCATCGGTATTTTACTCCCGCGGTCTTCCCGTTCCATGGGAAAGTTGGAGACAGCCCGAGTCCCACCTGGAAAACAGGAATACAGCCCGGGCCATAGGTTGTATTCCTGTTTTCCAGGCGGGACTTGGGCTGTCTCCACCTTCCACACGTAACGGGAAGACTGCGGGAGTCAAGTGCATTTGAGTTCATATGAACCTGAACATCAGCGCTGTTCGATCATCTCTAGCTGCAAATATCCTAGTCACTTAATTTTACTGGGGATTATTAGGAAACCCTAGGAAGAAAAAGAATCATGATGAATATTAGAGTCAACTTTTAAGGGGTTTTGGTGCATCACCAAAAGGAATGTGCTCACTTGTTCTTGAAAACGGTGGTACCCCTTAACCATCCACATTGGAACCGCACCAATTGTTGGCCTTTTTTCCAGCCATAAAGAAAACACTCATACTACCAGAATAACCAAATGGTATCTAGATGTTATTGACCACATAGTCAAAAGAAAATTGACCACCTACTCATAAGTTCCTTCATATACCCCTTCCCTCCTATGGTACCTGTAGAAATTGCCATCAATATACTGTATCCAAGTGATGTGTCTAAAATGCAGCCACAAGAAGTCACTGCCCCCTATATTTGGTTACATTAAATCCCTTAAAGTGTTGAGAGATATTCATATGACTTGAGTAGTTCTCTACACGATTTCATCTAACTTCGCATGACCAGTCCGCCACCATTGATATCGAAGACTAGATAGGAAGCCAACCAGCAAAGAAGAGATTCAATCTACAAAAATGTAGGCATTCTAGACAGGTATAATGGGCCTCTAAAGTATGATGAAGGCTAGTCCTAGCGTCTACCAGCCTGAGGAATATCGGGAAAGGAAAGACGTATTTATCTCACCGGTTAATTTCTTACTGCCACACACGTTAACCAAACTATGTCTATGTCATGATTTAGAAGCGGCTCATTCTCAGCCCCCTGTAGTAAATGTTGTCCCCATCCAGTGTAAACTCATTATCACCTGTTATCACCCAGCTGCTTTAGCATGTTCCCCTGCGCTACATTTTGGCCCATTTGCAATCATTTCTCACATAATAGCTTCTTGGTAGGAGGTTTACATGAATATGTGCGTGTGCGAATTCACGGTAATTAAGATGAATACAGAATTGTAGACATTTCAGGTAAAGTTGTTGGCGCTACATGCACTGATGCATATGCCAGTACTGAGGAATGATATTCTAAGCAGATTTGACTGCAGGAGAATCCATTCAACCTGAAGCAATGAGTTTGAAAGATATTTTCACATTCACTTCCTGTATTTTTTTTATGCCTTTACCTCAATCTTAACAGGTGGCAGACATAGTTCTGCTATTTGAGATACATCCCGAAAGCACCCTGACACATTTACAAGTTACCATGAGCAGAATGATCCACCAGAATATTGAATCAAGAATAATATCTGTACTTTATTGGCCATAAGTTGACATGTGCAAATCTTTAACCCACTCCGGTTTGTCTGAACCCGAACGTTCTACATTTGATGACCAGTGGCTGAAGAGGTTGAAGGCAACCCTAAGGCCGCCTGGAAAACAAATACAAATATAGGCTATGATGACGCTACGTAAGTTCCAACGGCCATGATTTCTGCGGTACTTACGCAGTGCTGCAGACTGAGGGAATCCCACATGGTATAAACTCCATACGGGATCCATAGGGGCACCGCGACAAACTGACATGTTAGTTAGTTCAGTAAATAGCGGCCGCAAAAAACCCTGTTAGTTCACACAATGGAGCGTACGGCTCCGGCCGTTCGCTCCATTGTGTGCAGTGGAGAGTTCTGATGCGGGCACACATGGATGTGCCTGCTTCAGACGGTACTGCAGTACCGGGCGGGATGATCTTTTCTGAGCCCTGCCGTGCCGTTACCAGGCCAGGTCACGGAACGGCCGGTCTCTTACTAGGTGTGACCTTAGCCATAGGCTGTAAGCGTTTTAATTCAATGTGTTTCTATTGCCTCTGCTGCTAGTCTTTGCTGTTGTAGATATGATTAGCCTCCTTCCTCCTCTGGCATCTGACAGTATAGTCACTTCAAAAACCTACATTATGCAGCCATTCAAAGCTGGGAGAGCATGCCCTGCATGCTGAGTCCTCCCATCTCCTTCTTCTCATTGGTGATTGTCTGAGTTCGCAGACCACAAACCATTTAGAAGAAGAGTCAGTGCACCTGGTCGATAGATCAATTTTTCAAATCGCCGCCCAGTTCCTGCCATCTGCACTAGTATTGTGACATAGAAATGGGACCGTTCTATGCACTTAAGGTGAACCCGATGCCCCCCTCCCCTGGATGACGCAACCAGACTTGATTCTGAAGAAGGCAGCAGCCCACTTCCCACTAGCCCACTTCCAGTGCATTTGCATGCAGGTGGTGCAGATGGTAGGATTCAGAGGGCGATTTAAAAAATGGACCGCACAACCGGGCTCTTCGTGCCGGCTCTGAACAGGAGATGTAAAAAAAAAAAAAAGTTTGAGGTAGCGAAGTGGTACATTTACTTTTAAACCCAGGAAGATATAGGTTTAAAACTACCCCTGGATTGTGTCCTTCCTTATCCTTCCTTAGCTCAGTTTTCCCCAAAATAAAACATGATACTCTGTTACAGGTTGTTTATGCTGTATGGACGACATTTATGAAGATCGATCTTAAATTAGGCCCCACCTCCAATTGCCCTTCCCGATTCAATGAGTCTTACACCTCTTAGGGAAACTTACAGAGGGCGCAAAAATATATACCTGTTCCTCAGCAGGTGTATATTTCTACCATGATTTTATCCCTAGCGTACACCAGTGGTGCAGCCTTCATAAATGTCCCCCTATGTGCCTATACAGGACCACCCAATGGTTGTCATGAGGAATGCAGCCTGTTGAGGTTTTTGCTGATATATTACAATATTGTATTGAATTTATATCTTTTTAGAAAGATATGGGTGGATATACCTGTATTTGAAAGCCGGATGATTGTCTAATCCGATTTTGGATCATTGTCTCCCCTGCACTATATTAGTTACAGTACATTAGAAAAATGCAATACTCTAGGGAGTTATACAGAGAATATTTCAGTATAGACAGAAGTACCTATGCCAACCAGCCTTTCTTTTTCAAAGCTTCCATTTCTCTGGCTATACTTACTATTTTTGAAAGCCTTGTAGTCAGTATTTCTCTGTTGGTAACATAAGACTCAGAAGACCAAGCTGACGTTCATTCATTTAGCTCATACAACCTAAAAAGTGACAGTACAGAGATTCCCCATGCATTTGAGACATAAATATATCTGCTTACATGCCAAATTTATTTTCCTGTTTATTAAAAATAGCTATGATTGCGTTACTCAAGGACATGCCAAAATCAATATGTTTCCCTTACTTATTTCTGCTCATGAATGTTATTGCTTTGGCTGATAAGTCAAAAAAAATGGTACCAATATTTTTTTTTTTCTTAAGTCACAAAAAGTCCTTAAACTTCAACCATAAGCAAGAATATTAAATATTTTCCCCTCATAGATCAAGAAAAAGATTGTATTCTGGGAATTGATTGTAGATGGATAATGGTGCAGTGAAATTCTTCTAGTCCAGGAATTGATCTGCTATGGAGTATTGTTACCAGGCATTTGTTCTTCACATAGAACTACAATAGAGTTTAAGACTCACAAGTCACAAAGAGAACCAGACAGAAGGCTCTCTCGACTATAATAGCAGATTTTGTGCTTACAGTTCATGTTGGGATTTATTCCTGGTTTCCACTCTTCCAAGTTAAGTTTGCATTCTCTTTAATCCTGTTTTTTAATATTATATTATATAATATTACTGGACTTCTGTTTGTGAAGGGATCTTTCATGCGCTAACCCTACTGCAATGATAATGAGATTACTCTCCTGAATATGTCCTAGTCTACACAGCAAAGCAGACAAGTGATTTACAGAAACGAGGAAATGTCAGCCTAGGATGCATACTTTGCGTTTTCTACTACTGGACTTGTATACACTGGGGGTCAATGGGTCTCAATTTCTTCCATGAGCTGTTTCTACTTTGATCATAATGAGAGGACTCTGCTCCCTCTGTTCTATTCTACACAGCAAAGCTTACACGTGATTTACAGGAACAAGAAAATGTCAGCCTATTTTCTATATGTTGTATACTTTATTACTGGACTTACTTTTCCAGTTTGAACAGGTTTTAAAGGAGAATTCCTGCAGGGCAACAAAAATTCAGTTTGGGGAGGGAGTGGGAAGAACATAATAAAGAATGTATATTTACTGCTCCCTGTGCCCGCGCCCCACCTCGTCCAACTCCAGCTCTCAGCTCTCCTATGTCACGAGCTGGTTAATGGATGCCCCACTCAGCCAGTCAGAGTTATGATGACATCATGACAAAATGCCTTCCAGCGAGGGTCTCATACCTTCTGACATGGCAATTTGCAGACACAGGGAGAGGTAAGTATTGCTTGTTATGTTTTTATTTGACGACAAATTACAAAAAAAAAAATGCTGGACTTCTCCTTTAAAGGGGAACTATCAGCAGATTGGACAAATCTAACCTTATGATATCTCGCTATTGCGCAGGAGACACAGAGGATTAAGGTATGTCTCTTGCCTTCAACCTTGGCGCCGTTCCCATGCACTTGGTTGTTTACTCCATTGTCCAGTAAGACCATTAGGAGCACTGGGGCACCATTAGGAGCACTGCCCCGCCTCCATAGCACGGATCTGCCCTGTTTATAAATATTATTTCATTAGTATATTTTTCCAACGACCTATTCCTTTAAAAAAAGCAAACATAAAAACAAACTTCTGAGTCTGCACATTTCCTTTATGGATAACCATCAGGAGATGCAGCTGAATATTCATTCTGAGTGACGAGCTGTACGGTATTCTCTCTGACACATCATGTACTATAGCTTTAAAGTACACACTTATTGAAGGCAGTAGTACTTATTGGCCCGCGTTTCACTCAAATAGAAAGATTTCTTCTCAAGAGAAAATTGCAAGCGCACATTTTTATCGTCACATAAAGATGAGTGATATCACCATTGCCTTCAATCTTTTTCATCCTTTCTGGTACTTGTTATTTTTACCTTTCCAGTTATAACACTCTTTTATTTTATTTTTTTTATTTTTTTATATTTATATATAATTTTTTTTTTTTTTTTTTTACTTTTTTCTCCCCCTGCCTACAAACTTATTTGCACATCTCCTACCCAGAATTCTCTGTCCTGTGACTGTGGTTCACACTGGGAGATGTTATTTTCATGCAGCGACAATTCAGGGCTAAAATGATTAGAAACCTGAGGCTCCCCATCAGAGAGTCGCTTATGGCCCATTTTGGAAGAAAATTACTTTCCTTAATTTTGAATTGAGCTTTTTTTTGTGTGTGTAGAAATAACAATCCACTCAAGTGTAATTATTTTAATATTGGCTGATGAGGGAATCCGGAATAATGTTTTTAGTTAGAACAATGAAATACATTTTAGATGAAGAATAGAGTGGGGAGCAATCAATAGGATTTTGTTAAGTTTTTTTTTTTTTTTTTTTTTGAACACACTCGGATCATCTATTTATCCAATCTACATTTCTATCAACAAACTGCACTTGTAATTACATTGTCTAAAAAAAATTAACTTAGTGTGTAAGTAAGAAACATACATAGGAAATAAACTATGAGACAAGCAGGAGAGCAAGTGGATGGTGGCTTAGGAGTTGACATCTCCGCCTTGGAGGTGGGCCATCCATCCTAGGTGAACAGCTTCTGCTACCTACAGATGTGTCCACCTTTCCCTTTATATACATTTTGTTAATGACTCATGATTAGTGATGAGCGAATTTGTCAAACGTTCTGGTTCGATATTTGACTCCTGGTGGCTGGAGAAGTCGGAGGTTGCTGTGGGTTGCTGCGGCACTTTTTGTTTTTTGGAAAAGTCAGAGGCAGCTCTAGGGCTGCCAGGAAAACATGGATACAGCCAATGGTTGCATTGATATTTTCCAGGACTCCCTTGGTCTGCATCTAACTACTCCAGCCACCAGGAGTCAAATGGCGATAATTAGAGATGATTGAACAGCTGAAAATCTTAGGTTCTATCGAAATTGAACTATTACCTGGGCTGAATCCCCGAATTCCAGGCGGTACCTTTGTTGTCTCCTCCTTCTCCATGGAGCGGGAAGGCATCGGGAATCAAATGCGGAAGTTTGATAGAACCTAAGATTTTCCACTGTTCGAGCATCTCTAGCGATGATTTAGGTTCAGACGAATCCAAAGAACGTTTGGCAAGTTCACTCATCACTACTCATGATATTTGAAGGACTCATGAATTTTTCATGATACAAAATCAATACTTCTACTACTTATGTCACAACTACTGTGTTGTCACTTTTAGATACCTATAGGCATACACAACTCCCAACAGAGTTTTAGAAAATTATGTTTATCTTCAAAGCTGTCTAGCCAATAGAAAAGTTAAAAAGGAAATATAATTTCAGAATATTATCCCCTATCTCCCGGGAGGATAAGAGAAAGGGAAGACAACCATCTTCTGAATGAATGGAGGGGTATTTAGCCTGCTTGGTCAATGCTCCATCCATTCTCTGTGGAGCCTCACTGATCTGCTACCACTAAAAAATATATGAGACTGTCTCCTTCTAGCATAGTGCTCTCTATGTGTGGGTGCTATGGCTCTCTATTGTTGATTCCATTGTAGTACAGTATATTAAGTCCCCCAATGATGGCCTCTACTGAAATAGGTTTCTATAGAGTCCATGCAATGATTACGTTAGTTCCATTTGGCTTTTCTTGGATATTTTCTGCTTTTAACAGTATAGTTTGCCTTGTATTTTTACATTTTTATGTAAATATTTTTTATTTTTTAGATTACTTTTTTATTTTTTAACTTTATATTATATTATACTTGTATTGTACCTTCATTCATAAAATAAAAATTAGAGTTCATTAGAGGTCAAGGTGGAGTTCCCCTTCGATCACCGGGTTAAGAAGACCAAATAAAATCTAGATATATAGGTTAAAACCTAGAGAAAATTACGGGGGCAGTGTCCAGCGCTGAGAAGGCTCACTTCGCAGTATATAAGAATCCACAGGCTTACTGTCTCTCATTGTACACTGCATTTCTTCAATTCTCTGTACACTGTCTGTCACTAATTTAATATTTTGCCCATCTCAACCCAACAGTGTATCATGTTCTTTTTATGCTCTAAGGCCAGAAGATCAAAGAGAAGTATCAGACTGAATCTGAATTCTGATGCATTTTTTATACCATGTGTTTTATGCTAAAGGTGACAGCCGTTTGATATACAATAGCTCCGTTCAGCTCTGTTCCTTCATGTCAATCAGATGGCTTTTTGTAACTTGCTACCTCTCATCTTCCAAAATAAAATACTCTCTATATTTTATCATACTTACTTTGTGTGGAATAACAAGGAGTATTTGTGATCTCGGATTGTCTGCATTATTACAGCCCTGTAGCTATAAGATCTGTAGGGTGCACTGTAAATCACACAGGGTGGATGGGCCAGTAAAAAAGTCTTCTTCTTCTTCTTTTGTTTTTTTTTTCTTTTTTGCTGCAGTGTTTTCAGGCAAAGCCATTAATACTGGATCTGATTTCTCAATGCCTGAGCTAAGACGACCTGTGGCTCCACTGCTGCTTTGGATGTAACAATGCCAGCAAGATGCCAATGTCAGGAATCAGTAGATGGGCATGTCTGTCTTATAATGTTCCTTAAAAAATAAAATAAAAAAACAACATATTTATAAAAAGAACAATTTGATGTATTTATAGACCGGTGTTCTTTTAAGCAATAGCTTACAATATATTTATGGTCAAGGATAATTCAACTCTTGGGACATGCAAGAATGATATCATTTGATATTAGACTTGCTGTTCCTAGATGTATTAGTTGTCTTTGTGGCTTGACCAGCTCTTATTATACACACGGTGAGACTGCAGCTTCACCAACCTCCTCCCTCTCCTCTTCCCTACCAGACATATAATTGGTGCATGCCCTCTTCTTCTTCTGCTTGGGCTTCTGCAAAATCCTCCTCTGTATTCACTCATCCAACATCATTGTTCTACTCCAACTTAAAATTAATATACCATGAGGTACTTTTTTTTTTTTTTTAACTGTAGCAAATTGGTGCCGACATGAGTTCCTGGGGTGTGGTCCTTTTGTGAAATACTACCCAGTTCCCAGCTCTATGCACTGGGGGTGCCCCCCCCCCCCATATGACGATCTCCCCTCCCATCTTTGACAGGGTTCTATTGACTCCAATGGAGCTGTGTCATAGAGGGGAAGTGATATGGTCCCACTACCAGGCCCAAGCCGGTGCATGGCCAAAGAATGGCACCAAGAGTAGGAACCAAGCAGCCTTCAAAGAAAGGTCAGCACCGTCACCGATCTGCTACTGTAATAAAAAATTGACCGAATGGTACAAATAAAATAATCTACCTATCCCCTTGCTCCTCCACTGCTTCTTCTCTCTGCTCATCCCTTTCCTGGCTTCCCTTTACCCAATGAATTCAGTTTAAATTGTTGACCATGACATCCGCAACTTATCCCGCCCATATATCTCTGACCCGACTTCTCTATACTGCCCCATCATGTAATCTCCGATCCTCACAAGAACTCCATCTTTGCACTCTGCTTGTCCACTCCTCACACAACTTCCTATAGGATTTTTCCCGTGCTTCCCCCATCCTCTAGAACTCACTACCCCGACACATCCGGCTCTCACCCACCATCACAACCTACAAAAGCTACTTGAAAACTCATCTCTTCAGAATTAGCTTCAACCTACAATAACCTTGCTGCTACCTCATCGCACTGTTACTAGTTGCTGCCACTACCCTGTGGATTGTAGTCACCCTATAGCCCTTGTGGGCAGGGTCCTCTCTCCTTTCTTCATCAATGTCTATTATACTTTATGTTGTGCGCAGCGCCCAGGAACCAAGGTTGCTCTAAGAATAAATAATTATTAATTATAATTTGATATTGCCTTTATCTTTCTAATTAGTGCCAAATGCTAGGGTTCAGCTGAACCAAAATGGTCAGAATTTGACACCTGGTGGCTGGACAAGTTGGATACACCCCTTGGCATGCCAGATAAACATGGATACAGCCTAGGGCTATATCTACACACGGTAAGAGACCGGCAGTTTCGTGGAGCGGCTGGGTCACGGAACGGCCATTCTCATTAAAGATCATCCCGGCCAGTACTGCGGTACTGGCCGGATGATCTTTATCGCCGCTTAGTTCTGATGCAGGCGCATCTGTGCGCGCCCATATCAGAACTTTCCATTCCACACTATGGAGCATGCGGCCCGAGCAGCTTGCTCCACAGTGTGCACTGACAGGGTTTTCTATGTGTATAGGCTTTGGCCGGGATTCCATAGATGGCAAGGCAACATATATTTTCATATAAATCATGGCCGTTGCACTCGGCAACAACGGCCGTAGTTTTATCAAAATATACGTAGTGTGAACATAGCCTATAGCTGTACTCATGTTTTTCATGACTACCCAGGGCCGCATGGTTTGGGTTCATCCAAACCTGAACAGGTTCACGCAACACCTTCAGAATAAAAGTGCCACATGGTAAACAACATAAAAATAATAATAACAACAACATAATAATAAACATAAAACACCAAAAAAATATTTATTTTATGTATTTTTTTTCTGATTAAATAATCCCAAGAGAGTTACTACAAGGCACGTATACTCCATGACGAGGGTCTTGAAAATTAGACCTAGCCTCTCAACAATAACCTACATATGGCTACACATATCACTGTTTACCCAGTAATGTTACATACACATCCTTTCCACTCAGTTCCAAAAAGTCTTGTACATTTCCCGTCTTCCAGCCCCTGTCTGAGTCCGTTATCTCCTCTGTATACACCCGTGGATTTGGAGACTGCAGGTTGCAGAGATGGATTTACTAAGCGCTGCAGACACTACACAATTACTTCTGAGCCTGATGCATCCACTTCAAAGACATCTTCTGCAGGGGCTACAACTAAATTAGATCAACTGAGCAAAATGATGTTCTCCTTTTTCTTCTGTTTGTGCATGAAGCAAATCTCTGGCTTTAAGCTCTTGTTACAATCACTATTTTCATGGACAATAAAAAAAAAATAATTTATACATTCTATTTTGAAAAACATGTCTCTCGCTATATCTACAGTTCTTTTCTAGAGACTTACGAGGACCAGGTCCCCGGGGAGCTTCCAATAACATCATCTCTCATTTTTTTGTGTCCTCGTGTTGTTTACCGTCTTGTCCTGTTGGAATTATTCAGCGTGTCAGTCTGGAGAAAAAGCTTTTATCAGCTCTGTGTAGGCTGGATGTGTTAGATGAACTGTTCTCTTTGCAACATTGACAGACATTTAATTCCATACATAATTTAAGGTGGGTGAAAGGATACCTACAACATTGGAGTTGGCCTCTGATGTTAACACTGTTGGTGTGGGTTATTCTATATGGCACTGGTGTGACACTACATCTCTGCCCCTGGCTATATAGGAAAGCTGTGAATGGTTTTGTTCTCCTAGCATGGAAGAACAATGAAAGTGGTTAACAGTGTTGGGCAGACTGAAGATCTTAAAGTGATTCAGCATAGAAGGGATTTTCGGTGATAGAGTTGTGGGGTATTCAGAAGCATAATAAATGGAATGATAGGGCAGGGAACTACATATGCGTCCTTTCATACATTTTCATGGTTTATGACGTCACAAGATGTCAACTGGGAAAAACTACATGACTGTTGGGAGATATGCTGTATGTGCCTAGGTGTGGCCACCCAACAGTTGTGATGTGAATTTAAGCCTCTTGAGAATTTTGCCAGTCATAATATTGTATTTGGTTTGTATTATTTTTTTTTAATTGGAGCTCCGGGAGTAAGTTTGCACATATACTTACCCGGGCTGATCGATTTCCCATGGTGCAGTATTATTACCATGTTCTGACACCATTCAGGTCCCGTTAGTGCTCTTCTCCGACTTTTCCGAGTCTACATAGGGCAAAAGTCGTTGCCTTATGTTCATCTCTATGAGCACTCTAATAGAGATGCATCAAAGACTATGACTTATGACTATTCAAAAGCACTGTAGCCGTGAAACAGTTAGAGGAGGGGGTCACATGGCCACGTGTAAATATTAAATATTAATAATATTTAAAAAAAAAAAAAAAAACAGCACACGTAATTAATGTCACATCACAGGAACCTGACCAGCCTGGGAAGGTATACATGCAAGTTTGTTGCCAGGAGCCCAATATTAAAAAAAAAACACAAAAAAACACTGGAGTGCTTTGATTGAAGAAAAGTTAAGGATGGACATCCGTGTTACAGCAACAGCTGTTTTGTGCCTATCCGGCACTTCTTCATGGCTGCGTAAGAAGTGCCGGATAGGCACAAAACAATTGTTGCTGTAACGCTGATGGCGTCCTCTCACATGTCTGTCTGCTAAGAGATGTTTGTGCGAATTTAATGAAGTGAATGCAGGAAGACTCCTAAGTGGTGAGTGCTATGTTTTTTTTCTATCGTTCCAACATTGCTATTGGAGCTTTCATATATATATATATATATACTCATAATATATATACTCATATATTGAGTACCACCTGAGAGTCTCCCATCTTCTATACACTAAAAGAAATCAGTGTTTTCCACTCTAAGCGGATTCACATGTTGTGTCGGACTCATCTGTTTATGGTTTTCCTTAGTAAGCTTCACTTTCTTCTTGCCTATAAAAGATAGACTCCATGCCTGATAAGGGTGATCCAATGCTGTATAGCCAAATACAAAACTACACGATGACCTATGAAATGGGACTAAAACCTTAAATACAATAACGATAATCAGAAGCAGCCAGGGGGTACTAATAAGCTATGAATGTACCATAAAATTGAATATATAGAGGAAAACCACATATGTGCATCAGTCTAAGAAGAGGAAAGTATAACACACTTGCTATAACTCCTTTCCAAATGACTTCCAACATATATGACCATAAGTCACCGTTCTTCAGGGAAGTCGATACTGCAAAGGCAATGGTATCCAATAACAAAGAAGTAAAGCAAAGCACTCCAGAAAATCTTCCAAAAGGCAGTAATGGTTTATTCCCCCATATGTTCAATGCAACATTTCAGCCCCTCAATGGAGCCATTTTCTTTAAAATAGTTCCATGGAGGTACTGAAATGTTGCATTGAGCATATGGGTGAATAAACTATCAGTGCTTTTTGGAAGATTTTCTGGAGAGCTGCTTTTTACTTTTGTGTTATTGGATTGCATGGTGGACTACAAAGTGTGGAAGCTGCTCACCCTCTTCATGTTCTGCCTTTCTATTTTGTTCCTTTACTTGCAATACCTAATAAGCTTTCATGTCGAAGGATTTTGGCATGCAATAACTCTACTTGTCAGTAGAGTGAGTTATTCTTTTCTACGACAACTTTTGATGTAGAGGCAGCTGATCCAATGACATCACTGGTCTCGATCCTGGAGCCCAGAAGAGTACTTGTCCTCGTCTCACGAGCTTCTTTTTCCCGCATCTCCCGCTACATCGGAAATAATTTAACACAAAGGCTTTCCAGGCTGCCAGGTACAAACCATAGCAAAGCATTATTCTTTATTTTCTTCCACCCAGCATCTTGTCTTTATAAACCTACCTCGCTCCTCACTCTTATTGATTTTCCCAACTCCCTCTCCACTCTTTTTACCGTTTTATCGCCGGCGCTCCCTGACCTCTCCCACCTTCCATTTTTATCACTCTCTACAATCTAACTTTCCACAACAACCGGCAAATCGTCTGTTCAATAAACGAACACTTCCTTGCATTATTTTTTGCAGAAGTTGTACTTTTTTTTTCCCTTTAAAGCAAATGCTGCCTCGGCAAAGTGAAAAAAAAAAAAAAAAAAAAAAAAGGTTGTGGCCTGCTTGACAGATGCTTAAGAATTACAGGTGAATTCTGCAGACTCAGTGCCCAAATTACTTGTAGGACTGGGTTCTGTATTTAGTCCAGTAATCATTGTGGTTTTGTATGTGTTCTCTCCAAGGTTATTTTCCGAAACAGGCAAGAAAGATCTGCTGAGGACATGAGACCGAATGATTCAAACCCTCAGATGCCAACTCTGGATAAGACAGATATTTTCTGCATCTATTAACTTGTATTATTCCCCCTTAACCACTAAAACCAGGTCTCTCACTTCCTGCTGAACCAGGGCATCCTTAATGGGAAATATGACCAATGTCTTACCTCCCGTTCTTTCGCAAGGTTCTGCTAATATTGACCTTTGCATTACATAAGATGACCGCTGGAGCGGAACCAACATTAAATGACAGTCGTAATGAAAAACAGTTTAATTTGGACAGCACCGTTATCAGCACCTCCATCATTTTCCAATTTTAACCCAATCAAAAAATAATAAATGAAGTGTTGCTCTAAGTTAATTTGGAGGATTGGTTCTTCATCATCCGCTATGGGACACGGAGAATAGAAATTTCACGCACTTTGTTTTGTGTTAGAGGGAAAGACATAAATGCATATTGATCTAAAATATCTGGTATGCATTGGATTAAAGTGCAGAAATTACGTAATCCAAGATTGTATATTACTGTGGGTTTCTGTTTAGATCAACCTTAACCGAGCAACAAATAGTGTTCAGTTGAGTAACCCATAAATTGGTCAGCCTTGATTCAGATATGAATAGAAAGTCTACAGATGTGTCTATTTTTACTTTCTATTAGTTAAGGATTCCAATTTGTTGTGAAATCAAACCAACACAATATAATGTGAATAAGAAAACCCCATACACATTTCCCTATTGTGAATCTACAGATGGGTCCATTCTCACCCTTCTTTTAGTTAAGGATCAATATTTCATGAAAACCAAAATAAGTTAAAGGAGATGTCTAGTTAAAACAAAAAATGCATTGAAGGCAAAGAGGTGCGGAAATATAATAAAAAATCAATACCTACTCATCCCCATGCCCCTACAGTGCCGCATCACAGCTTCTGGAACCCCACTGGCCTCCTGCAGCTTTTGACAGGTCACAACCTGGGTATAGAAGGGCCCAGTCAGTGACTGCAGAAATTTTTCTGACCCAGTCACTGACTGGCTGAGTGGGCATTCCTGAGGGTTGTGATGTGACAGGAGCTGCAGCTGCAGGAGGCCGGAGTGCTGCTGGGGCATGGGGATGGGTAAGTATAATTCTTTATTCTGTTCCCCCCAAAGCCATAAAAAGGAATTTTTTGACAACACGGATGAAAGATTGCATAAGGACTATAGAGTAAACAATTAAGAGTTTGCAAAAGGTCCAATCTCCGTACCCCTCCATTGAACTCCATATCTGCCCGCAACTCCTTTGTTTTAAACAGTGCTGCAGGTACGGCATGTGACCCAGGGCTCTATTATTTCCTATGGAGACAGCGGAAAGAGCTGAGTGGGAAAGGAGGTGGGACCCCTAGCGATCTCTTACTTGTCCCCTATCCTGTGGGTACAAGTTAGTTTTTCTTGGAATACCCCTTTAAAGTCCGCAACAAGGAGCAGGTTACAAACTGTGTAATAAGACATCTAAAATGAATAAAGGAATGAACATTGTAGCCTGAAACTTTCTTAACCCCGGATTATTACTAACAGTCTTTGTATTCTGTATCAAAGGAATCCATTGACAAGCCATCACATACGAAAGAATTATTTGCCTCCAGTCTGAGGACTTCCTGACTACTGCAGTCTAGATGGTAGTAGAGCATGTGTGCATATATGTATGACTGATCATTCAGCAAGTTGCGCTAGGCGAAATCTTGCTCTAATAAATTGTTTGGGCCGTGATAATCAAATCTCAGCAGGTTCCTTCCTCTCCACGTCTCACCATGAAAATATTGTTTAAACATAAACATGATGGAAGTCGAGCTTCATACAAAACACAGACGATTCACGCCACCCCAAGCCCGCGGTGAGCGAAAATCTAAACATCATCCAAATGTTTTATACATATTTCATACACTTGTCAAATTGTCCGATAATTTCAGGAAAAATGAGATTTTAAGCCGCAAATCACTCATACAAGAACAGGTCCGGGTTAATAGAATACATTTTACTCTTGTCTGCGAAACAAAAACCAATAGCCTGAAACGTATATACATGCATTGGAAATGAAAATACACAGGTTGGCCTATAAAAAAAAAAAGTAAGAAATAGAAAAGAAATAAAAAAATATATATATATTTTTTTTTTTTTTTTTTTGCATTTTCACTAAATATAAGCCTTCCAGGTCTTGATATTTACCAGACAGAATTCATGAGTCCCTGATAAATAATTCAGCTTTCTCCATCTGTGAAAATGTAGGATTTGGCCTCATTTCTGATATTAACGCAAAGAAGTGCCTTGCTTTGTAAGACAACCACTGGCGCTGATATACACAAAGCTTGTTTATTTATTACCATTTTAATGAATGTCCATAAAAAAGAATATTTATTTACAGACTCCCCACCAAGAATGAATTTTCTATTAACTGAGTTCCTGCATAAAGCGGGGATTTATTATTAAGTTAATATGCAATACATAACCCACCTAACGTTTCCGTAAAGTATATGCATGATCCAAATAATAACATTTTTTATGAAGCTTATTTAAAAAAAAATATATATATATATATATATGTATACATGTTTTAATTTAAATATTGATATAATTTATTTTGTCTTTTATTCTATACATTTTGGTTCATTTAAAAAAAAAAATCAATAATAAAGACAGTTATAATGATATCTATATATATTAGACTGTTGGTATATTTATTTTGGTCGACAATTTGTTTAGAAGACAATTTACATATCACATATTTTCTTTGCATAATGCATTAATAATGTCAAAAATAGAATAATGTAATAAAAGTATATTTGTGGTGAGATAAGGATATGGCAAAGCTTAATTAAACATATGCGCATGAATAATATTTCTATGTAAACAACAATAGCATATGCTTAACACACAAAAATGTGTATTATATATATATATATATATATATATATATATATGTACAAAGATAAAACAACTATAATACTGCCCCCTTTATACAAGAATAAAACTACTATAATATGTAATGTAGAAAGAGACGGGGTACTCACCGCAATTAAGTTATTCCTTTTTATTTTATGCTTGGTGTGCAGCTAGGGAGGGAGGACGGGTAGTATGGGGGGCGCACACTCTCCGGGACAGCTGTTTTTCGTCTAGTCAGATGCTTTCTCTGCCGGCAGTACCGGCCGCGATGATCTTTTCAGAGACCGGCTGTTCTGTGACCCGGCCGGGTCACGGAACGGCCGGTCTCATACAGCGTGTGAACATACCCTAATACTGCTCCCTATATACAAGAATATAACTACTATAATACTGTCCTCTATGCACAAGAAAATAACTACTATAATACAGCTCCTGTATACAAGAAAATAACTACTATAATACTGCTCCTATATACAAGAATATAACTACAATAAAACTGCTCTTATATACAAGAATATAAATACTATAATACTGCCACCTATATACAAGAATATAACTACAATAAAACTGCTCTTATATACAAGAATATAAATACTATAATACTGCTCCTATATACAAGAATATAACTACAATAAAACTGCTCTTATATACAAGAATATAAATACTATAATACTGCCACCTATATACAAGAATATAACTACTATAATACTGCTCCCATATACAAGAATATAACTACTATAATAATACTGCTCCTATATACAAGAATATAACTACTACAAAACTGCTCCCTATATACAAGAATATAACTACTATAATACTGCCTCTATATACAGCAATATAACTACTATAATACTGCCCCTATATACAGGAATATAACTACTATAATACTTCTCCCTATATACAAGAATATAACTACTATAATACTGCTCCTATATACAGGAACATAACTACTATAATACTGCTCCTATATACAAGAATATAACTACTATAATACTGCCCCTATATACAAGAATATAACTACTATAATACTGCTCCTATATACAAGAATATAACTACTATAATACTGCTCCTATATACAAGAATATAACTACTATAATACTGCTCCTATATACAGGAATATAACTAGTATAATACTGCTCCTATATACAGAAATATAACTACTATAATACTGCCCCTATATACAGGAATATAACTACTATAATACTGCTCCCTATATACAAGAATATAACTACTATAATACTGCTCCTATATACAAGAATATAACTACTATAATACTGCTCCTATATACAAGAATATAACTACTATAATACTGCTCCTATATACAGGAATATAACTACTATAATACTGCTCCTATATACAAGAATATAACTACTATAATACTGCTCCTATATACAAGAATATAACTACTATAATACTGCTCCTATATACAAGAATATAACTACTATAATACTGCTCCTATATACAAGAATATAACTACTATAATACTGCTCCTATATACAGGAATATAACTACTATAATACTGCCCCTATATACAAGAATATAACTACTATAATACTGCTCCTATTTACAACTATTACAGTGACGTCACACAAAGACAACAATTTATAGGAATATTTTATTTAATATAATATTTTTCATGTGTCTTTTATGTTTTGGTTTTACAGTGTATTTACCAATGTGCTGCATGTGAATTTCCGTCACATTGATATTCCAGGCACGTCGTCTCTCGTTTTTTTTTCTCTTCCCGTTCCTCCACCCTCCTTCACTCATCATAATCATATAACATTAATTCATGGCTCTGACCAATTGCAGAGTCCTCCGGGGACCCCGTAAAGTGGGGCTCTGCTTTCTAATGATTGAAAATGCCAGGTGTTTAAGAAGGATAATGTGCAATTTGCAACTTAAGCAATCTGCACAATAAGCAAACCTAACATTATGGTACCTGATAGGGACACAATGGCTATTCTGAGTGAATGAAATGTTTAACAACCTCTATGAGGCCCTGAACTCATGAGCTAATAATAGCTACAGCAAAGAACTATTGCCTATGCTGATGTGTGAAGGCAGAAAATTGTGTAGAAAAGAGTACTTGGGGGTGGGGGGGCTTTTGTCGCTAATTGGACATAGGATCCATAGTGACTCTATGCGCATGTGCTTCTAAGCGTATGTGATCAGTAATGCATACACTGTACATTCACAAGGCCAACCCCATCAATGTACTATACAAAGCGATACACAAATTACTGTTGTATGCATCACCACTACCTACAGTACTGTATCTAAAAGACCAAAGAGTCCAGCAATAGAGAGGAATCCTTCCTCCTGCATGTACTTTCTGTGGTTCTCGATGTTGGTTGCGTAGTAGGGTACTTGCTGATTAAAGTAAAGGCGGTATAGTATATACTCTGCATAAGGACATACAACTCTTATTGAAATCCACTGCTCCAGCACTGAGATATAAGCTTTAGAAGTTGTGTGAAAACTTAGAGATGAAGTCCATGGGGGGTTCCCCTGGGTTGCAAAAACCCAGCGACAGTCAGGCCCTTCTCTCCTATTTAAAGCTTATGTCTCAGTGCTGGAGTGATGGATTGAGATAAGAGTTATATCCCCTGATTCAGGATAAGAAACTCTATTAAACACTTTGCTTACTTTAATCATCAAGAAACTGCTGACAAGTCCAAAGGTCATTTTATAAAAATGTAAGTCTATGCGCATATGGTTCTAAGCATATGTGAACAGTACTGCATACATTGTACATTCACAAGGCCAGCCCCATGAATATACTATACAAAGCGATACAAAAACTACTGTTTTGTGCATCGTCACTACCTACAGTACTGTATCTTTAAGAGCAAAGAGTCCAGCAACAGAAAGGAATCCTTCCTCTTTTATATAGTTTCTGTGGTTCTTGATGTTGGTTGCGTAGTATGGTACTTTAAACAGCTATTACAGAAGGCCATATCGGTTGCAGTCAATGGGCTCTTCTGATTAATGTTACTCTAAACAGAACAGAACAAGCCAGAACTATATTTGAAAACATACAGGCTGCAAAAGAAAAACTAAACCAAATGTTTTCAGTGCCACTTCAGTGTCATAAAATATTTACATGCTGATGAAAGCAAAGGCGGTATAGTATATACCCTGTATAAAAGAACATACAACTCTTACTGAAATCCACTGCTCCAGCATTGAGATATAAGCTTTAGAAGTTGAGTGAAAACATAGAGATGAAGTCCATGGGGTGTTCCACTGGGTTGCAAAAACCCAGCGACAGTCAGGCCCTTCTCTCCTAATTAAAGCTTATGTCTCAGTGCTGGAGCAATAGATTGAGATAAGAGTTATATCCCCTGATTCACAATAATAAACTCTATTAAACACTTCCCTTACTTCAAGAAACTGCTGACAAGTCCACAGGTCATTTTTTAAAAATGTAAGTCTTCAAAGGGAAATTCTTGGAACATGGCTGGCCTATAAGGGTTGAGAATTAGAGATCTTTACAGCTCTCTAGTAGATTATTTCAGCGGGAATTTCCCTTTAATGTCTTCCGTCAGGCTCTCTGGCTATTCCTCCTGGCTGTCAGTACACCGTCTGGAGCTGAAGAGGGGTGGGGTGGGTGGAGAATTGCTCTTTTGCTACAAAGCACATTGCTATTAATGTGTCAGCCTTGTGTTATACTGTTGCCGTTTCTCTGAGGAGTTTATGGATCAGCAGATAACAGTAATTATCACACAGGCGCTTCTCCAATCTAACCTTTTATAGTTTTCCACCACAAGACCTTTTTTTTTTTTTTAAGGCTAAATTGGTGATTTCTTTACGGCCTTTAAATTATGGCAGGCCGAGCTGTAGACTGGCAATAAGGGTTGTGAGCGTTAACTGAATGAGTAGGCGGTCAGTGAAATTTTATTGATAATAGCGGTCACTGGAGCCCATTGAGATAGAAATTAAAGATGTGTTACTACTGTGTTAAAATATATCTTTGATTTATGGCGGCTAAATAAGACTCCTTCCAATGCCCAGGAAACGGCTTGGAAACAAATGTCTTCTTGATAGATCAACGGCCTAATTCTAAGTGAGATCAATATATACAATCTACTTTCTACACAACTACGACGGATGCATCGGGGAAAGGGGGGGGGAGAGTGATTATTAACAATCTCAGATGGAAAAAAAAAAAAAAAAAGGTAATGTTCTTTAAAGGGCAATCATGTCTTATATATAGTACAGTACCATTTTGTTTTCACCAATGTGTTAGTCAATTTTCCTACAGTATGGTGTGCCTCATACCTCTAAAATCTCAACAGTTTAAGGCTATGTTCACACATCGTAAGAGACCGGCTGTTCCGTGACCGGTACTGATCTTTGCAGCTGCAGAGTTCTTATGTGGGCGTGTCTGTGCGCGTCCGCATCAGAACTCTCCACTGCACACTATGGAGCGTACAGAGGCGCTCTCTCCATAATGTGCACTGACAGGGTTTTCAGCTGCAGAAAACTGACATGTCAGTTTTCTACAGCGCCACGAGAGATCCCAGCCGGAGCGTAAACTATGTGTATTCGCTCTGGCCGGGATTCCATAGAAGACTAGGCAACATATCTTTTCGTAATAAGTACGTCCGTTCTTGCCGATTGCTACAACGGCCGTACTTTTACGAAAAGATACGTTGTGTGAACATAGCCTAAGTATTGATCCAACAACCTCTTTCCTTTTTTAGGCAATGTCTCTACTTACTAGGTAATACATCCCACTCATTACGTTATACAGTTGTGTCCATCCTTACCTTTCCTCTTGGCTTAACATTTCCCAAGATGAAAGGTACAAGATGACCAGCCAGGTGACAACCTGATTTTGTGATGTTCTATTGGGAGTTGTTTATGCTATATATAGATAGTTGTTTATGCTTTGTATGTGTTTATATGTAATCAACTGTTAAACTTGTATTGTAAGTAATTGGATTCTGTACCAAAATTTGTGGAAGGGTAAGGGTGGACACATCTGTACCACACTTTCAGAATGCAACAACACCCCTAACCGTAATGGAAACTTATTCTAGAAATGAGGAGTAGGGGAAGACTCAGATTCCCTGACAAGTACCAAGCAGCATGACCTTTTTTCACGGTTCCTTTGTTGGACGTATGAGTTGAGGGTCTAAGATAATTTACTTTTATCATTGCTGTGTTGCGAATGGGAATTTTATGTCATATTTACTGAGATCATTCCATAAATAGAAACAATACTAGTAGAAAAGGAGTCAAAGGGATACTAATTATTTTTAAGGAGAGTCCATTATAAAGTCATGTGGAGTCATTAGGCCTTTCCTGCTCCACTGGGAACTCTTGGAAGAAAGGATATGCAAAATAGCTCTCACACCACTTTGGCAAAATGATGCCCCTTCAATTCAGTGTTTTACTCTATCTGGGAGTCTTAGAACATTGGCTGGGGATATAGGCCAAGCCAAGATCTATGGCTTAGTATGGATTCCCAGTCAATGTTATAAGGCTCCTAGATAAAGTGAAACACTGATTTGTAGGGACAGCAGGGATACTACTTTACCTAAGTGGCGTGGGAGCTATTTTGTATATCCTTTCTTAAGGGATGCGTTAAAGTGGTACTCAGACTCAAAGAAGATCATCCTCTATTAACAGGATAGAGTATAATTGTAAGATTGCTGGGAGGGTTCATCCAATGGGTCCAACTGCAATATCCAAAAAAGGATCCCAACTTCCTTGTGGGCTTCTGATCCATTCATTGTCTATTGGAGCTGCTGTAGATAAGTTAATTCAAGTTGGAATAACTTTTTAGGTTGACTATACGCAATATATGGCTATTTCACTCACACAGCATGATCAAACATACATACATACATACATACATACATACATACACATACATGTTCGGTCAACAAAAGGAATGGGCATGCTGTTACCAGCCTGATTATTTTTCCCCATGTGAGATTAAAGTCATCTGCTTCTGCTGAAATTTGCACTAGAAAGCCCTGCATCCCCTCAACACAGTGCCAAATGAATTTGAAAAATGGTTCCAGTTTTCCTAAATGGTTTAGTTGCTTTTGGAGCCTACTATTGGTCTAGGGGTGTTTGCATTTGCAGTTCGAGGCTATGTTCACACTAAGAATTTTTTTGCTGTCTATGACACCCCGGTCGGAGCATATACATATGGTATACGCTCCAGCTGGGATCCCTAGCTGCGCCGTAAACAACTGACATGTCAGTTTTCTGCGGCCTCTATTCAGTGAATAGCGGCCGCAGAAAGCCGTGTCAGTACACACTATGGAGCGAGCGGCTCCGGCTGTTTGCACCATAGCGTGCAGTGGAAAGTTCTGATGCGGGCGTGCACAGAGCTTTGCGCCCGAAAGATCATCCAGCCGGTACTGCAGTACCGGCCGGGATGATCTTTTCAGAGACCGTCCATTCTGTGACCCGGCCGGGTCATGGAACGGCCGGTCTCTTACATTGTGTGAACATAGCCCCACACTGCAAATGTAAGTTAGGTCATGTTCACACTGCGTTTTTGCAGCCCGTTTAACGTAAAACGAAAAATGAATTTAAAAAAACATGCAATTGTGTGCAATTTTTTCATTGACTTCCATTCTTAAAAAAACGGATAAGAACGGATACGTTTTCTTTTCAGCATACACAAAAACATGGTTGAAGGTAACTACGCAGTGTGAACCCAGTGTGAAGACCTGTGTGCAAGTACGCCAGTCTTATATTAGGCCCCGCACCCTTCCCCCCCGGCAGGATTCACTGAGAGGTGCATGCCTCTTAGTGAATCCGGCCGGCTGGGCGCCGGAACCTCCTTAAATAATGATAAATGAGGCTTGGTAGGAGGCCACCTCCTCCCTGCCTTGTCACGCCCCCCCCCCCCCCAAGCTCCCCAGCCCGTCCATTGGGCGAGCGGGGCATACGGCAGGCGTATGCCAGGGAGAAGGGGTGAATCTGCACCTTCTCCCTGGCGTTTGCCTCGTTTCATCCCAAAGTGGATAAATTTACTGTCTCTGCTTCTTCCTCTTCTTCACATGTCATAAAAGAGCTTTAGAATATTGGGATACACTGGAGACTTTCTTCCTCCTCTTGCGATATGATGGACAGTATTAGGAAATCATCAGAAAGTACTACCCTATTCCACCCTGAAATCACCATCTTAGCTTACGTTTTTTCCTTACACTCCCAAGAGATCCCCGTTACGTCTTACACTCTTCATAGTAACCTCTCGGATCAGCTGCACGTGCTACCATAGAAAGAGAAGCAAAGCCACAATCTGCTGTGTAACCGGCCCCCGTTAGTCTCTCTCGCTCGATTCCCATTTGACAGTCATACCACGTAAATCGAGGATTACGTCTGTACGCTGTGATCCCAGCCCTCCCCCACCCTCCCCCTTCCCCGATAAGCATTGGTTGGAAGCGTCACCTCCAACCAACGGATTCGTAAGACATTTGTGTTTCTAATGAAAAGTTACTGTGCAGGAGTCAGACACAAAATCAATACAAGCCAATTCGAGACCGGCCAAAAAAAAAAAAAAAAAAGGTGCTGTGTAAGTCATGCCGGCCATCTCACAATTTCACGGCTTATTATTAATGAATGAGTAAATTTTTATTATTTTTTTTTTATTTTTAACCCTGGCTCTTATATATAGGTTAACGTAAAACTGAGCAAAATGCGGTGATGTCATATCTTTTTTTAATATTCTCCCGTCGGGAAGCGCGTTAAGTGGCAGGCGTTGTGTCCTCGGGGTATATACGCCAAGAAATGTTACTGCGAGTCAAGAGACGGGAATGGAATGAACTTCTGCACAATGGAGGGTTTCATCTAAATAAGGAAAATACCGAAACAGTCAACGTCCCATTTTTTCGGTCTCTTATTATACATTTTTATGTATTAGAATGATGGGTTTTTACATGCGGTGGCAGAATTTCCGTCGATTGGAGATCACATGGGTATTTTAAGCCTTCGGGCTGTAGGAATAAAGGGTTGGGGGTTTTGGCTTGCTTTGCAGGTCTTTTTTATAATTTTTTATTATTATTTTTTTTTTTTAAGACTTAACATTATAGGAAATGCTGAGTGCAGCAAAAATGTCTTCCCTCGGATGAATAGAAACAGTTTATGATAATCCTAATTGTGGCAATCATTAGACTGGAATGACGGTACCTTTTCTTGGTTTTAGGATGCATTAAGAAGGTAGAAGGGAAGCAAAACTTGGCTCCTAACAACTTGGAGTCATTAGTCAAATGCTTATGCAAGGGGCAGCCATCTTAAAAAAAAAAAAGAAAAGAAAAAACCTGCAGCTTTCGTCTAGAAATAGCGCCCCAATTGTTCTCAGTTTGTGTGTGGTATTGCAGCTCATTTACATTAAAGTGGATGGAGTTGAGTTGTAATACCACACTCAGCCTTAGGACAGGGGTGGCACTGTTTTTTAAAGATAGCAGCTGTGTTATTTTACCCCTTTCAATTAATCTTTTACAAGATATTAGGCAGGTGGTGGCTCCTTAAAGGGACCCTGTCATTTTGAAAATGCTGTCCAATCCAGGTGATGTTAAATAGCTGAACAGCTATTCTGTAACTTATTTAGTCTTATTCTTATTAGTCTAATTATTTAGTCTAATCTTATTTAGATAATGGCTTTTTCGTGCAAAAAAAAAAAAATGCATACTCACCTTCACCTGATCCCTACTCTACCTATGCTTCTTACTGGTTCCTTCAATGAGCAGCACCCACAAGAAAAGCCCACAGAGCCCATCACTGACTGGTAGGAACAAATCAAAGGATCTAGGAGAGGAAGAGAGCAGCAAGGAAATATTGCTGAGGATCAGCAGTTTTAGAGGATTGGGGAAGGTGAGTATGCTTTTTTTTTTTTTTTTTTGCACCAATCTGAGTATTAAAGAAAAAATTCTATTACTATCACTGAAAACATGGTTGCTGATCTTAAAGGGGAATTCTAGCGAAAATCTTTTTCCCAGTAATTGAAACACATTACAAAGTTATATAACTTTGTAATAAGCTTCAATCACCTATCTGTCCCCCTTCCCTATCTTTTACCCCCTAAACCCCCCACCAGTAAGTGAAGTAAACTCATTCTTACCTAACGACTGTTGACCCCAGGCTTTTCTGTGTCAGCCATTTTGTGACAATGACATCTTCAAGAGGGAGGCGGGTCTAAGCCCTGTTAGGCTTGCTTCCCTTCTTCAGATGACACAGGTTGCTCAGCTCTGATTGGCTGAACAAGATGTAAGCCATCTAACAGTTTTACAGAGTTAGTTAGACAAAGTGCATCATGGGAAAGCCCCAAACCAGGAAGTGAAAAAAATAGTTAATCCACATATTTTAGATTTTTTTTTTTTTTTTTTAGAAAAGCTGAATAGGAGAGTAAGAATTAGCACATATGTGATGTAACGGATACATTGTAACTTCTAATGGTGACACTCACAGACATCCACGGAGTTGTTGTCACAGCTTCCGATGCGGATGCAGAAGGTTATTACCCCGGATTAGCAGCATATCTGGATTAACAAAACTAAGTCACTTTGTGAAAAGGCTTTCTTGCCAGCGTTAAATGAATTAATCTGGTTAAAGTCACTGGCAATTAAATGCAGGCCAATCACAATACCCAGAATTCCCAGCGGCCTGTCCTTAAAAGACACGGGAAGAACAAAAGCTTCCCGTACAGAGGGCTAGCATAGAGGCAGCGAGCATTGTCCAGTTTTAGATGTTACTTCATCCATATGCATGTACTCACTGTGTAGCCTTCAATGTAATAGAGCTGGTTTAATCTCCATTGTTGTCTAGGCGGCCATCAGGGTTGCGGGTGAGTGACATTAAGGCTAGATCTCAGTTCACTTTTTTTTTAACCAGAAAATCCTAGATGTTACTTATTGAGCTCATGTTGCCTTTTACAGGTTACCATATGCACCACCTATGAGCCTATCATTCCTTACAGGCCAGCTTTTGCATTACATGATTTTGCAATACTCTGTTGGGAGATGTTTAACCCATGTGTGTCTCTATGTGGCCACCTAGTGGTTGTGATGTTAATAGCAGTCTTTCAATGATATATTATTTTTATTGTAAGACCAAAAATTAAAGGCTACCCCCCCCCCCCTCTACAAGATAGCTGATCATTGGAGATTCAACTGCTGGGACATCAATGATCACAAGACTTGAGATTATATGGGTCCATTTACACAGTAACATTATCTGACAGATTATCTGCCAAAGATTTTAAGCCAAAGCCAGGAATGAATTTAGAAAGAGGAGAAATCTCAGGCTTTCCTTTATGACCTGATCTCTATTTATAGTCTGTTTCTGGCTTTGGCTTCAAATCTTTGGTAGATGATCTGTCAGATAATCTTTCTGTGTAAATGGACCCTATGTCTCCTGAATAAAATGCAAGTTTAAAAGACTGACTGAAGAGGCATTTATTCACTAAGTGACTTCCATAAATCCCTGAGACACTTCCAGAGAAAGAGGGGACAAGGCGCCTGAAATTTGTAATTCACTTCTATTAAAAAAAAAAAACAATCCTCCAGTAATCATCAGCTGCTGCATGTCCTATAGGAAGTGGTGTATTCTTCCCAGTCTGACACCAGTGCTCTCTGCTGCCACCTCTGTCCATGTCAGTAACTCTCCAGAACTGTCGTAAATTCCCATAGAAAACTTCTCCTGTTCTCCAGACTGGAAAGAAGGAATACACCACTTCCTGCAGGACATACAGCAGCTGATAGGTACTGGAAGATTTGAGATTTTTTTAATAGAAGTAAATTAAAAATCTCTGTCACTTTCTGGCACCAGTTGATCTGAAAGATTTTTTTTTTTTTTACAACCTATTTCTTAAGAAACAGTATTTCAAGATACTGTGTCAGGAGAGGTATAGGCTATATATATATATATATATATATATATATATATATATATATATATATATATATATATATATATATATATACATCTAGCTGTTTCTTTGATACTGTGTCAGGAGAGGTATTGGCTATATGTATACAAGTATATACCTGTTCCTTTGATACTGTGTCAGGAGAGGTATAGGCTATGGGGGACATGTATCAAGCAGTGTACCTTGTGCTCCTTAGTATTTTTTGGCGTAAGTGTGATGTGCACAGCCCTTCGTCAGATTTACTAAACAGTGTAGCTCGGTGTATGTGTGAATATGACAGCTTACTCCAGTTTTTTGCCTTCTTGACATTTGTGGGCGTGGTTATCCGTAAGAATATTCTCAGCCGGGATTTATCATGTGAGAATTTTGAAATTTTCGCATTTTCGTTCGCATCTGTACTCCAGTCCCAGGATAGCGGAACTTTTTTAACCAGGGTCAATTCATGAATACCTGCAGTAAAATGCACAGCGCCAGGGAAGCTATGGCAGGTGATTTATGAACCAACATGTGAATGTTCATAAATACCTTACTAGGCTGCAAACATATAAGCCAGTGCACAGTGCTAAAAATATTCGCAAAAAAAGGTGCAAATGATAAATGTCCCCCTATATGTATACATAAATCTAGCTGTTTCTTTGATACTGTGTCAGGAGAGGTATAGGCTATATGTATACATAAATCTACCTGTTTCTTTGATACTGTGTCAGGAGAGGTATAGGCTATATGTATACATAAATCTAGCTGTTTCTTTGATACTGTGTCAGGAGAGGTATAGGCTATATGTATACATAAATCTACCTGTTTCTTTGATACTGTGTCAGGAGAGGTATAGGCTATGTGTATACATGAATCTAGCTGTTTCTTTGATACTGTGTCAGGAGAAGTATAGGCTATATGTATCTATATGTGGCCACCCACTGGGGATGGTTTTCTGAGTATGTTGTGGTATACTACATTGAATTTGTATCATGAGTAATTGGAAGGAAATTGGCCACTGACGTTATAGAAACAGCGCCCTCTCCTGGTGGACATGATAGATACAGCAACAGAAGGGATCACTTTAATCTGTGTAATTTTATTATAATGAATACTGAAAGGGGAAGTGGTTGACATGTGACTCAGATAGGGATAATTACAACCCCCAACATCCAGGTTGGACTGCAGAGAAGCTGAGTCAAGCGGCACGAGGACTGTGCGATGCTAATTTGGTAGCGTCTCTGAACCCACTAGGCCTCTGAGCAGCATGCCAATGTTACACATTTTCATTTTATTATTCAGAATTTACCAAGGGATTCACCAGACATCAAACAGGAAGGAATAATCCAATTACCAATGAATGCATTATACACACTGAGAAATATTATTAAAATGATGTTCGGTATCAGGGGGTAGGTGGTGGGGAGAAGCAGGCTGGGTTCATGGATGTACGGAACTATGGGGGGCGCCAACAAAGCATCCCGTCTCATCTCTCCGCATCTGACAGATTGCTATTATAATCTGGGAGCATGCCCGCTCCTATCTCACGTATACAGTCAGTCATATAGCCAAGCGAGGAAGAAACCAGGGACACAGCCACAAACACTTTAAGGAGGAGATTTATCAAACATGGTGTAAAGTGAAACAGGCTCAGTTGCCCCTAGCAACCAATCAGATTCCACCTTTCATTTTCCAAACAGTCTGTGAGGAATGAAAGGTGGAATCTGATTGGTTGCTAGGGGCAACTGAGCCAGTTTCACTTTACACCATGTTTGATAAATCTCCCCTTTTAAGTCTTTTACTTCTTTCTTTTTTCCACCTTCAATGGAATTGAATGAGAAAAGTCTGATTGGAATGGTTGCTCTATTGTATTGGTTCCTATTCACTTCTGATGATTAGATATGTGCAGAACCTTCACATCATCATTGTCTTAAAGGGTTTATCCAAGACTAGATACAGATAAAGATGCTTTCTTCCAGAAACAGCCCCACTATTGTGCTCAGTTTGGGTTTGGTATTGCAGCTCAGTTCCATTAAAGTGAAGGGAGTAGGGTTGCAACACCACACACAACCTGACCTGGGGTGGCGCTGTTTTTGGGAAAAAAGTAGCTGGGTTTGTCTAAATTCTAGATAGCTTTTTCGCAGACACATTGAACAAAAAAATAAAAAATAAAAATGTATGCAACTGTTGAATGAAGTTAGTCTTTCTTACCACTGGGGACCAGTATGATGTCTCTTGTGCCAATGGCCTCCTATGTCCTATGTTAGGGGTAGGGAACCTTGGCTCTCCAGCTGTTGCGAAACTACAACTCCCATCATGGCTCTCTAGGCATGATGGGCATTGTAGTTTTGCAACAGCTGGACTAGAGATAAAGTGTAGGCTGCACTAGAGATAAAGTGTACTCCCCATATTTATCATGTTTCCCCCCCTATATCATGTTCTAACCATCACCAGTCCTATAGCGCCATCTCTTTCATTCCAGAACAGCTGTATCCATGACAGTATTAGTGTAACTGGATCATGTGATCACCAACCTGACCCACAAGAAAATCACAATGTTTTATGCGTCACAGGAAGTGGGCTGTCCTAGGTCAGCTGACTTCCTGTTTTTTTACAGCATGACATCATCACCTGTTAGAGTGGCTGCACTAACATCTAACCACCTCAAACTTTCTTTAGATTGCTTATATCAGGAAGCTGTCAGAACATAATGGGAGTTGCATTCTTGCATCATTTGCAAACATTGATAAACTTTTTTTATCATTGAAGTTCTACAGCAGTTGCTTTATGTTTCACTTTGCACCCCTTTGTTAGGCCATGACGGGAGTTGCACTTCTGCACAAGTGGTAAATATTCTGCATCCTTGTAGCTTTGCAACAGAGAACGTGATGGGTAGTGTAGCTTTACAACAGTTTGAAGGTTTGACTTACTGCAGATAGGACATGGGTCTTTGCAGCACCTCTCTTGACAGCCTGAAAGCAATACATGGAGATATTTTAGCGGTTCAGGAAGTGTTTATTGTTCTACCTGATCACATTTAAAACACTTTGATTTTTGATGACACTTTGTACAATCAGGAAAGCCGCCATGTCTGACACCTTATTAACCCGGCATATCCCCGGCCACCTCGGCCAGTCTGCAGGTCAATGCATAAAGCAGGCCATGATGAGGATTGGCCTGTGAGTGCACTGCAGCGCTCGGCGGTGGAGAGGGGTTAATTACCAGTGACACGGCTTCCTAAACCCGGCTCCTCAGCAGCTTTTCACTGCATGTGCCCTGTTAATCTCATTTGTTCAGCTCAGCGGCTAAACAAACAATCTCAGACCCTCGGCTTATTCAAATACGTGGCAAATGGGGATGTGTGGGAGGCATCTGCTGCCATGCCAAAGGCTAACGCCCGGCCGGCACCTTCTTAAAGGGAAGCAATGATTTGGCTAACGCATTAAAATTATAGACGTAAAATGCATCTTTCTTAGATACATTAGTAGAAAAACGTATTATTGCAAACAAGCCAGAAACCAGTGTTTATTAGGTGTTTTAGACACTTTTTGGAAAAGGGGTGTGGTCAACATGTGACAACATTCAATATAAAATTCGGGCATTTAAGGGATATTTTACTTGTAGGACTCATGAAGTTAAAGTGTCACTGTTGTTTAAATTTTTTTTTGCAGAAATAAATAGTACATGTGATTTTAAGAAACTTTGTTGTTGGGTTTATTAGCCCAAAAATGCATTTTTTGATCATGAAAAAGCAGTTTGAAGTCCCCCCCCCCCTGTCTTCATGGTTCTCTATGGAGAGGGGATCGGTGGAGGGAGATGAGGCACCAAAACAGGACAACAAAGAGTTAATTTACAGCTACATCACTGGCTATCTCCTCTGAAATCAGCACTGACCTCTCAGACCTCTGAATACCGGCTTTCACACAGCTCCCACTGTGTAATGCTTTGTTTTCTGCTGGTGACTAATCTCCCACCTCCCCCCTCCCCTCTCCATAGGTTACACAGGGCTCGACTGATATAAAAGAGTCAAGATATTCTGATAATGAGCAGTGAATGAGAGAGAGGAGGGGGGGGCTGGGGAAAGTCTTTTTGAATGCAGATAATGGCAGATTTGCCTAATAAACCCAATTACAAAGTTTCTTAAAATCGCCTGGACTATTGATTTCTACAAAAAAATATATATATATATTTTTTTTACCAAATACATTTTTTTTTTTTACCAAACTAGTCTCCTTCTCTTGATATGCTACCCTTTCCCTCCTATTCCCTCCTATCCGCTCTGTTCTAAAAGCAGTTTTCTTGCTGATGTGTATATACCGATACTGTACATATGTCTACATATTATACAGTGCATACACACTATGGGGGTGGATCCATCAAGATCGGCGTACTTGTACGCTAGTCTTAAATTAGACCCCACCCCCTTTTCCCCGGACAGATTTACTAAGAGGTGCACGCCTCTTTAGTGAATGCAGCCAGCCGTGCGCCTGACTCTGCAGAATTGGATCATGATTTACACCTACCAGCATAATAAATGAGGCGCAGGAGGAGGCAACACCTAGCTGTGAGGGATTCCCCACTTACAAAGTTGTCCCCTATCCAGCTCAGAACTGTTAATAAGCCTTATAGAGAATGACTGAGGGCTCACCGAGAATGTACAGTGTGTTCCATTATTCGAGAGATCCCTACTAGGGATGGTCCGAACCGAGTTTGGTTCGGGTTCGTACGATCCCGAACCCTCGGTAATGATTCCCGCTGTCTGCCGCTCCGTGGAGCGGGCGGATCCAGCGGGAGGACCGCCTGGAAAACTGGGATACAACCATAGCCATAGGCTGTATCCCAGTTTTCAGGGCGTTACTCCCGCTGGATCCGCCGCTCCACGTAGCGGGCAGACAGCGGGAATCTGCTGCCGAGCGTTCGGGTTCATACGAACCCGAACCTCGGCAGGTTCGGACCATCCCTAATCCCTACTGATCAGCTTATCCCCTACAGTACCTTGTGGACTGTGGGATAACTTTGTAAGTTGGGAATACCACTCATATATCATCTCCTACAGAGGGTGGCAAACCCATAGTGAGGGTCCTCCATCCTACCTGCTTGTACCCATTATTGGAATAAGTCATTGAAACCATCCGGGTTTGGAATCCCCTGCAAGGGATAGGGAACCTTAGGCCCTCCATGGTGGGCCCTCCATGGTGGATCCATGGGACATATATGTCTATTGCCGTGTAGACTTACAGTAGAGCAGGGATGGGGAACCACTGGCCCTCCAGCCATTGCAAAACTACAATGCCCATTATGGGCATGATGGGAATTGTAGTTTTGAAAGGCTGAAGGGCGGAAGGTTCCCCATCCCTGCTCTACTGTAAGTCTACATGGCAATAGACATATATGTCCCATGGATCCACCTGCATCAAGTCCTTCTAAGTTATAAACAATTTCTGATACTTTGTATCTCTCAAGATCCCGTAAAGGTCATTCTCCCTCCAATGTCCTGGCAATACCGCGTTGTCCTCCCCGATGGCACTGACACTGTTCTACGTCTTCTTCGAGAATCTTTAGGACTTGTGGAGTAAGCCCCAGGGCCCTATTACTGGCCGGTCACTCGACCTAACGCTTTTATTATTACTATCGTTGACTTAGTGGTTCCAGACGAGCGCAGCGTTTTACATAGTAAACTAATAAATAATGTAAACAAGTAACATAAAAGAGTAATACAATTAAATATAATCAACAAAGTCTATTAATAACGCTATGGAAATAGCTGGCGCGGGCAGATTAGCACAGAGCCGAGGAAAAACAATGGCTTCTACCCTCCGAGACGCTGTTTGTGCAGTTTCTGGAAAAGCGGGAAAAGATTAGAGACTGGGCCCAATGTCAACCATAGAGCCTGGAAGCAGAAACCTCCTAATGCTCCAAGTATTGTGTAGGGTCATCGAAAGGCTACACAGGGGAAGAAGGGGGGGCAGTGACAACAAGTCTGGGCACCATGTTGTTGTGCATATAATTCTTGGCACTTCTTTTTCCCCATACTGTGTTACAAAGCTAAAAGTGGATGATAGATAGATAGATAGATAGATAATGACATAAAGGAAAGAAATAATAAAGAAGAAAGGAGGAATGGAGGGTAATGGAAGAATAAGGGAAGAAAGGAAGGGAGGAAGACAGGAAAGAAGAAGGGAAGAAAGAATGGAGGGGGAAGAAAGGAAGAACAAGGGGGGAGGGAAGGAAGGAAGGAATTAAGGAAGGAAGGAAAGAATGGAGAAGGTGGAGTAAGGAAGGAAGGAAGGGGGAAGAAGAGGAAAGAAAAAGGAAGGAAGAAGGGAGGGAAGATGGGAGGGAGGGGGAACGAAGGAAGGGTAGAATAAGGGAGGGAGGAATGGAGAAGGAAGGAAGGAAGGAAGGAAGGAAGGAAGGAAGGAAGGAAGGAAAGGTGGGAGGGGGAAGGAAGGAAGAATAATGGAGGCTAGGAAGGAAGGAATGGAGAAGGGAGAGGAAGGGAGGGAGGAAGAAGGGAAAGAAAAAGGAAGGAAG
Organism: Dendropsophus ebraccatus; assembly: GCF_027789765.1. Taxonomy (NCBI): domain Eukaryota; kingdom Metazoa; phylum Chordata; class Amphibia; order Anura; family Hylidae; genus Dendropsophus; species Dendropsophus ebraccatus. The sequence goes on from NC_091456.1 coordinate 182,392,459, forward strand.
AAGGGAGGGAGGGAAGGTGGGAGGGCAAAGGAAGGAAGGAAGAATAAGGGAGGGAGGCAAAAAAGGAAGGAATGGAGAAGGGGGAGGAAGGAAGGAAGGAAGGAAGGAAGGGGAAAGAAAAAGGAAGGAATGGAGAAGGGGGAGGAAGGAAGGAAGGAAGGAAGGGGAAAGAAAAAGGAAGGAAGAAGGAAGGGGAAAGGAAGAAGGGAGGGAGGAAGGGAGGAAGGAAGGAAGGTATGATAGATATATAGATAGATAGATAGATAGATAGATAGATAGATAGATAGATAGATAGATAGATATTAGGTAGTGACCATGGTGATATCATCGTGTGTATATCATAGATCAGCAGAGGATTTCACGATACATTGACATTTTAGATCTTGACAGATAAATGACAATTTCAGCTCTGCTACATCTGTACCCCTTATAGAAGCCAAGCAGAATTATTACGGTCTGATACAATCTATTAATAAACCCATGTAATCCGGGCCCCATCCACCCAACACAGATATCTTCACTAGTGACATGCAGTATCGGCGCTGATCTTCAGATTGATATTAATGTGCGGAGCGCAAAAGCCGATGCAGTGAGACAAACCCAGGAATGTAGATTAATGATGAAAAAGAGATGTAAATACATTGATGATAACGTTGCTGATAGGGATTTATGACCTGATTTTGTAGACATGATAAATACCAAATACAGAGCCGAAGCCTGAGAAGAAATAGGATCTGAGGCCTAGTCCTTGGGTTTACCTGCAGCCCTGTATCACTATGAACCGTGCCGAATAACAGGATCAGCAGAGCTGAGTTTGCTGATATTGTTTTATTTTAAAGTCAGTTCTGAATGGACAAACTCAGCTCTGCTGCATCCTTATATAAGTATTGTTCTCTATTTGCATAGTGGAGATATGTGGAATATTGTAATTTGCATGTATGGATGTGTATCTGTAAGCTGCTTAACAAAGTTGCATGATGGTGTTATCACATTTTGGTGGCAGACTTTCCCCAACCTAATGCACTCTTATGGAATATACTGTAACAAGTATGGTGTCCTGTATGAAGTCTATGGCATGACCCAAGTGATAACAATAGGTCTATAGAATTGATTGTTGTCAAATTCCTACAAATTGATTACTTCAGCAACTCTATGTTCCATTAGATTGCACCTTCATCCATCCTGGCCATCAGCAGATGAGGCTACCACCGGTCATGGCATCACACCTGGGCCAATTGTGTGAACTTTGGGTCCAGGCATGGAGCTGCCAGGAGACCAATCCCACAGGATTCCCAATGATATCATAGATATTAATTGAATTGTTGGCTTAAAAGTAGCTGGCAAGCGTCGTGTAAAAGGGCAAATGTCTCCTCTTTAGAATATTACTTTCCTTGCACATTTAGATCTATGGGTTTTTCATATGGCACCTGCTAGAGAAGGAAACACACCGTAGAGCCAGACTATGGGTGTAGACCAGATGTATTCTACTTGTAATGGTAAATAACTATGCAAATCCATTGCTTGATTTATACCTCCAGTCACCTCCAGAGCTGCGTTTACATTCTTGCAGGTTGATGCATTGGAGTATGGGAAAAAGTATGCTCCAGTGTCCACTACTTATGGGACCTTGTCCCATTAGTGATAAAAAGGACTCCTTCTCCTCCTTCTTTTCCTTCTTTGTTGCCTTTTCCTCTCCTTTTTCTTCTCCTCTCCTTCTTCTCCTTCTCCTTCTTCTTTCCTTCTTCTCCTCTCCTTCTTCTTCTTCTTTCCTTCTTCTCCTCTCCTTCTTCTTTCCTTCTTCTCCTCTCCTTCTTCTTTCCTTCTTCTCCTCTCCTTCTTCTTCTTCTTTCCTTCTTCTCCTCACCTTCTTCTTCTTCTTTCCTTCTTCTCCTCTCCTTCTCCTCTTCTTCTTTTTATCCTCTCCTACTCCTCTTCTTCTTCTTCTCCTCTCCTTCTCCTCCTCTTCTTCTTCTTCTCCTCTCCTACTCTTCTTCTTCTTCTTCTCCTCTCCTACTCCTCTTCTTCTTCTTCTCCTCTCCTACTCCTCTTCTTCTTCTTCTCCTCTCCTACTCCTCTTCTTCTTTTCCTCTCCTTCTTCTCCTACTTTTTTGTCTCCTTCTTTTTGTCTCCTTCTTCTCCTTCTCCTCTTATTCTTCTCCTTCTTCTCATCTCCTTCTTCTCATCTCCTTCTTCTTCTTCTTTTTCTATCCCTCTTCTCCTCTTCTTCTTCTTATCCTTCTTCTCTCCTTCCTCCCCTTATTCTCCTCCTGCTCCTTCTTCTTCATCTTCTTTTCCTTCATCTCCTTCTAAGTATTTTTTTCACATAGGTGACCAGTCAGGAACAATTATTTCCAAGGCACCCCCAAGTACTTGACCAAGTACTGAATAGTAGTACATTGTGGCACATACATAACAGTCTTATCTCGACACTGCGTGGTACTTACATGGCACTATAGTCTGGGCATATTGGATATTGGGCTGTATACTCGTCTCTTACATAACCAGCCACATACAGTCTGCATACAGCACAATGAGATATAAAAACTCAGACACAGACAACGGTATGTTCTGAATGCTTTTAATGATATATATGCAACGGTGCCACTAACTTGGTAAGCGGTCAGGGGGTCACCGATTCACTTTAAACTGTATTATTTGAACACTGAGTAGGTGTGTTGAGTGGCACAGATAAGGCAGTGATACAGTATGTGAGCACTATTTGATAGCATTAGTTAGATACTATATGGAGTTTATTATATAGGCATTACATGGTAATAATTTACACTTTACAGAAGTTTTATTTGGTACTGTACGGCCGTGTTATGGTTTCAACATTCACATAATCCATGTCTAAAAATGGTGATCAACGTGCCCTAGTTTACTTATAGCCCTTTGTCCTGTTTTATGGGACCAGTTCATCTCCAATGGATCCTTTTTAGTCCCAATACAATCTATGTAAGGGCAAGTACCATTATGAGGGTCACATATCAGGCGACCACCCAACTCTATGATGTGTCCCCCCCACCCCTAATGTAATCTCTATATACTTTCTATAAACAGATGCCGTTGCCATCCTTTGCCAAGAATTTTAAATAAACGATCTATCAATAATGTATGCCGCTTCTATTTCATTTTTCTTTGGGGATTAGGGGGGAATTGGGTTTCTCCACAACTTTGTGAAGATGAAAAAAGAAAAAGCCAGAGAGCCTCTATTCAGAGGATACTCCCCAAGTGGTTTATAAAATGCTAAGTGCACATTATAATATTACATTTTAATATCACCGGCTTACTTTATTTATAGGAGATTAGATTTATATTCATAGAAGGGAAGTTTCATGGAACAAACGCCTCTTATCGCCATCAAATTAACGCTCTTTTATGTTTTTAAACACGGCTGTTTCGAGAACTTTTTTTTTTCTTTTGAGATTTTTTTTTTTATATTGGCAGAAACATCTATTGTTCTTGATTTATCCAGCTGTCTGTCCATATGTGCTTGTTTTTGTGACAACGTGTTGACATAAGCGATTTTTGCTGTCTGGTTCTTGTGGTGTTTGGATTGGGGTCCGGAGCTTAGACGGGTGCTCAGAAGTTGGGATTGGGAATCCCTGTGGCCTGGATTTTATACCATGGTGTTATATTGTTAACCAGAATTGCTTGTAATTGAACATAAATAACAGGAAAGGCTTCTCCCATAGAGGAAGAGTGTGACAATAACTCTCTATGGTACATATACAAATGCAGCAAACATTAACTTGACAATTAACACATTGAAACAATCAGGTTAATATTTGCTACATCTGTACCTGTAACCAAGAGACTATCTACATCACAGGTGTCAAACTGTAGCCTTCCAGCTGTTACAAAAATACAATTCCCATCATGCAACTGTACACATGCAAAGTACAGATGTGTTCTTCCTTACCTTTGACCTTGACTACTGTTGAGTGGACTTGCCAAACTGTTCGTGTTTGGCAATGTTCCCTGAATGTAAACGCTCATCATTTCAGTCCCATTGGTTGGAGAAGTTGGATGACTCCTAGGGAGCCTTGCCATATGCTGTATCCATGTTTTCCTAGCAGTCCTAAGGTAACATCCATGAACAGGAGTAGAGATGATCAAAGAGGGCCGAGGTTCAGGTTTGTACGAAACAGAACCATCGGCATTTGACTCCCGCTGCCCCTTCTTTGGGGAAGGTGGAGACATCCCGAGTACCGCCTGGAAAACAGGGATACAGCTTATTATCTAGGCTGTATCGCTGTTTTCCAATCGGTACTCGGGCTGTCTTCACCTTTCCCACGGAACGGGAAGGCAGCGGGAGTCAAATGCCGATGGTTCGGGTTCGTGCGAACCTGAACCTTGGCCCTGTTCGATCATCTCTAAACAGGAGCCAAATGCTAAGCGGTCAGGTTCGAATAACCTCATCCAACCTGTTCAGCAAGTGCTCCCAACACTACTCTTGATCCAACGTATGCTGAGGACCATATATGCTGAGGACATTTAGGACCAGTGACTGTGAAGGTTTCAAAATCTGCATATTGCTTGGCCAAATAGATCAGGAGTGTCAAAGTCGCAGCAAAATTACAATTCCCCTTATGTCTGGACAGCTTTGGCTGTCCAGGCATGATGGACAGCCAAACGTCGATTGTTGTAGACAAGCAGTTGGGATTGGTGATCCCTATGGCCTGAATGGAATAAATCTAATGTTTGGCATAGTTGTATAGGTCCAGGACCAACAACATTAATAACATTCCAAGCCAATAGTTCTCAAAGATAGCATGGAGACGTAATGTTGGGATTAGTTATCTACGTGTCTTGGTGAAAATGAAATAATAATATCTAGTAATAAAAATAAGTAAATTAGCTTCTACACTTAAAGGTTTATGCCAAAATTGAAATGTATAATTTATTCAAAGAAGAGGGGGTGACTTGATGATTGATGGAGGTCCAACCGTTCACGAGAGTGGTGGTCACTTTTCACTGCATTCATTAAAGGTCCCCCTATACCTTTTACTTTATTCTGCCATGGTATAGGGTATATGGGGCTTTCCCCACCGGGAAAGCCCCATAGGAGACTTTGCTCTGGGAGACTTTGCTCTGGGAGAGATAAGCTGCAGACAAAGCTGTCTGCGGCTTAACCATCTCCATGGAGAACACAGGAACGCTCAACCGTGATTAATGTTGCCGTGTATAGAACGGATGGCAGAAGAAGGGAGAGATAACTGATGGCGTTGTTGGCAGAGGACAGGAGAGATAACTGATGGCGTGGTTGGTCGAGGACGGGAGAGATAACTGATGGGGGCTTAGCGGACAACGGAAAAGATAACTGACAGCTGGACAATCGTTTGGCCATCAGTTATTGAATGTGTACCGAGACCTTCAGGCTGAACATTTGTCAGTGTTTGGAAGCCCCATAGAGAAGGAATGGAGTGGAGGTCAAGCATGGACACTGCCAATTCATTACCTGGACAAATGGCCTCTGTTCAGTGGGGATCCTAATGGTTGGGCCCCTATTGATCAGCTTGTTATCCTCTATCCTAGGAGTACATGATGACTTATCATTAGCTTGGGCTAACTATGCTAAGGCTCTCACATACACATAATGGAAAAGTCAGATGATTGCATACAAGGGTCCCCAAGCTGTCCTCTAAAGCTTAATTTTGGGGTAAAGCTCTCCCTTGAGCACATTATCAGGGGGTGTCCGGTAGCATCTGGTAGTGGATATCCCATACTTTTTATATGGATTCTAATACAGAATAAAAAGATGCTACATGGTAACATATCCTTCTATGCAGAAGTTGACGCCAAAGATTTAAGGGGACACTCTAATCTAATATACTGTATGGGGCAGAACATGAGATGTGCTGTGTCACAGACTGAAGCTATTGGTGATAACAGCGACACCTATAGGTTATCGAGGAATAAAAACACAACCAATTATTCATAGACGTAGTATTTGTCATTCTATTTTTAGCTGGCGGTATTGTAACCCTTCCCGGCTCGCCGCTTTCATTCAGCCGCATCTCCTGGTATTTACCAGGCAGGTATCAGACACAGTTGCATCCTGAACTTTGTTCACAATTAGCTCTGTATTACTCATCCACTTCTCCTGTCCCCGGGGAGGGCAATGTCCAACATAATTATATCAATGTAGCAGCCAATACTTTTTCCTTAGTACAGCTGCGTTCAGTGCGGATGACCTAAAATCCAGTAACACATCTTTCTGCCTTCGGGTCATCGCCTTTCTGGAGTTCTAGGAAGGGCCCTGAAGTGCTTACTGAGTAGAACACAAGACTGGGATTTTTTTTTTTTTTTTTTACTTATATAAATAAATATAGAAATCTATATAATTATATTTATTTGAAATTGAATTTTAAAGGTTTGTTTCCTCCGGGCATTGAGATGTAATTTCTGATAGATATTAAACCTGGAATAAAATGCTAATACAAGCTCGGTTGAAGTCAAGCCTTCGGGCTAACCATCTAGGCTGTGTTACTATGATAATATAGACCTATGCAAATATCCCCGGCTGAAATTAGATGTGTACCGACTCGAGGTATAGATAACTGCATTCATATGTATAAGATTCTGGGAGTTAACTGCGCAATATATATGGCTGTTACGGATTCACCTGCAAATCACTCAGGGAAAATGAATGTTCAGGACATTTAGATTGAGCAAACAAAGCTTTATACGTTACCTGCCAATATTACTCCTCTACAGTGAGAGAAAATTCATTATTTGCATTCCCCAGTGATTGCATTATGTCACCAAACATTTATCTATGTGAAATGTTAGTAGATGTAGGTAATAGTTGGAGAACTACGATTTAGAAACCACTGGTCCATTCCATCATGACCCAAGTTGGTAAGTTCATAACCACTGGTCTAGTGGTTTTCCTGGTCTACTGGTCTCCAGCCACATGCAAAGTACAGATGTCTTCTTTCTTGACTAGTGTTGGGTGAACTGGCCGAACTGTTCGGGTTTGGCAACGTTCCCTGAATCCAAACACTCTTCATTTGACTCCCGTTGGTTGGAGAAGTTGGATGCCCCCTAGAGGCTGTATCTGTTAGAGGCTGTATCTGTCAGGGCCCCTGGGACAAAGACACACAGGACAAGTGGGCCCTATAGCTAAGACCCCCCCACACTGTCCCTACCTGCTTGCAGAGCAGCCCCTAAATGACCGTCCGCAACTGGGCAGCGTTCCCTATGCTGCAGTAAGTGCAAACACTAAACAAGACGAGACAAACTAACACAATAAAGAATAGTCGGCGGGCAAGGTTGGCAACAAACGGGCAGCAGAAGTACAGTCAGAATCCACAAGCAAAGTCGAGGTCACGAAATCCAGGTCAGAAACACTAATAAACATGGAACAAGGAAAGGTACAAGGAACTAAACGCAATAACAGACAGTAAACATGGTACACGGTGAAACAGAAACCAGAGACAATAACCAGGTAACTAGAGGACAAGGCAAGGAACACTGAACCAAAAGACAAAGGCAAGAAACAAGCAAAGGGATCAGGAACTAGGAATACAGACAAACTGAGGAAAGGCAGGATCTAGCTGACAGACAAGCTGAACAACGCTATCAAGAGCCCAGAGTGAAGGGAGAGGCACAGGTATAAGGGATCAGAAGTCCCGGACTGCAAGCTGATAGGTGGAGCAGGAGAAACACAAGAAATCACAGAAAGCCAGAGGTGAAGAGACCTGTCAATCACACCACAGCAGACACAATTAGTGCACAGACCACAACAAGGAAAGTGCAGGGAGAACTAAGAAAACATGGACCGGAACACAGATGACAAAAGCAGAGAACACAGTAAAACCAGGAACGGATCATGGCCAAAAGCACAGTCTTTGGCGCAGAGGTCGAATATTCGCAGCAGAGGGTGGCACTGATGCCTTTTCAGGCACGATCATGACAGTATCCATGTTTTCTTGGCAGTCCTAGGGTGGCATCAAATGTCTCCAGTCAATGGGAGTCAAATTCCGAGTGTTCGGGTCCGAAGAACATTGCCCAACCCATTCAGCAAGTGCACCCAACACTACTCTTAACCCAATGTATGCTGAGATGAGTTATGCAGTTTTTAAAACATTATTTTACTCTGTCAGGTGTTGTTTATGTTCTACATGTAGCCACCTGGTTATAAGGACCACATTTGTACACCAAAACTTTCTTTTTTCCCTGGATACACACATCTAGTGGCTAGCATTCTCCAACTTTTGCAGCCGTGAGCACTTAAACGCACAGTGTTCAGATTTGGAGAATGTTGCTGAACCTCAACAGTTTGATAGGTCCTCTCAACACTAGTGGCTAGCAAATCCATACTCAGTGGCCAGGTGGAGAAAAGATAAGAGTATCCCAAGTCGAAGGTGCTAGGGTAACTAATAATGCTCTTTTTCGCTACCTGTTGCCTTCCAAAGACGATGGTCAAGTGCTGGTATTTTTGACCCCTTTATATACTCTCATCGGTTTCTATAAACTCTATATTCAGTTCAGTGGAAACCTGTTCTTTTAGTAAATCAATAAATACATTGTCTAAAAAGATGTGAACTTGCGAGAGAGTCACATGCAAAATGCCGAGGAGCACAACACCGATTGAGGATTTATGACCCTTTAATCGATCCTGACACAGAGGCAGCCGAACGACAAGGAGCTTTACACTGTATCCGAGCCCATTGTCCATTGTCCGCAAGTGTCATCACTGGAAGCAGCAATAAAATGCAGGCCGCCACGGACAAAACAGGGTACTCAGCCTGTGCCGAGCCTGCAGAGAACTGACAGATGGTAAAACAAAGATAAAAATGTTATGTCTGCAAGGGTTTTATGAGCAAAATCGTTTGTTTCCCAGTGTGGACAAAGGCGTTTAAGGATACAGGATAAATCAATGGGTCCCAATAACTGCTAAGTGCTGACCTTTGGAATGAAGTAACTAGTTCACAGGATACATCATAGGTGGACTGATTCTGAATACTGCACTTGTTTAACCTTTGTTCTCTATGTGACAACATTTCCTATTATAATACCTAAGTATTTGCAAAATAATCTGCTTTTATTTTTTCTTCAGCAGATACCTAATGTACCATCTCACGTTTATATTAGCAACTGGATATTACAGGGTCACAATAACGGTAACTATTATTAATGAAACAAAGCACCTTGGAATTAGCAGAAACCTAGATAGAAATTAGAACAACCTGGTCTTCAAAAAGACATTCCAATTTGATGACCCCCAACTCAGAATTGTCAAACGTGTTAGAGAGAGTAGTGTTTGGGGTGAGAGTGTTGAAGAAGGTAGTGTTTGGGGTAAGAATGTTGAGGAAGGTCATGTTTGGGGTAAAAGTGTTTAAGAGGGTAGTGTTTGGGGTGAGAATGTTGAGGAAGGTCTTGTTTGGGGTAAAAGTGTTTGTTTAAGAGGGTAGTGTTTGGGGTGAGAGTGTTGAAGATGGTATTGTTTGGGGTACGAATGTTGAGGTAGTCATGTTTGGGGTAAAAGTGTTTAAGAGGGTAGTGTTTGGGGTGAGAGTATTGAAGATGGTAACGTTTGGGGTGAGAGTGTTAAAGATGGCAGTGTTTGGAGCGAGAGTGTTGAAGATGGCATTGTTTGGGGTTAGAGTGTTGAAGAAGGTAGTGTTTGGGGGTAAGAGTGTTGAAGAAGGTCATGTTTGGGGTAAAAGTGTTTAAGAAGGTAGGGTTTGGGGTGAGAGTGTTGAAGATGGTAGTGCTTGAGGTGAAAGTGTGGAAGATGGCAGTGTTTGGGGTGAGAATGTTGAAGAGGGTAGTATTTGAAATGAGATGTTGCAGTGGCTAGTGTTTGAAGTGTCATGGCCGAAAGGAAGCACTCTCATTGTGAGCGTGAAACAGTCATAGCACGATTATCTGTCAGCGTCCAGTTCCTTGCTTTTATGTAATTACATTTTTTCAAGTCCATTTATCGGTGAGTGCCACAATGTCTTTGTGAGAAGCTAATGGTGTCTCCATATCGTCAGATGGCAGGACATATACTTAACTGGTAAAGCCAAGACATTTCTACCTTTTGACTGTTGGGGTGTTAGCGTTAACAAAAGCAGTATTTAAGGGGAATGTGCTGAAGAGAGTACTGTTCGGGGTTAGAGTATTTAAAATAATAAGATTTGAGTTGATGAGGATAGCATTTGAATTAAGAGTGTTGAAGAAGACACCATTTGAGGTGTGAGTGTCGAAGAAGGTGGTGTTTGAGGTTAGAGTGTCTAGGGCCATAGCATTTGAGGTAAGAATGTTGAGAATGGTATTGTCTAGGTGAGTGTGTGTTAAAGAGAGTAGCGTTTGAAGTTGGAGTAATCAGGAGAGTTGTAATTGACATGAGAATGTTGCAGTGGGTGGTCTTTGAAATAAGAGTGTCTAGAATGATAGCATTTTAGGTAAGAGTGTTAATGAGAGTTCTATTCGGGATGAGAGTGTTGCAGAGGGTTGTGTTGAAGGGAAAGTTTTGCTGTGGGTAGTATTTGAGGTAAGAATGATGTGACGGGTAATGTTTGAGGCAGAGTGGGTAGTGTTTAAGGTAAGTGTGTTGAAGAGGGTGGTGTTTAAAGTGAGAGCACTGTAAAGGACATGCTTCTATGCTTCTAATACTGTATACAGGAAGAAGTAACAGGCACAGCCTGCCAAGTGACATGATTATAGTATCTTTTCTATTTGATGGCACCTTCTCTCGTCTTCTACGGTGCGCCCTACAACTTTATTACATGTGGTTCAAAACCCCGATACACATGCACCCTCCATTTGTCCAAACAAATTAACCAAGCAATACTATTTAGATTAATGTTGGTTGATGGGATCAGCCAACCATCTTAGGTGTATGGAGGCCACCAAATTAACTCCTGATGTCATATGTTGGGTGGGAGAAGAGTCAGACATTTTGAATTTCCATATGCTCAATTTTTTTTTTTGTTCTGAGTCTGGCAGTAGTTTTCTTCCCAACCAGAATATATCCAGACTCAGCCAAACTGCACATTCAAGGATACCTACTGTAACACAACCTGTCAAAGAGAACTTGGGAGGCAGCAATAAGATAGACAACCAGACCAACCAAAGTTGGAAGGTTTGTCGACATTTCTCTAACATGTATGCTTGCCTTTCCTGTAGTGGTCACAGACAGTAATTCCCAAAGGGGCCTGGGAGAAGATAGAGAGAAATAGCTCTGTCCATTATGAATGATAGGTCTGTAAGGACGTTTGTGAACTAATGGGTAGAATGAAGAGCAGTAGAAGACAAATGTGCAATGTTGATAGAGCTATGGATGTTATAAAAGCAGAGGTTTTCATATTATAAGCTAGCCTTTGTTCACTACAACATTATACTAGACTCGGTAAAGTCAGAGACTTATAAACCCCAAGATTAAAGGCATTTGAAACAACCTTAGTATTTAGACTTCAGTTAACCTTGGGTCTGTAATGTGTCCATAGAAATGATACAATAACCCCCTAACAATAATACGTTATGACTGTAATAGCTTAAAAATACATATAAAATGAGAACTTCAGCAACACATACAGATCAAATGATGTTCTGTCTAATTCAATGTCTATACAGTACATTCCATATCTTGTTTGCCAGCTTGCGTCTTCTAATTTATGGACATTTTTTTTCCCCAAACCTTAATCCTTCATATTTTCTTGAAGACTGTATATATACATCAAGGCCTGTTTTGTTATCAGTTGACCTGAGGCTTGGATTTATTATGGGATATAAATACCATAGCGGAGAACAGAAACATTTTATACTTTGTGATATTGAAGGCTATAGTTATTGTATATTTTCCCTCTTCACATATGGCTATGATCGGCCATCCATCTAATCTCTGTGGGGGTGTCCCAACTCTTCCCCACTAAAGATGTTAAGGAGAGGAAGGGTTGAGCATGTTGGATTTTAACATATCTAATCCTTTTGTTCTAAATGGGGATAAGCTGTTTCTGGAAGGGGCTTACTCTTCTTCCACATTTGTACTTAGCTGAGCTGAGCTTGGATTTGTATAGCGGGCAGTATGCCTTTGGGTTGGTGTGGTACAAATGTATGCTTCAGACCAGAAAGTGATCAGTGGGGCTTGGATCGCTGGGACCTCCACCGATCCTGACAATGGGATGCACATATTCCTGAAATAAATTGAGAACCCACCATACCTGCACAGTCGCCTAGGTCTACTCTTCATTTATTCTCAATAGGGCCGCCGAATGATTGAGTGTTCAGTCCTTAAAACATAAAGAGTAAATAGAGTCCAAGCTCCGATGGCTAAGCAGAAGTGGTGAGTGCTCAATTCATTGTTGAAACAACTGCATACCTGTTTTGAGGGGCTGGTAGGGGTGGTGGTGGTCAGATGGCCAGCAATGATCTTTTTTGCCCCTATCTTTTAGAGTCAGCATAACAAACTGAGATAGAAATACCCCTTGAACTTGAATCCCAATCCCTTACTGGTGCTATTCCAGCAGTTCTGGTCCTTGCTGAAAAATACTTCCAATCCTATGCAACCAGTTTCCATTGGGTTATATGGGGATTTACAGTTGTTGAAACAATTAAATCTTCTTAGGAACTAGATCAGTGGAATGTCGATGCACAGATAGTGGTTAATCCATTAATATTCTTTATGGAGAGTATTTACCATTGGCAGCACCATCCATACCGAGCTGATCGAGCATAGACATCACAAATGTCGGCTCTTGCAGCAGCAAAAAAAAAATGTTCTGTGATCTCCCTAAAGGGCTTTAATGACAAAAAAAAAGCTTCCGATCCATCTCCCCAACGGCTTCAATCAGAAAGTGTCCACACACAAACAAAGACCAGACCCTTCCACTCAGGGGAATAACACAGTGGAAAGGTCACCTCTCATTCACGGTCAAGTATGACTGACATCCCGTCTTGTCAGATATGTGATTATTGAAGCAGAAGGATTAACAGACACCCTCCTGGCATCCTTGCTTTATTGTCACTTCGGAATATCTTCTCACTTTTGTTTCTATGCCGTTAACCCCATCGAGGCAGGAAGCCACCGACGTGCCGAGACAGTCAGACGTTTTCTCTCGATTCTCCAAAAAGGGTTACGGCCCCGGCAACGGAATTATGCAGCATTAAGTGTGCCGAAAATATTCCCTTGCAAATAGAAAAGCTACCTTATTAACATTAATATTATACACGGGGTGGACAAATCACATGTCAATTTGCAGTGTCATTTGAAAGACGAAGTACATCAAGGGAACGATAATTGTATTCAAAGAAATCAAGGAATCAAGAGAAGTGAACGCGGGCGAGGATGGAGACTTCATCACTGAGCGCTAACATTTATATCAAAATAATTCAGGCTACAGTATAAATTAACCTCTCAATGGCTGGTGACAGTGTTGTGCGGTACACTCATATCCGATGCCTTACGTTGGCAGCAAAAGGCTTCTGTAAATGTAAAAAATTGGTAAAAATTTATATATTCCGATCAGCAAAGGACACTTTAAAAATAAATAACCATAATAATAAGGACTATTAGCAATTTTTTTTTTAAAGGAAACCTGGCACCTGTTTCAGACTGCCCGAAATTGTGGAAACAAAGTAAACTATCATTCACTCTTTTTTTATTTTTTTTAGAGAAATCATCTATCAGGAACTGGGTAACTTGTCACTGGGGTGGTCCCTGGCTACTCCTCGCGGAACTGTTTGGGTTCAGCAACGTTCTGTGAACGATCAGCATTTGATTTCCTACAGCTACAGATTTTGGATGCCACCCTAGGGCTGCCAGCAAAACATAAATACAGCCTATGGCTATGTTCATATGCTGTATGAGACCAGCCGTTCCATGACCCGGCTGGGTCACGGAATGGCTGGTCTCATTAAAGATCATTCCGGCCGATACTTCAGTACCAGCTGGATGATCTCTAACGCTGCAGAGTTCTGATGAGGGCGCATCCGTGCACGCCCACATCAGAACTCCCCACTGCACACTATGGAGCATGCGGCCTGGAGCCGCTCGCTCCATAGTGTGCACTGACAGGGTCAGTTTTCTGCAGCGGTCGGAGCGTATACTATGTGTATACGCTCTGGCCAGGATTCCATAGAAGGCAATGTAACGTATATTTCCGTATTAAGCTTGGCCACAGTTGTAGTCGGCAACAACGGCCGTACTTTTACAAAAATATACATTGTGTGAACATAGCCAATGGCTGTATCCATATTTTCCAGGACTCCCTAGGGCGGCATCTGTAGGGAATCAAATGCTGATCGTTCAGGTTCCTAGAACGTTGCTGAACTCAAACAATTTGACAGGTCCACTCAACACCAAAAAGCCCAAAGTAAATTTGCTGTATGACTGATCTGAGTCTCTGTTTCATGTTGCCATGCTAGGGTAGCATAGAACAGCTGGCCTGTTCCCTATAATTAAAGTCTATAATCTAGTTTGATCAGTCGGGGTGTGCCCAATTATTAGATGATGAGCTCGACAGACCACTGTCCCTTCTTACTCTCTTTGAGAAAGGAGAAGGGCCCATTGAGTTTATAATGTTCTCAATGTGTTACGTTCAATAACTGCCTCGAGGAAGAGTGTGCCCTTCTCCTGGCTCACCCTAATGATCGATAGGTGGCTGAACTCTCAGATCCTGACCAATCATATCTTTTAACCTCTCCTTAGGACATGTCTAAAGTTTTTTTTCAAATAACAGTGCCCATGTAAAGTGTTATTCCAATCTTACTAGGATGTGCCACCACATGATGTCTGGTACCCCTTACAGATCCTGAGAATGAAGAGACTAATGCAGCATCATGGTCCTTCTTCTTGTTTGTTGCCCTACACAGCAACCCACTGTGTATGGAAATTGTAGAACAGTTTGTTTAAGTGCCATTCAACGGCCAAATTTTTAAAAAACAGCAATGGAATTGCCTCTTCATTCTCAGGATTGGTGGGGTCCAAGTCGTTGAAACCCTACAGATGGAAAAAGAGTTTCTGCATAATAGTAGATATACTGTAGATAAATAGATAGATAGATAGATAGATAGATAGATAGATAGGAGATAGATAGATAGATAGATAGATAGATAGATAGATAGACAGACAGATAGATAGATAGATAGATAGATAGATAGATAGATAGATAGATAGAAGATAACAAAGTTTCATGATTCTAGCAGGGATAGATTGGTTGTAGGGTCGTATCACTCCCTGACTTTTATTGCACAGCTACACACCCAGTGAATCCATCTGTGTCTGAACATCAATTACTCTCCCACCGCTCATACAGATACATTTCTTTGTGAGAATTAAGCCGGTTTCCACTTCCTTGTGTCTAATTAATATATCAATGTGCTATGAAACCAAGTGAAATGTTAGATAATTACTCTGGCTGAGCCGGCATCAGTAGATTCTCAGGAAATTAGCCGGCATGACAGACAAAAGACAAAAAAGGCAAAACAATGGAAGGCATGCATCTTCTACCTGTTTGAGGTTGTTTTATGTTGTCTACTCCACCATTTCTTTAATCTTCTCTAACTACGTTAGAAAATATAGAAGCAATTTATTTTAGATGCCTGGCGTCCTATGGCACCAGATATCGCCACTTTAAACCCTCAGCACGCCATATATTGGGCCCATGGATTTGGCCATTTCATCATTGGGAATTTTTTACATTTTGTGCCTTTGGTTTACAACATTTTATACACACCTTCAAAAGACCACCTCTTTGTGAACACAACCTTCATCCACACCAAATTTTTGGGTGACCGTTTTTAAGACCAGTCCCATAGAAGACCACTTTCTGATGCAATTGTGTGTGGTCTTCTCAAAGAGAAGACCCCACTTAGGAACTCGGAACCACACACAGGAACCTTCATGCAATTTTATGTAATTTTTTTGGTTGTTGTTGCAAAAACTGCCCCTTTTTCCAAAAAAACAAAACACTTGCGCCTATGTCTATACACAAATATCTTTATAAGAGTTTAGAAAACACGAGGATTACCCACCTTAAAAAGTGAACCCAGCAGTATATATTCCTCAAATGAAGCAGACAACCTTATGATAGTTGTCTTGACAGGCTGCACCCTCATGCAACTTGGTAACAAAAACAAATGAATTTAAAATGGCCTGAATCTTCTTCCATTTCTGTTATAACAGTATAACAGGAATAACTGCCAATAAAGGTTATCTTAGGTCTTCTTAGTTCAGACTACCAGGTATGGTTTCTACCATGGTGGAGAAGGGCCCTCATAATAACTACACTCAATAGAGTTGTCCTCCTGAAAGCTTGATAAATTCACTTGCCAAAAAGTATTTTAAAAAATTACAGCAACCTGCGACGGGGTTTCACTTTGCACGACTTTGTAAAGTTTAATAAATCGCTCTTATCAAGACTGAACAGGACAGAGTCAGCCCAACGTGATTGAAAGCCTGACAAGTTACGGGAGCAGGGCAAAGGTTGTTATCGGGGGATTAGGCAGAAGACACTTGGCGGATAGCTGTACAACTGATGAAGGGTTTGGATGTTCAAGTTGAAAGATCCAATCATTTCTACACTCTTAGTTTAACTCATCCCCTTCCAGAAAAGATACTTAGATTCTTCATAGTTCTATTCAAGCTTCTTAAGGCCATGGTACCTAACAGAAAGGACGTATCGTTGTGGAAAGTTTGAATTACCACTGGACTTCCTGTGAACGAGCGTGGCAAAATGTATCCAGTTAAAATTGCCATCTCAAATAATCCTATAGCTATGCCACTAGACCTCATGTATAGCCCGCTTAAAGCTACATACTGCACACATCAGTCAACACATAATTTAGTGTTACTCTGTCGGGAGTTGTTTATGCTGTCTGTTGAGAGTTTTAGAATAATTACACCATAATGTGTTAGAGAGCTTTTGGATAAAATAAATTGATAGCCTATCCCCAGTATAGGTCATCGGTTACGGATTGGCACTCAGCACCCTTGCTGATCACTTGTTCAGGACCTGGGTTACATGGTGAACAGAAATGAAAGCAATTGGCTCCATTCACTATGTAGTGGCCAGACCTGGTTACTGCAGCTC
The DNA here is from genome assembly GCF_027789765.1 of Dendropsophus ebraccatus. Taxonomy (NCBI): domain Eukaryota; kingdom Metazoa; phylum Chordata; class Amphibia; order Anura; family Hylidae; genus Dendropsophus; species Dendropsophus ebraccatus. Next base: position 182,409,486 of record NC_091456.1, read on the forward strand.
ACCTTGAGCTGCAGTTACCCATTGCCACAACTAAACAGTGAAAGGAGCCAACTTCTTCCTGTGGAGTGTGGATGCTGACGAGCTGCTCGGAAGAATTTTGTAGATGGACCATCTAAACCCCTTTAAGGCTATGTTCACACTATGTAAGTTTCCGTCCGTAGCGCGTTCCGTGAATAAGCGGCCGGAGACTTACGTAGTTTGCGTATAATGGAAAGTATACGAAGTACGGCTGCACAGTTCACACTACGTACGAACTTACGCCCGGATCGTACGCAGCAGCGTAAAAAATGAACCAGACCATTGTTTGCGGACGAAAATGCCGTAACTTATGCCCGTAGGGTTACATGCGGTCCCGTACGTAGTGGAGATTTCTTCATTTTTGCAACTTTTTGTTCCGATCCAAAAGGTTCTGTGGGGTGTCCGGGGCTAGGCGAAGATTTCCAAGTAAAAGACAGCTGTCAGATCGCTACGTATGGCACTCGGGAAGCGTAAGTAGACTTCGGGCGTAAGTTCGCGGTCCGTACGTAGCCGGCCGCAAGTAGCGTAAATCTCCGGCCGGAGTTTACCGCGTATATGTCCGGCCGCGAAAATATGCGGCCGGACATATACGCAGTGTGAACATAGCCTAAATTTGTATTGTCAAAAATTAAGAAAATTTGCAGACGGACTAGTGTAGGCAGATCTGTACCGTCTATTTTATTTTATTTTTTTTTGGTTCAGCAGAATTGAGCAAAAACCCCTCCCAACAGAGTATCACAAATTACATTTGTCCTTTCTCGATCCTCTCAAGTCACTTCTTTAAGATATGTTGAGCCAAGAGGAAGAGTAGGAATGGTATAACAGTAGATTCCATCGAGGGGAACCATGCAGCTGCGCTAGGGGGGGCCTTAGAGAATGTGGTCCTAGTCCTGGCTACTTGGTGGGCAAACAAATCAGGAAGAAGCATAATGGAGGGGCCATTTTTACTTCTAGCTATAGCGCCCCCGGTCTTCTTGTAGCTCCTGGGTTTTTATGTTGAGTAACCAAATTCCTGTTTACGCTGCAGTGTTCCTAGAAAGCACAACCTTTTCTTTTTTCTTTTTTTTTTTTTTTTTTTTTTTAAAGAAATATGGCTTGTTCTTCTGATCTATGCGTATAAACACACTCACATACACAGAAATTTCTCATTGAGCGAGGGAATGAGAAAATATATTGAGCTTTGCATATAAATATATCCGGCGCGCTCATTTTAATAAGGCTGCCACTGATGATACTGTACTTTTTCCTGCCCTGACGTTGCCTTAAATTATTGGATTTTTGTTTCTTTTTTGCATAATATGGTAGTACAATATAGCACAATGATAATGGAATGCTGTTAGCGGCCTATAACATTACTTTTCCCCCCTTTATGATGCCGTGAAGGAAATAAGCCATTGTTTCTGACTGTAAATAATAAAATACATTATTCTGCTTCATCATTCACCCCGACCCACTGTTACGCATTTGCACATAAACCTTTGTATTGTGCATAATTACGAAGGTTTATAATGTCAGCCTATGGTTACTCGAGTGTAAATCTTTAGACGCAAGTAATTTAACCCTCCATTGGTTGGGAAGGTGCTCACCTCATCTGTCACTATATAGCCTGCTATATATTTTTTTTCCCCTCATAAATGAGTTCTTTGGGATTAGCAAGCTCCAGATTTATACTGGATGTCAGATCATGTAGTTCACGATCATCCTGGTCTATCTTTATTGGGTGTTAAACAAAAAATAAAAAAAACAAAAAAACAAGATTTTGCGAAACTCTTTCAGGAGGTGTTTATGCTGTATAAAGCAATGTGTGGCCACCCAGTGGTTGAGATGTGAAGTGCAGCCTATTAAAGGGTTTTGCTATCATTGCTTGTGAATAGAATTAAGAAACTGGTTTAGAGTTCAAGAGAGTTACACGTTTTAGCAATTGGTAAATTTATTATTATTATTATTATTATTTTATTAGTATTATTATTATTATTATTATTATTTTATTAGTATTGACATTAGGTAATTTGAATAGGTGTAAGTGGAACACAACATTGCACAGTATGGGGGGGCACACAATCCCAGGTCCAACCTTGGGTCCACCAACCTAAACATTGTACAGACCCAGTCCCCCACTTCATGGCAGCAGCCCACCACCACCACCACCACCACAGGTAGTGGCCTCTTTTAGCAGGATAATGCCCTAGCCTTGATGCAGACATCAAGGTTGTCTCTAAATCCCCCAGAACTCAATCCAATTGATCCTCTGTGGGATGTGCTAGAGGAACAAGTCTGACCCATATCATAAGACGCCTTTAAGGGTCTTGAGGATTCTAGGCCTTAAAGGGGTTCTCTGATTAAAACTGACCTGTCCCCTATCCACAGGATAGAGGGCAAGTAAGAGATTGTGGGCAGTCTGACCTCCGTAAACCCCACCACCACTGGTAATCTCCATATCGGCCCCCGGCCAGGCATATGACCCACAGCTCTACTTATTCTCTATGGAGCCTCGAGAAACAGTTAAGGGCTGTACTCACTCTCTTTGAAGGCTTCATTCATATTCTATTGAGCTGGTGGGAAGAACACAGTGCTGTACTCGTCTCATTCCGGTGGCCCCATAGAGAATAAGTAGAACTTAAGGTCACATGACGACTCGCGGCTGTATTTAAAACAAAGGAGCCAGGGGCCAACATGGAGATCACCAGGAGGGACAGAGGTTGGACCCCACAACCCCCATGATCTCTTACTTGCCCCCTATCCTGTGGATAGGGGAAAAGTATTTTTTAATTGGAGGACCCCTTTAATAGGTCAAACCACAAAAAGGACCAATGTTGTTTTAATGTTATGAACAATCGATGTATACGATTTCATAGGGTTAAATTTACAATTTCACAGAGAGATAAGCCTTGTGCTTGGTTCACAATGTACATTCCCATTCCTATATAGAGTGTCTGCAGAATTGCGGAGTTCAGAAGCTATGCATTAAGCCTATTTAAAAGCACTTTGTGGCATCTCACTCTCTGTTTGTCACCTGGTGCCTTTGCCCCCATGGAATTTAATGGGTGTCTCCCCCCTCTCATCGGCATGCATTGAAAGCATTTACATTAAATCCACACGCTCAGGATGAAAGTGCTGGCAGGAGTCAGGGAGCTGTTTTCTGCGGCTTTTTTGGGGATTTGCCAATTTATGAGACTATAATAATCCAGAAGCCGTGCTGTTTACAGATGCAGCAGGAAAAAAAAACATCTCCCCTATGTCCGGCCTATATCACGTTCTATGCGTCCAATCTCTGTTTACAAGTCCGTGAATGGGAAACGTTTTGGTAAAAAACGTCAAATTCTTTTGCCTTAAAGGCGTATTCCTATCTCCGTATGTTATCTGCTGACCGGTGCAGTATCTGTAGAACGGATAAAAAGTGGAATAATCAAGGTCATGATCATTCATTGTGTGGGGGGTCACTGTGGTTGGACCCCCACCCCCCCCCCCCCCACACACACACACACACACACACCAAGTGTATCCCTTTCCAAAGCCATAATGGATTTCGCATCCTATTGGAAGCGTAGAGCATATGCAGTATGTGTGCAATGGGTATATATACATGTATGATGTGTTTCCCCGAAAATAAGACAGTGTGTTATATTAATTTATGTTTTCAAAGATGCGCTAGGTCTTATGTTAAGGGGATGTCTAATTTTTCATGAAGAAGAATTCATGTCACATACACAGCAGGGACAGTATAAGGTATGGAAGATTATGGCCACCAGAACTCACCACAGCACACTCAAACAGCACAGCAGGGACAGCGTCTGGCATCTCAGCTTCCTCCGACCCGGTGGAGTTAACCACAGCACTCTTGTACAGCACAGCAGGGACAGAGTATGGTATGGCGGCTTCTGGCCCTCAGGGGAAACTCACCAGAGCAAACTCATACAGCACAAGAGGCACAGCATATGGTATGGTGGTTTCCATCCACCAGAGGGAGCTTACCACAGCACACTCCTACAGCACAGCAGGGACAGAATATGGTATGCTGGCTTCTGGCCACCAGGAGGAACTCACCACAGCACACTCATACAACACAGCAGGGACAAAGTATGGTATGGTGACTTCTGGCCACCAGGAGAAGCTCACCATAGCATACTCGTACAGAACAGCAAGGGCAGCATATGGAATGGAGGCATCCATGCACCAGGGGGAGCTCGCCACAGCACAGCAGGGACAGCGTACGGTATGACAGCGGGTGATGGGATAACGGCAGACTGTGTGCAGCTCTACATCTGGCAGTTGGGGACAATGGGGATAGTGGCAGGCTACGGGCCTTTTGATGCCTTGTCTGCACATTTACAAGTGTCGGCCAAAGAAGGTTGGCGGCAGTTGACGGACTTCATGTCCTGCATGCAGCTGCCCTACAATGGATCGTGAAGGTAGGGGACAATAGTAGCAGGTAAATAGAATACCAGCTGTGTGTCCTGGTGTTCTGTTCAGCGGGCATGCCTCCAAACAACAATTTTGCTAGGTCTTACTTTCGGGGAGACCTTATAGCTAGCAATCCAGCAAAACCTCTACTAGGTCTCATTTTTAGGGGATGTCTTATTTTCGGAGGAACCAGGGTAGATATATACGTTTTCATTTATGACCTGTCACCCAAACTCTTCAACAAAATAATGTGGTTATCTACAAGGCCTGGCCGTAGACTTGTCCTTTACTGGAGAGAAGGGCACCGCTGATAAGGATGGACGGCTTGGAGAGGAGACAACAGGGTCTTCAGTCACCTAAACGCAGCTGCTGGGCCCTTTGTCTTTCCTTTTTGGAGGATGCCTCCTGAGATACAGGATGATACCTGCGTGCTGGCACCATCCGCATTTCATTTGCTTCACTGCCATTCATTATCAGGGGATATTATGGCTGCGTGCCCACCGGCTGGCATCACTTGTCATGCTTGGGGAACAATACTTGTGAAAACAATAGATTAGTTACTCCAGACCGGCCTGCTATGCAAATCATATGCCAGCGCTTTGCAAGCCAAAAAGATAACATGTTACTTTAATTATCAAGAGCTTTGCATGCTGCAGTGCCCTATTTGAGCTACAAAATATGCATCAGTCCTTGCCTGGCACCGGCGCCTCTTTAGCATAGCTCACAGATTGATCCAGCAGCGTTGTAGATCTATTTATACACGGGGTTTCGTTTTTACTGTTGTATAGTTAGAAGTTTCACCGAAATAATTTATTGCCAATGATTCTTAAAGGAGATGTCCAGTTTAGTCCTCAAAGACTTCTTCTTATCATCAGTAGAATTGACAGAAGGCTCTTTGCTTCCTCTACTGGTGAAGTGAAGAATTACACATCACCCACTGAATTGAACAAAAGCGCCATTTAACCTTAAATTGTCACTGTTGTTTACATTTTTGTTTTGCAGAAATCAATAGTACAGGCAATTTTAGGAAACTTTGTATTTGGGTTTATTAGCCGAAAAATGCATTTTTATCATGAAAAAGCAGTTTGAAGCTCCCCCCCTGTCTTTATGGTTCTCTTATGGAGAGGGGAGGGGTTGAGGGAGATGAGGCACCAAAACAGGACAACAAAGAGTTAATTTACAGCCACATTACCGGGCTATTTCCTCTGATGTCAGCACTGACCTCTCTGACCTCTGAATACTGGCTTTCACACAGCTCCCACTGTGTAATCCTTTGTTCTCTGCTCTATGTTGGCAACTTAACTCCCTCCTCCCCCCTCCCCTCTCCATAGGTTACACAGGGCCCAAATGATGTAAAAGAGTTGAGATTTCCTGATAGTGAGCAGTGGATGAGAGAGAGGAGGGGAGGGAGGGACCTAGGGAAAGTCTTTTTGAATGCAGATAATGGCAATAAACTTTAAAAAGAATGCCTGGAAGCAGATTTTTTTCTTTAATTCCTTTAAATTAATTCAATGCTATTGATTCTTAAAGGCAATGTCTAGGCGAAGTGGGTCCATCGGGACCTCCTGGTATTACAATGCAAAAAGACAGAGACTCCTTGCTTCCCCTACAGGTGAAGTGAAGCATTACATACAGCCCACTGAATCAAACATATCTTCAATTTAGCCCCTCATTGCTTTAAGCCACGTTTAAAGCTTAGAATACTTTAAAACCTCTCCTGCTCTGGACAGTTCCTTACACGGACAGAGGTGGCAGCAGAGAGCACTGTGTCAGACTGGAAAGAAAACATCGCTTCCTGCAGGACATACAGAAGCTGATAAGTACTGGAAGACTTTAATAGAAGTAAATAACAAATCTCTGGCACTTCCTAGCATCTGTAGTTTGTGAATGACCCCTTTAATATGTGTCTAGGAGCCCTCTATATAAGTAACTTTTTTCTGTACATCACTATATATATGTAAACAGGCAAGAAGAGGAAAAGTTGTCCCTCCGCACATTTACAGCTTCTGCCGGTTATAATATGCAACCTCAAATCCTTCTCATTAAAATTCTTAAGATTATCCAGCCAAGGTTGGGTCCATCAGCCTTGCTTCAATGCTGTTGGCTTCATGGAGGATCTCACAGCCTAGCAGCCCTTCATCCTCAGGCAAAGTGAATACATTAATCTGAAATATGTAAAGGATAACTCTGCATGATTCCTTTCCAGTAGCACGAGTGATATGTGAAGACCCCCCTCAGTCTTGCTGCGGGCGTCCGACACTGGTCATGTAACGACGAGCTGCTCAATGAGATACTAGCAAGGTTAATGAATGCACCTTAGGGGGTGTAGGGAATGTGCATAAATTCTATGTTTTTTCTAACATTTACATACACAGGAATTTCGAAGATGTATCAGAGTATACAGTAATGCTGGAGCGGAGTTGTACTTAGGCGTTCCATCTCCTGGGGCAAGGATTCGGTTCACAGCCCTAGTCGTGTATCTAAATAACTTGGCCAGGGCAGAGGTGCTTGTTAGTGCCGCCAGCACACAGCATCCAGGGCACATGCCAAAATAGTTTCTCTACTATAGCATATACCAAGCTTCAAGATGTACAGTATAAGTGTGATAGGAGTCTTAAACCATAACACTACTCCTATAGCAATAATAGATTTATGGTATATAGGGGTATATAGGGATACCACTCCCTATATACAAGAATATAACTACTATAATACTGCTCCTATATACAAGAATATAACTACTATAATACTGCTCCTATATACAAGAATATAACTACTATAATACTGCTCCCTATATACAAGAATATAACTACTATAATACTGCTCCTATATACAGGAATATAACTACTATAATACTGCTCTTATATACAGGAATATAACTACTATAATACTGCTCCTATATACAGGGATATAACTACTATAATACTACCCCTATATACAAGAATATAACTACTATAATACTGCTCCTATATACAGGAATATAACTACTATAATACTGCTCCTATATACAAGAATATAACTACTATAATACTGCCTCCTATATACAAGAATATAACTACTATAATACTGCTCCCTATATACAAGAATATAACTACTATAATACTGCTCCTATATACAAGAATATAACTACTATAATACTGCTCCCTATATACAAGAATATAACTACTATAATACTGCTCCTATATACAAGAATATAACTACTATAATACTGCCCCCTATATACAAGAATATAGCTACTATAATACTGCTCCTATATACAAGAATATAACTACTATAATACTGCTCCTATATACAAGAATATAACTACTATAATACTGCTCCCTATATACAAGAATATAACTACTATAATACTGCTCCTATATACAAGAATATAACTACTATATTACTGCTCCTATATACAAGAATATACCTACTATAATACTGCTCCTATATACAAGAATATAACCACTATAATACTGCTCCTATATACAAGAATATAACTACTATAAGGCTATGTTCACACTACGTATATTTAAGGCTGTATTTGGTCCTCAAGTCAGATCCTCATAGCAACCAAAACCAGCAGTAGATTGAAAACACAGAAAGGATCTGTTCGCATAATGTTGTAATTGAGTGGATGGCTGTCATTTAATGGCAAATAACGGCTGTTATATTGAAATAATGGCCGTTATTTACTGTTATATGGCGGCCATCCACTCAGTTTCAACATTGTGTGAACAGATCCTTTCTGTGTTTTCAATCCACTCCTGGTTTTGGTTAATATGAGGCCTGGAATATACAGCCTCAAATATACGTAGTGTGAACCCAGCCTAATACTGCTCCTATCTACAAGAATATAACTACTCTAATACTGTATAATAATAGAACTACATTTATTATCCTCCAGTTAGACTTTGATTACTGTAATACTGCCCCCAATGGACAAAAAATGTAACTACTCATACCAGTAAAGTTGACATCATACAACCAAATATAATCTACATTTCCATAGAGTTGCAGCAGATCAGCAGTGAGACTCCTCTCCTATATACCGAGTATAAATTCTCCGTACAATTCCTCCAAATTAATTTGCTTCCACAATCTGAAAGAGGAAAGAGCCGAAAGATGATCCTGTCAGCCGGACGTCGCCCATGCAGCTGCTTCATTAAGAGATATAATCCCTTCATCTCTAATTATGGTGAGGATGTCACATGTAGCCGCTCAGATGTCACTCCAGTACACAAGGGGTTACATGGAAATGTCAGGCTGGCAGAAGAGGTGAGATTCTCAGTTTGCGGTAAGCGAAGTCTTGGTGGCTTGGTGCCCATAACACTCGGGGGGAATGCAGGTGCATTAAATACAGTCATAATTGCTTTCCTGCACACGGAAGGTTTGGCGAGCTATTTCTGAACCCTACATCATGGGAGTTTTTGTAATTAGATAGGATGTCTTTTCCGGTCCTATGGTAGGGAGCGGGTGTTGTTTAATGTCACGGGACTGCATTTCATAGAGCGTCTACTGCACAACAAGAAGATTCTAGTTTTTTGTTTTTGTTTTTTGGTTTAGCTTTAATTTCCATCCGCCATTGTGTCATGTTACCTGAGGTTGAATTCACACGTGGCAGATAGTAAATCCCTGACCCCTGAACAGGGTTGTTTCTTTACGAAGCACCAGGATTGCTGCGAGGTGCGTTCACATGAGTGCCGATTTTGGAGCGTGTTAATCCACTCTTAGACTATGTTCAGACCTCGTATGAGACCGCCCGGTCTCAGAAAAGATCATCGCAGCCGGATGCAGTACCGTCCGGATGATCTTTAGGGCTGCACAGTTCTGATGCGGACGCATCCATGTGCGCCCACATCAGAACTCCCCACAGCAAACTATGGAGCGAGCAGCCGGAGCCGCTCGCTTCATCGTGTGCACTGACAGGGTTTTCTGCGGCTGCTATTTAATGAATAGTGGCCACAGAAAACTGACATGTCAGTTGTTTGTGTCGCCGCTAGGGATCCCGGCCGGAGCCTATACCATGTGTTAACACCCATAGATGGCAAGGTAACATATTTTATTATAATAATCACAAATTAGTAGTTTTACGAAAATATACGTAGTGTGAACATAGCCTTGGGGTTAGCCTTAGTATGGGTTCACACTGAAGAATCAGGGCAAATCATCCACCGCAAATTCCGTCGCTTACCCCCACTCGCATGCGCGTGCAACTTCTCCCCTGCGATACTCTATTGTATGTATGATCGGGTGAGATGCGTGTAGGTGCGAGGGGGCGGATTATCCGTCCTTATTCCGTAGTGTTAATCTACCTTTATTAAGGAACTCACTAAGGTTAGATTGGCCACTGGAGGACCAGATAATTCACCAATGGGCCACTGTGGTTACACAATTATGGACCCCAGTGCTATGATGACAACTAGAGACAACTCGCTTGAGTTTGTCCAAACCCCAACATGCGGCATGTGGCTGAAGCCGCCGGTGGTTGGATGCAGCCTAAAGCCTGTCTGGAAAACGTGGATACAGCCATAGGCCAAAGGTTTTATCAATGTTTTCCAGGACTCCCTAATGCTGCATCAAACTTCTGCAGCCAACGGTATTCAAATGCAGAGAGTTGGGGTTTGGGCGAACCTAAGCGTGCTCAATAGAGATGAGTGAACCAGGTTCAGGTTCCAGTCCATCAGAACCCGAACGTTCGGTATTTGATTAGCTGGGGCTACTGAACTTGGATAAAGCTCTAAGGTTGTCTGGAAAACATGGATACAGCCAATGACTATATCAATGTTTTCCACATAGCCTTAGGGCTTTATCCAACTTTAGCAGCCACCGCTAATCAAATGCCGAAAGTTTGGGTTCAGAATGACTCGAGCATGCTCCAGGTTCACTCATCTCTAGTGCTCAAGGTTTGCTCAACTCTAATAACAGGGTGCAGAATCAAGGATGGACCTGAAGGTTACTGGCCAGTACTTCTCAACACGAGTCCTCAAGGAACCTCAAGATATTCCGTTTACAAGTGCTCAAGGAACCTCAAGATATTCTGTTTACAGAATGATTGCCCACAATCACCTTCTAAGCAAATCCGGAAAGCATGACCAATTTGGGTGGCCTAGAGCACTACAGTTAAACCTCCAGACAATGAGTCTCTTCCCCACCAGTGGTCACATCTTTGAACCTTATTAATTGTTGGGAGGGGGGGGGGGATAGAAGGACCCAGTATGTCACAACATGTACAAGACTGTGCGTAAAATAGTTTAGACTCCACTACTACTATCTTGTGATAAACAAGGTCCTTCTACATTGGTCCATCCTACTTGGTCCTTGTACATAGGGTGTCACGCCCAATAAATATATACCACCTAGATAATTATAACATAACCACTTACACACTTACACTAGCTGGGTCAGGCTCTCCGCACCTTGCGTAGAGTGTGTTTATTGAGCAGGAGGTATACAGCATACGCCTAGTGTTCAGAACAAATAAGAGGAGCAGGGTCTTAACCCCTTATACCTCCTGGGTCAGATACTCTACTCCTGGCTTCATGGGTTTTCAGGGCCAAGTCTAGATTGGCCGTTGAGGTCAAAACATATTCAACGGCCACTTGGGAGATTAGCTCATTATAAGTCCCATTAATCATAACTTCTTTGTCCATGATTGGCCACTAACTTCCAATTGGCTGCCATAATGGGGTGATCTTCCATGATAACGTCTGTATTGAAGCCCAATAGATACAGTTGGCCTTGCACGTTAGATAGAGTACCCGTTTAACGCGTCTTCTACTGACAGTTGTCTCTATTGTTTCCTTCACAATGCACGTGGCTTAGCCAAGCATGCATAAGTGGGGAGAGGGGGTGAGCTTCTTCCAGATACCCATTTTTGGTAGGTTATCTCCTCCGAGAAGCCTCGAACCTGGCCAAGAGTTCTTCATAGAAGGCATTGTACTGCCCCCACCCACCCTCCACCCATGACTGTAAAAAGAAGACAACCTCTTCGATAACACTTTACAAAGTCAAAATTCACCAAAAGAACAACTATCTAGCGGATTTCGCCAACCCCCACCCGAATTTGCACAGCATGTAAAGTATGATCGCCTTATGTTCTTCAGAAACCATAGTGAGAAAAACAATGTGCCGGCCTTCTGCTCGTTTTTTACCGTCCTGCAGTATCCCCGGATATCGTTCAGAAAGTATTAAATTAAATTTTGATGCCTGCTAGAATGTGGTCGTAGTAAGCTGGTGCATAGCGGGGCTGAGGAGTAAATAAGCGTAAAGTGCGTTCCCCATGCAGAGCCCGGTCGTCGCCAAAGACACTTACCTAAAACTGTTTGCTCTTTGGGTTAGCGGGTCTAGCAACAGAAAACAGCTAATAAAACAATGGCCAAGGTTAGGACATAGGCCGGCAGAGATTAATTGGAAAAGCTTCTCCAGGCCTGACACGATCTGTCGGTTTCCTATCAGCAGACGTTTCCAGCTGCTTTAGGGGACTTCTTGAATAAGAATGAACCTTGGACCAAACCACTGGTGGGAGCTGACGGCTGAGAGCTGAAGCCTCCTCTCCGGCACCGCGATTATTACAGGGTTATATTTCTACAAAACCTGGCAGCAATACATGATATAAATACATCCGGGTGTCTGCTAGAACATGAGCATATCCTAGTATATAGTGATATGGAGCAAACTGATATAACCTGGGTATCCTATGTATATAATTATATGTACAGCTGGTATAACCTGGGAATCTCCTGTGTATAATTATATATGTACAGCTGGTATAACCTGGGTGTCTCCTGTATATAGTGATACAGAGCATACTGGTATAACCTGAGTACCTTATGTATATACTATATACAAAAATAGAAAAAAGATTCAGCTCACCAGGGCGTGTTTCTTTCTTGCAGCAACCCGAAGGGTGCTCGGAAGTCCGGTGCTGGCCAGGCACTGGTAACGGAACAGTTCAACAAAAATTTGGTGTGGACTCCAGAGTGCCGGAGTCCACACCACATTTTTGTTGAACTATATACTATATATGTCCAGCTGGTATAACCTGGGTGTCTCCTGTATATAGTAATATGGAGCATACTGCTATAACCTGAGTACTTTATGTATATAATTGTATTTGTACAGGTGTCATAACCTGGCTATTTCCTGTATATAATTATAAATGTACAGCTGATATAACCTGGGTATCTCCTGTATATAATTATATATGTACAGCTGGTATAATCTGGGTATCTCCTGTATATAATATATATGTACAGCTGGTATAACCTGGGTATTTCCTGTATATAATTATAAATGTACAGCTGGTATAACCTGGGTATTTCCTGTATATAATTATAAATGTACAGCTGGTATAACCTTGGTATCTCCTGTATATAATGATATACAGTATGTACAGCTGGTATAACCTGGGTATCTCCTGTATATTATAATATATGTACACCTGGTTTAAACTAGGTATCTCCTGTATATTATAATATAGGTACACCTAGTAAAAACTAGGTATCTCCTGTGTGTATGTATATATATATATATATATATATATATATATATATATATATATATATATATATATACACTCACTGGCCACTTTATTAGGTACACCATGCTAGTAACGGGTGGTCTTCTGCTGCTGTAGCTCATCTACCTCAAAGTTGGACGTACTGTGCGTTCAGAGATGCTCTTCTGCTTTCCTTGGTTGTAACGGTTGGCTATTTGAGTCACTGTTGCCTTTCTATCAGCTGGAACCAGTCTGCCCATTCTCCTCTGACCTCTGGCATCAACAAGGCATTTCCGCCCACAGAACTGCCGCTCACTGGATGTTTTTTCTTTTTCGGACCATTCTCTGTAAACCCTAGAGATGGTTGTGCGTGAAAATCCCAGTAGATCAGCAGTTTCTGAAATACTCAGACCAGCCCTTCTGGCACCAACAACCATGCCACGTTCAAAGGCACTCAACTCACCTTTCTTCCCCATACTGATGCTCGGTTTGAACTGCAGGAGATTGTCTTGACCATGTCTACATGCCTAAATGCACTGAGTTGCCGCCATGTGATTGGCTGATTAGAAATTAAGTGGTAACGTGCAGTTGGACAGGTGTACCTAATAAAGTGGCCGGTGAGTGTATATATATATATATATATATATATATATATATATATATATATATATATAGCCCATGCTGGTATAACATGGGCATCTGTTTTTAATATATTTATATATGTAGAGTTCATATAAGTAATATATCTTCTTCCTGTATATGGTGATAGGATCATGCTGGTATAACCTTGGCATCTTTTTATATAGTTTTATATGTACAGTTGTACACCTTCCAGTATATGGTGATAGGACTATACTGTTATAACCTGGGCATCTTTTTTTTTATAGTTTTATATGTACAGCTGGTATAACCTGGGTATCCCCTGTATATATCTATATGTGTACAGCTGGTATAAGTTATAAATCTCCCTTACATAGTGATATGGTCCATGTTGGTATAACCTGGGCATCTTTTTTTTATAGTTTTATATGTACAGCTGGTATAACCTGGGTATCCCCTGTATATATCTATATGTGTACAGCTGGTATAAGTTATAAATCTCCCTTACATAGTGATATGGTCCATGTTGGAATAACCTGGGCATCTTTTTTTTTTATAGTTTTATATGTACAGCTGGTATAACCTGGGTATCCCCTGTATATATCTATATGTGTACAGCTGGTATAAGTTATAAATCACCCTTACATAGTGATATGGTCCATGTTGGTATAACCTGGGCATCTTTTTTATGTACACTTAGTTATACATCTTCCTGTATATGACGATGAGGACCATGGTATAACCCGGGTATCTTCTCCCATATCCGTAGGCTAACCCAGCCCATTAGATTAATAACAGTCTAATGAATCATCTGGACAGGGAGCTGCTTTGTGTTTGGCGGCTTTCTCTAATAGGACCCTATTAGGTTATAATCCAGCTGCTCACATTGCCAGGCACTATAGTCCTCCGCACAGCTACTATTATAAACTTTATCTGCTGTTGGTAGGGGGAGACAATTCAGATTCATATTATTCATAGGATCCTCAGCTGTGTGACCATAAATACAGCAATCCCGTTTACAGCTCTCTCTCTCCCCAGAGAAATAGAGTCAGTGCTTTTGCTTCGCTTTGAGTTGACAATACCTTATATAATCACACAGGAGCAGAGTACAAGTAGTGGCTGTGGCCGTCGAAAACAGACACCAAACAAATGGAGATTTTCACTGTGACAGAAGACGAACGCAGGCGACTTTTGGTGGAAGGAAGGGGCAGATAAATCCGGGGGGAGAACAATAGCATTTGGCTTCTTGTGATCTAGCTGGAATGATGGGGTTGAATGGAAGAGCCTGAGTCTTTTTGTTCTGGGGTCTCTACGTAGATCCAAAGGCCGATGTATAGAAAGCATTTTATGAATATCCTTCTATTCCGGCGTCTTTTCTTCATGTTGCATGTGATCTGACCAATGCAACCTTGCGTTGTATAGATTTTTACAGTCTCACTGCTCTAACAGTAAAGAATCTTTATGTATTATAATATTGAAAATGCTCTTACAGTAAAGAATCCTTATCTATTATGGTATCGAAACTGCCCTTATATTAAAGTATCCTTGTCCATAATAGCACTGCCAATGATCTTACAGAAAAGAAATCCTGTCTATAATGGCATTGAAAATACTCTTACTGCAAAGAATCCTTATCTATTATGGTATCAAAACTGCCCTTACATTAAAGAATCCTTGTCTATAATGGCATTGGAAATGTTCTTACAGTAAAGACTTCTTATCTATTATGGTATCAAAACTGTCCTTACATTACAGAATCCTTGTCTATAGTGACATTGAAAATGCTCTTACAGTAAAGAATACTTATTTATGATGCTGTTACAGACTGAGACTGTTTTTATTGATGTGGTCTCTAGAATGGAAGTGTTTTAAGTTATATTATTTGGACAATGGGACTTATATCTGACTTATTTCTGTTAATATGGTATGTTTTTAGTATGTTGGCTAGACAAGATATTTGGCTGTTTAGATCCCTTTCTTTTTGACTGTAAAGCTATCAAAACTGCCCTTACATTAAAGAATCCTGGTGTATAATGATGTTGAAAATGCTCCTACAGTAAAGAATCCTCATAATATTAAAAACTGCCCTTACATTAAAGTATACTTCTCTATAATAGCACTGCAAATGATCTTACATTAAAGAATCCTCATCTATGCTTGCATTAGAAATGCTTTTACAGTAAAGAATCCTTATCTATTATGGTATTGAAACTGCCCTTACATTAAATAATTGCATTAAAATGCTCTTACAATAAAGAATACTTATGTATGATGCTATTACAGACTGAGACTGTTTGTATTGATGTGGTCTCTAAAATGGGATTATTTTAAGTTATATTAATTGGGCAACGGGACGTATTTGTTTGTTTTTCACAATTTCTGTTAATATGGTATATTTTTGGTATGTTGGCTATAGACTAGAGATTTGGCCGTGCAGATCCCTTTCTTTTTGACTGTAAAGCTATCAAAACTGCCCTTACATTAAAGAATCCTGGTGTGTAATGATGTTGAAAATGCTCCTACAGTAAAGAATCCTCATAATATTAAAAACTGCCCTTACATTAAAGAATTCTTGTGTATAATGGTATTGAAAATGCTCTTAAGGCAATTCACCTTCAATAACTCACAGCCGAAAGACCATTTGGCCGACAGTTATCTTTCCTGTCCGGGCCCATATATAAACGTTCAACATGGCCAAGCGATCCTGTGATTTCTATGGGGAGGGGAAGGTTAAGTCGCAGCCAGAGAGCTCTGACTGTGGCTTATCTCTCCGAGAACAAAGGGATTCGGGTGGTAATTTTCCATCATACCCAACCCCTACATCCTCCGTCATCATCTGTTGGTGGACGGTCGAGAGAGCACCATACACCTTACACACAGATGGCCAAATCTGAACACCTAGGGGCAGATCCCTTCTTTAAACTCGGCCAATGAGAAGGCCAATAATTGTTTATTCAACGATGCCTAAATTCCCCTCACTCCAGTCTGCTACAATGGTATGGAAAATGACCTGACATTAAAGAATCCTCGACTATAACAATGTTGAAAATGCTCTTACAGTAAAGAACCCCAATCTGTAATGATGGTGGTGGTATCTTCTTTCCTCTAGACTATATGGCAGTAGATGGATGCAGTAACGTGAGCCTTTTGGTATGTTGTATCTTTGGCGTCTCATCTGTAACGTATGTAGAGGTCAAGGCCAAGTGACTATGTTTGAGGCCATGGCCTCTTCATTCTACCCTTGGTGGTTGGACATTTACTCATCAAACATACAAGGTAGATTTAGTCGATATGTCTTCAAGGGAAACTCTAATAGATGGACAAAGGTCATCGCTAGATCCTAACAATGACATAGGCAAACATAGAGGTCCCTCATAATGAACTGATTGGTGACCCTGGAAATCCTCGACCCCCGTCCACGGCTTCATCTCTACAAAGTGTCGGCTTGTGTTTGCCTTTCTTCTCACAGAATAATTATCAGATAATGATGTTTGTTTGCTGGTGTTGACACTTATTAATACTGCAAAGAGAACTTCCCAGCCTCCACTTGTGAACAGCAGGAGAACTCCCGTAGGAAGACGAGTCTAAGGCCCCTAACGCTAAAGCGTCTCCGACCCTCCCCCACTACCCTGACCTTTCACTGTCTACATGAGGAGTCGCTATTAGTCATTTATAAATAGTAGAGCAAATTAAGAGGGATCTTAATTGTTTTTTTCACTAATTTCTTATAGGGCAGGACTCCGGAGAAATGTAGGGCACTCATGATTTACCTATTCCTTCTGTATATAGAAGATGAAGTCGATTTAGTAGGTTCAGTACATATCTACCTGTTTAGCAGCCATAGACTATATCCATGTTCTCCAGGAAGCCCTAGGTCTCCATCCATGTTCTCGAGGTAGCCCTAGGTCTCCATCCATGTTCTCCAGGCAGCCCTAGGTCTTCATCCATGTTCTCCAGGTAGTCCTAGGTCTCCATCCATGTTCCCTAGGCAGGCCTAGGTCTCCATGCATGTTCTCCAGGCAGCCTTACGTCTCCATCCATGTTCTCCAGGCAGCCCTAGTTCTCCATCAATGTTCTCCAGGCAGCCCTAGGTCTCCATCTATGTTCTCCAGGCTGTCCTAGGTCTCCATCCATGTTCTCTAGGTAGCCCTAGGTCTCCATCCATGTTCTCCAGGCAGACCTAGTTCTCCATCAATGTTGTCCAGGCAGCCCTAGGTCTCCATCCATGTTCTCCAGGCAATCCTAGGTCTCCATTCATGTTTTTCAGGCAGCCCTAGGTCTCCATCCAAGTTCTCCAGGCAACTCTAGGTCTCCATACATGTTAGTCAGGCAGTCCTAGGTCTCCATCCATGTTCTCCAGAGTGCAGGATACAAATGCTAAGCGATTAGGTTACAGCAAACCCAAACTTACTGTTGGTTCACTCTTCTCTAATGTACATGTTTTGATAGCTTTTGGCCTTTTTTGCTTTCTGGTCCAGTCTATTAGATGTAGATATGTAGCCATCTTCTCAAATTCAATTTTTTTTGCAAATATTGTTGACCTTGTTTCATCAATGGCATGGACATAGTAGCAGAGTAGCAGAGATACAAATTGTTATGGGGCCTATCATTTCGGAGGACCTGCTAGGATATTGGTAGGATATGGCATGACTTCCCTACTGTGACAGTCCAAATGTTGAGATCTCCACCAATCCTGAGAATGAAGCTCTGCAGTGAAAGTCCTTCACCTGAAATTGTCCCTCAAAGGAGTTATTCAGCGTTAGAAAAACATGGCCACCACTCTTGTCTCGAGTTCAGCTGTGGGTTACTTCTTCTCCTTCTTCTTCTCCTTCTTCTCCTTCTTCTCCTTCTTCCTTCTTCTTTTTCTTTCTTCTTTCTACTTCCTTCTTCTTCCTTCTTCTTCCTTCTTCTTCCTTCTTCTTCCTCCTTCTTCCTTCCTCCTTCCTCCTCCTCCTCCTCCTTCTTCTTCCTTCTTCTTCTTCCTCCTCCTCCTCCTCCTTCTTCTTTTCCTTCTTCTTCCTTCTTCTTCCTCCTTTCTCCTTCTTCCTCCTTTCTCCTTCTTCCTCCTCCTTCCTTCTTCTTCTTCTTCTTCTTCTTCTTCTTCTTCTTCTTCTTCCTCCTTCTTCTTCTTCTTCCTCCTCCTCCTCCTCCTCCCCCTCCTCCTCCTCCTCCTCCTTCTTCTTCTTCTTCTTCTTCTTCTTCTTCTTCTTCTTCTTCTTCTTATTATTATTATTATTATTATTATTATTATTATTATTACCAGTGGTTTCTGATTGTATGTTATTGTGTTGTGCACATTGATATTAGATAAGGGCATCGGCATGGACATTAGTTATCCAAACAATGTTAATTCTCAGCACCTTCACATTCGAAAAACGTATCACATGCTGATCGCCTTGAAGCACTGTATTCTCCGGGTGTTAAGCGGCCATTATATCGCTTCCCACCAAAGTATATGACTCATAAAACTCTGTGCAGAAATCTCTGGCTAGGTGTCAAGCTGCCCCTCAGGGAGCATGGAGAATGACTGCGTATGGAGTCATCACCGAGCGGGTAGAGCCAACACCCAGACAAGCATTAGCCCATCCCTCATTTCCCCGTCTCTCAGGCGTTTCCCGGTGCCCTTGTGTAGGTGACACATAGTACAATAAGACTTTCTACCGCACTTTGAAGTATACGATGCAGGAATGTCGTATATTGTATGATGCATCGCTTGTAGGTGAAGGTTCCTGCTTATTAAAAGGAGAGAAGTTACTAAATGGAAAGGCAATACTTGGGGTCACTGTGGCAATGTGAAGGAGAATAGGGATAAATGGAGGGACACGGTGGAAGAAACAGCACCAACAGCAGCACCAAGTATTTCAGCAAAGCAGTGTGTTCACACCCTGGAGAGTTACATAATAGCTGGCACAAACTATTTAAAGGGACACTCCAGCAATTTCTTTCTTTCAGATGAATTGGTGTCAGGAAGTTATATAGATTTGTAATTTACTTTTATTAAAAAATCTTCATCCTTCCAGTACTTATCAGCTGCTGTATGTCTTGCAGGAAGTGGTGTATTCTTTCCAGTCTGACATAGTGCTGTCTGCTGCCACCTCTGTCCATGTCAGGAACTGTCCAAAGCAGTAGTAATTTCCCATAGAAAACCTCTCCTGCTCTGGTCAGTTCCTGACATGGACAGAGGTGGCAGCAGAGAGCACCGTGTCAGACTGGAAAGAATGCACCACTTCCTGCAAGACATTCAGCACCTAATAAGTATAGGAAAACTTGATTTTTTTAAAAATAGAAGTACATTACAGATCTATATAACTTTATAAAACCAGTTGATCTGAAAGAAAAAATATTTTAGCTGGATAACCCCTTTAAGGTACATAGTGTAAGAGGTACATAGTGTAAGTAGCAAGGTCTCTAGCAGCACAGAGCATTTCAGGAGATGACAGTTAAGGTCTACTGGCTGGAATTATGTTATTGAGAGAGAATGGAGACACTTAAAAATCATTGAATGAAAGATACATAGTGTAAGTAACAAGGTCTCTAGCAGCGCAGAGTATTTCAGGAGAGGGGAGTCCAGGTCTACTGGCTTGTCATTGACTTGTCTAAGTGGAATCATGTTATTGAAACACAATGGAGACAAGTTTAATATCATAGTATGAGAGGTACATAGTGTAACTAGTGAGGTCTCTAGCAGCACAGAGTATTTCAGGAGATGGCAGTTAAGGTGTCACCGTCGTATTTTTTTTTTTTTTTTTTTTTTCAGAAATCAATAGTCCAGGCGATTTTAAGAAACATTGTAATTGGGTTTATTAGACAAATATGACATTTTCTGCATTCAAAAAGACTTTCCCCAGGTCCCCCCCTCCCTCCTCTCTCTCATTCACTGCTCATTATCAGGAAATCTTGACTCTTTTACATCTATCGTGCCCTGTGTAACCTATGGAGAGGGAGGGGGGAGGAGGGAGATTAGTCGCCAGCAGAGAGCAGAGAACAAAGGATTATACAACAGGACCTGTGTGAAAGCCGGTAGGCTCAGAGGTCAGAGAGGTTAGTGCTGACCTCAGAGGAGATAGCCTGGTGATGTAGCTGTGAATTAACTCTTTGTTGTCCTGTTTTGGGGCCTCATCTCCCTCCACCCCTCCCCTCTCCATAGAAAACCATGAAGACGGGGGGAGAGCTTCAAATGCTTTTTCATGATAAAAATGCATTTTTTTTTGGCTAATAAACCCAATTACAAAGTTTCTTAAAATCGCCTGTACT
This sequence comes from Dendropsophus ebraccatus, assembly GCF_027789765.1. Classification (NCBI taxonomy): domain Eukaryota; kingdom Metazoa; phylum Chordata; class Amphibia; order Anura; family Hylidae; genus Dendropsophus; species Dendropsophus ebraccatus. The sequence continues at coordinate 182,430,238 of NC_091456.1, forward strand.
ATTGATTTCTGAAAAAAATAAAAAAATAAAAATTAATAAACGACAGTGACACTTTAAGGACTACTGGCTGGAATCACATTATTGATAGAGAATGGAGAATCGTAGTATAAGAGGTACATAGTGTAAGCAGCAAGGTTTCTAGCAGCACAGAGTATTTCAGGATAAGAACAAGTACATGAGTTTGCTGGAAACAATGCCCATTGTATTAGGCCATGATGAAGAGGTTGTAGAGATGGGATAGATGAGCAGTACAGCTGGTAATCTCCGCACCTCGCTATGACCCAAGTATAAGTGCTCCATCCCTCAATATTAATGTGCTAGGATATCCAGTATGTACAGAACCATGAATACTGTACATCTAAGAGCATTATATATCTATTTGGAGGCTGACCTCAAGCATTTCTTCTTGACGTTAAATATCCTTGGCCGGGCTGTAAATAACATAATTTGACAAAGCGCTCCATAAAATGGCGAAAATCCCATAAATCACCGGGAAAGAAACACAGTAACCATGGCTGCCGTGAACTCAAAAAAGAGCCCCGGTGACCCCTCCTCATTTATCACATGGCAGGCTCGCACACTCAAGGTTTTAGGTCCCATCATCGGAATCACACCGAGGAGTCTCGCAGCGACTCCATCAAGAGAGCGCCGAGGCGAGCGGGGTGACGTCCGCGTCCGATACCGGCTAATCTGAAATGGAATCGCCTGTAGTAAATCAAATATGGAAGCCTGGTTATTCATCTATAAGCCTGGAAAGCCATGGGAGGAGGAATAGCCAGGCCTTTGGGAGAGTCACCGCTAATACGGATAGAGATGAATGTGCACGCTCCGCCGTGTTCACGTCTCCCGTTCGGGGGGCACGTCCTACGACCCCTTTTCTCCAAATTTCCCATGATACACATTTCATATGTTATAGCCTTCGACTGACAGAGCATGGTGGGAGTTGTAGCATTTTAACAACTGGAAAGTCATAGGATGAAGAATACTATACAATGGGAAAACCATAAAGAGGCTGCAGTTCCCATTATAACCACTAGGTGCTGACACATAGTTAAGGTTACTCATCTCCCACCCATTATACCAGGATGTATTGAGTCAAGAGGAAAGATAAGGATGGATACATCTGTACGCTAATACCAGCTATAGAATAGAATTCAAGTTATATAGATTCAGAAATGGCTTCTAAAAAAAAAAAAAATCTCAAGTCTTCCAGTACTTATCAGCCACTGTATGTACTGCAGGAGGTTGTGTATTCACTCCAGTCTGACACAGTGCTCTCTGCTGCCACCTCTGTCCATGTCAGGAACTGTCCAGAGCAGCAGCAAATCCTCATGGAAAACCGCTCCTGCTGTGGACAGTTCCTGACATGGACAGAGATGGCAGCAGAGAGCACTGTGTCACACCAGAAAGAATACACCACTTCCTCCAGGACATACAGCAGCCGATAAGTACTGGAAAACGTGATATTTTTAAATATAAATAATTACAAATCTGCATAACTTTCTGACACCTGTTTAGTTGAACACATTTTTTTTTCATAAGAGTTCCCCTTTAATCCAGTAAAATTCAAATATATGTAGAAAAATGAGTCTTTGAAATCTCATTGAACTATATGGGCGGCTGATTCCAGGCCGGATTCAAACTTATATTGAGGCATTAGCCCTAAAGGTAAAGCTACACACAGCATAAATGCAACAAATCAGAGGGTATACACCTTGGTCTCCGGACACGGATGGATTTTTCATATGAAAAAACCTTACACTGGACCTGCATAGATGTAGGAACCCTCTATAGAAGTGCCGTCCCCCACCCCCCCCCCCCCCCCCCCCCCATTACCAGCTTTCTCCTAAACCAACAATAAAGTCAGGTCTGAGCGTTAACCTCTTCTTACCTATCGCTCATTTGTTGATATTTCCGCCGGCTTTGATGGGCTGATTTTTTTTATTTTTTATTTTTACCTGTCACGGGAACGCCAGTGTTTTTTTCTACCTTAAATAGATAGGATTCTCAATGAGACAGAAACATCATCTCAAAAAAGAAAAAAAAAAAGCCACGTCTCTGTTGAAAAATGAAAGGTGCCCATCCGTAGGAAGATTAAAGCCCTTGGGACGATTAAAGAGTTTGCATTTAGTGTGTCTGCTCACGTCTTGCCGTAGCCTCACAGCTTTCTGACAGCTGACAAAGTAAAAAGGACGGGCTTGTCAGAAACAAAGGATGGCTCTCCCGCTTTTGGCCAATGTCCCTCTGGTCTATTCAATTAGGATTGATCAAACTGTGTCAAAGGTCCCACATGTTCTATTGGCTACCCGAAGCTTTCATGATGACTAATGATAGCAAAGACTTTACAAAGAAACCTCAAGACGGACGCTTTTTTGGGGGATAATAACCTGACCTGGTGCTGAGTAATGACGTTGGGTTCAGAAGTCTTTATTTTTTCTTGTTAAATGTTCGGAATGCTAGCTTCTGCCCGATTGGTCGGTGCACACACAATGTAGTAGTTTATAGTCATTCTCTTAGGCTATGTTCACACAACGTATTTTTTCGTAGTTCTACGGCCGTTGTTGCCGATTGGAACAACGGCCATAGTTAATACGAGAAAATACGTTGGCTTGCTGTCTACGGGGGCCCGGCCGGGGCGCATACACATAGTATCCTAGCAGCGCCTCAAACAACTGACATGTTAGTTTTTTGCGGCCACTATTCATTGAAAGCTCTGTCCGTGCACACTATGGAGCGAGCGGCTCCGGTCACTTGCTTCGTAGTGTGCTGTGGTGAGTTCTGATGCGACTGCGCATGAATGCACCCGGATCATAACCCTGCAAGCCGAAAGATCATCCGAAATTGATCGAGAATTATCTTTTCAGAGAACGGCCGCTCCGTGACAGTCGGTCTCTTACACCATGGGAACATGGCCTTACCGTGTAAGACATCCTCCTAAAATAAGACACCCCAACTAGCCTACCAAATTGGGCACCCCAACCCTAAACTAAGGTGCCCCTCGAAATTAAGGTCATTAACAAACCGCCTGCCGCTCCCCTCTTGAACCTTGACAGCCAGCGCCACAGGCATACTGGGTCATGGCCCCCACGTCCTGCCGCATGTTAGCGCCACATGTCCCTACGTCCCGCCGTGCACTCCTGGTTCTGCTGCTGCTGCTCTGCTTTAGGATGTTGGTGAGTATGCCAGGAAAAGGCCAGGGGGAGAGCCGGGGGGAAGACCGGGGGAGACCCGAGGTGGAGAGAAATAAGACATCCCCCAAAAATAAGACATAGTACCTCTTTGGGAACAAAATTTATTGTAAGGCACTGTCCTATTTTCGAGGAAACATGGTTCTAAAGTTTAAAAACCTTGGTTAACCTGAATGCATTGTGACCTCACTACTCTCACTACTCCCATACTATACAATAAGAGACTGATCTGGAACATTCTGTATGACATCATTTCCTATGCCCTGTGACATCAATGCCCAAATAAGGAATGACCTGATGTATAGTCTGTATGACCTCATTGCTGTCCTATGCACAGAATAACTTACCCCATAGATCGTATGACCTCATAATTCAATTACAGGTATGACATCACTGTACTTACAGTACATCACCATCCAATCATGAACCATACTGCCACAAAGACTTTCTGAATTTACTGCACTTACTCTGTGACATCATTATGACATGGCTGTACTAGATGACACCACATCATCATCCAATTGCAACCCATCCTGTCATATAGACTGAAATTACTGCACTCACCTTGTGACATCATTATGACATCACTGCACTATGTGACGCCACCAATTACAAACCGACCCTGCCACATAGACTGTTGGAAATCAGTGCACTCCCTCTGTGACATCATTGTGACATCACTGCACTATGTGACGCCACTATCAATTCTACAAAACCACCACATAGACTATTAGAAAAAATTGCACTCACTCTGTGACATCATCATGACATCACTGCACTATGTTACACCACCAATACATAGACTTTTGGAAATCACTGTGCTCCTTTTGTGACATCATCAAGTTATTGTCTAACTTGCTGTCCAGACTACATTGTATTCCTATAATGCACCGTGAAGACTGTGTGACCTTATTGTCCTTATTGTATGACATCATCGTCCAGCACCGGCTATGACATCATTGCCCTGTGAAATCATCATCACCATCCAATCACAGCGCGTCCTCAGGAGCACACACTCACAATACATTCGTTTTCATTCCCTTTAAGAGCTTTAGGACTAAGACAATCATTTCCCAAAGACAAAGCAAAAAGGCATCTGCAGTAGGAAATGAATTTGCACTAGTTATTGTAAATTTTATTTTTTTTTCCATCAAACTTTCGGAAAGACCTTTTAGATTATAGCCTCTGTGGTTCAATAAAAATTGAAAGGGGGAAAGAAAATACGAAAATGCAGATTACTTAACATTAGGAAACTTCGATAGAATAGTAGAATAATAAAGGGAGAAAAAAATAGAAACAAAAAAAACAAAAAAAAAAAAAACAATTCCCTTGTTCTCCATCTAAAGACACATTCTTACAATTAGATTGTGCTGTGGAAACGCTCCAACTTTCTGCTGTTTGATGGCATTATATAACTTCAATGTTTTACAGCCTAATGTTAGCAGGCATACCGCTTTTGAAGTCATTAAACAGGTTTTTGCCCGGGCTTTTTTTTTTTTTTTTTCTTTTGCAGCAACATTGTAAATAAATGGATGGAGCCATCAGAAGCAAGAAAATATGGTGCCAATTTTTTTTTTTTTTAAATATATATATACTTTGCGGCTAATAAAATACGTGTTTGACGTATAATTTCGACCATGTGTTATTTATCAATGGAAAAAAAAAGAAAAAGAGACGAGGCTACGATAGAAAAAAAAAAAACAAGGATAGCAGGAGCCCCCCAAACTATCTATCATTAATATTTATTGCCTTTAAAAAAGACAAATGCGTGGAGGCTTTCGAGTAAGACCGGAGCAAGAAGACCATAGAGTAAGGAAGAAAAATGACAAGCTACATTCAGTCGTGTCGTGGTGGACAGGGCAGCGCTCAGTGCCGATAGTATTGATCCGTTGGGTTTGGGATGCCAAAATATTCCCAGGTTAAAAATGACCATGTCTCTCCTTATTCTTGTCTCTCATTAATCGAAATAAAGTCTGCCTAGCTCTCTCCTTGAAGCCGACAGAAGCTAGGTCAAGTCGGCTCGTGCACTAGTGTTGATTTTTTTTTTCTTTTTGGAGCGAAGGACGGCCATTGCATAGCCGAGATGGGTAAATAAATGTTCTTATATGTTAGTATATATATATATTTTTTTAATTTCCCCATAAATTATACCTTGTCATTATGACCGGTAGAAGACAAGAGGTCGGGGTGGTGTCGCGTCATTGAGTTACGATCTACAACCAACTGGCAAATATGTCTAGGCAGGTTCTGGTAGTTACAACGGTGGATACGACCCAATGGAAATGGAGCCTCTTTTTTTTTATAAAAGAGTAGACGCCGAAATGCTATTATTCACCTAAAGAGACTGTGGAACGTCACTTTACATACTGAAATACTACATAGACCATGATCGGGATCTCACTACTCTCACCATGTGACATCACTCCTCAGTTATAATCAAGCATTTACATGCACTGTACATAGTCTAGGACCTACAAAATATAGGAACAAGGCAGCACCACCTTGTTCCTATATTTGCTAGTACCACCGGGACCTGGGTCTGGGACCGTGAGGCTGATCACCCTGATTGAGCCATTGAGCCACATAGTGCCGTTCAGCAACCTTGTATAGAGTGTTCTAGGACTTCGGTACCCTGATCATCACAGACTACTACATTAACTGCCTGATGTCATCAGCCCACCCTATGACATCACTATTCAGTCAGAGACCAAACAGCTACATCTCCATCCAGTCACAAAGTAACCTGTAATATGGTGCAATATTGATTGGGTAAAAATATCCAATCACCTATTCTCAGTAGCTAAATAGACTTACATTTCTAAATTCTGGTGAATCCAGACCATGTATTTCATTGGTCATTATATATAGTTTTATTTCCACTATAGAAGCCACTTAAAGGGGTTATTTAGTGCTACAAAAACATGGCCACTTTCTTCCAGAGACAGCCTCACTCTTGTCTCCAGCTTGGGCAGGTTTTTGCTGCTCAGTTCCATTGAAGTGAATGGAGCTTAATTGCAAACCGCACCTTACCTGGAGACAAGAGTGGTGTTGTCTCTGAAAGAAAGTGGCCATGTTTTTGTAGCACTGGATAACCCCTATTAAATATATGGCTAGATAAATGTTGCCTAGCCATTCTTTAGTGATTCCAAGAGTCGCACCTGTAGCGCTCAGGCGTTTGTTTGTTTTTTCCCACTATTGTTTTTTTTTCCCTAATATTTGAGGGTCTTGAACTTTTTATTGACTTTTTATTTATTTATTTAATTAATTTATTATTATTTTTATTTCATTTTTTAACTTTATTTATGGGGTAAAACATTTGTTCGAAAAAACTTTAGTACGGACCCTTAACTTCTTTTACAAATTACAAACATGTAATCCCGTCCCAACTTTTTGAATTGGGAGTGCGCAACAAAATGACTATTTTGTAGCAAAGACATTGTTTATGCGGTAAGACCCTCAAGCTCCTTGCTCCCCCTTGGTGTAGAATAATATCTGGGGGTATTCTACCAGTGTTTTTTTTTTTTCCCCCTTCATTGATGTGTTTTACAGTGTCAGGCATAATAACAGATAAGAGTGGGAATTTATCCTACCCCTGTTACAATCAACCATTACATTCTGAGACTGTCGATCCAGTGTCCCCTAATGACTCTCAGCCATCTGGTATCCAGACTCTAGAGTTTAATTTAATGTCTTCAAACAATGCTGTGAAAGTTGGAATTAACTCTAAATAAATGATCTCATGCATTCTATTAAATCTTCAATTATCGCCGGCTTTTTTTTTTTTTTTTTTTTTTTTTTCCTCCTAATGTCATTTTTTTGGTCATTTTAACTGGAAGCTGAAAGTCTAGGAAACCTCAAAGGGATAGAGAGACAGGTAAAGAGAAGCACAGCTTTGAGGCCTCAGGAAGCTCAATTAATGCGGTTCCCACTCTTTTATCCCACTCGCGTCTACAAAGGAAAAGAGAATTTTTTTATTTTTTTTTTAAAGTCCCGAATTGCTGAGAGTGTATAAGCCTGATGTTACTGGGGATAAGTGCTGTTCTCTTTATTAGTGTTTATTATCATAACTGCTTATTGTATTGGCCATTATGTTAATGAATTAGAACAACAGAGCGAGATGTTTGTTGTTATACAAAGCTCATTAGTCTCTGAGAGGGACTCAATAGAAGATGAAGGTTGCAGAATTTAGATGGAGGAATATAACCAATTAAGTCCTATGTGAACACCCAATTAGGTATAGCGACATGCTTGACTTGTTCTGTTTTATTGCTAAGCAGGATTGAATGTAATATATCATAGCATCAACCTTTCGCTGTCTCTCAAGTGAAGGTGCGGAATGGTTTGACATCTCTTATCTGGAAGGAGGCATCAAACACCAATATGCTCTAATGTATCTACCTATATCACAAAGACATGATAGCTACCAAAAAGTCCACAAAATTCTAAAATGTATCCAGTATAGAGAAGAGCACAACACAATTATAGGCTGTATCCATGTTTTTCGGGACACCCTAGAGCTGCATCCAACTTCTTCAGCCACCGGTATTCAAGTGCTGAACGGTCGGACTTGAGCATGCTAGAATTGAGCTCATCTCTAATATAGTATAAATTATATGAAATAAATTGTGTAAAATATTCCCCCTTTCCCCACTCCTATTTATGGATAGCACTGCTGTGACCACTGCAGAGCCACAGTGGGAAAATCCAGCTTAGGAATGGCCAGAGATAGAATTATTACACAGAGCATAGAATTTTTACACAGAGCAAAGAAGCAGGAGCGTCTGTCACTTTGACAGGGGACCCTGCTCTCATACAGAAAGCAGTGATGTGCCGTGTATCACTGCTTGCTGTTCTTACAAGGAGGTAGATGCCAGCAAAGCCATTAGTTGTCATGATGCCATGTCTTTAACAGTTGGACTTCACTTTCATGATGGTGACTATACAATGGTCCAACTCAAGATTCCTAAAAACTAGAATTCCCCTTAGGATTTTTTGGTCAATGATGAAGAAGATATCCACTAGTGGCCCGAAGAACTCTCATACATAGGTGAAAACAGAATATTTAAGTCTAAGATAAGGGATAATTATTCCACATCATGAATCATTATCCATAAACATGTTCCTTGTCTGGGAAATGTTCTGTTCTGAGATACTGAAAGAATAAAATATTGTAAAATAAATATATATATATATATATATATATATATATATATATATATAATCAGAGAAAATAGAGAAAACTGACAGCACACTGCTCCCCACTCCTCCTAATAAATCATATCAGATTTTTTTTTCACTTGAAAATCAAATAATTGGGTCACAAATGGATAGATTTTTAAACATAAAAAGAACAACCATCTTAAACAAATTCTATTTTGTAGGAATGAGCAGCGGTCACTAGAGATTAGCGAAACTTAAGTTGGATTGTTTGATATTTGAAAACCGGTGGCTGAAGAAGTTAAATGCAGCCCTAGGAAATCCTGGAGAACATGGATACACCCTATGGCCTACATGCCTATAACATGGCCTATATGGCCTATAACATGGTTGTATCCATGTTTTCTTGGATTTATTAGGGCAACCCAATGTCTTCAGCAGCCGGTATTCATTTACAGAGCGGTCGAATTCAAATCTGCTCAAGTTGGATTGTTTTGTATTTGAATACCGGTGGCTAAAGAAGTTAAATGCAGCTCTAGGAAATCCTGGAGAACATGGATATAGCCTATGGCCTACATGCCTATAACATGGCCTATATGGCCTATAACATGGTTGTATCCATTTTTCTTGGGTTTCCTAGGGCAACCCAATGTCTTCAGCAGCCGGTATTCATATACAGAACGGTCGGATTCAAGTCTGCTCAAGTTGGATTGTTTGGTATTTGAATACCGGTGGCTGAAGAAGTTAAATGCAGCCCTAGGGAATCCTTGAGAACATGGATATAACCTATGGCCTATGGCTGTATCCATGTTTTGCCAGATTTCGTAAGACTACCCAATATTTTCAGCCACCGGTCTGACTCAAGCCTGCTCAAGTTGCGCTGGTCATCAACGTGAAGGTCATGTCCACCCATCAAAGACCTTGTACCATAGCTAACATAGTTATTTCCTACATTAATAATTCCGGATAAGTCTTTAGAACTGAGAACTCCCAAAGTAACACAAAATATATCGTCAACCGTCTGGGGCCGAGCGCTCAGTAACTTGAAGGTTTCATTTATTTCAAGTGCAATATATATATGCTCGGAATTCAGTAAACAATGATTTTCTCTCTGCAGAGAAGGTACATTTTTCTCAGCAAGATACCCATGTGGCAGCGTATTGAAAGCAACGTGTACAAGGACATATTGTATACAGAACCATCTCACCCAACAGTACAAGACATCAAGTAAAACTGGGCATTTGGGAACTTTGTTTTTTACTGTCTTCCTCCTTGCAGAAAGCCATCTACTGAGTGATCACCAGCATTTTATTAGGAATTCTTTGGCTGGGTTCCCAAGGGCCTGACCAAAAATTCAACAACTAGAAATATATATCAAATTGCTTTGAAGACTATAATCATCGAGACCAGGGGCACTGTGGACTATTGTAGTAAGTCTTCACTACTTCCGAAAAAGAACCCAACAATATTTTGTTACATTCTTCTTAACCCATCGTGGTCCGGAAAGTTTCTGAACGATAGCAATATCCATTTCTTGGCATATACAGACGCAAAGTTGGCTTGGGCTGAGAAGCTATAGCTGAGGCTGGGTGGTGGGAATATGCGGCATGCACAAAGTGGGCATCTGGTGCGAAATCTAATGGTCACGATTAAGTAAATAAGCAGCTTGCCTACTAATTAAGATCCCGCTTTCAGAAAGGTGCGATTCCATGAACACTGAAGCAAAGTCAACTCTTCAGTTTCGGCAAAGTACCGTTGACATATTTTACATTTAATTAACGTCAAATGCTTTTCTAAATTAATGAATAAAAAGCTGAACATGCTGTAGTGTAGGTTTGGCGCAGAGATATAGGGAATAATTTAATGGGTAGGGAAAGACACAAATACATTTTGAGAGAAGGGGGGCCTATCCAGTTAGTTAGGTTACATTGACATTATTTTATCTTGTATTATACTCAAGAGCTGCACTCACTGTTTTGATGGTGGGGTCACTTGTGCAGATGTACTATTGTTCCAAAAGAATATTCTTTAATAAAACAAGCCAATGAAAAGTCTAAACTTTGACAAGACAGTCTACAGAGTCATCAAAGAGCATAAAGGGGTATTCTGCTCATTAAAAAAAACTTTTAATATGTTGTGCTATGACACAGAACATAACAAACAGCCTATTCTTACATAGCCGCACACCACTGGTGTCTTCCTACATCATATTCATCTGGTAGTGACAGCCTGCTCAGCCTATCACTAGCCTCGGCAATGTCCCGTCTCAGTTAGTGATCGGCTGATCGGGCTGTCACTGCCATGCGAGGCTGGATCATTCTCCCAGGGACCAAATATTATGTAGGAAGACACCCGAGTAGATTGGAAAGGTAAGAATAAGCTGTTTGTTATGATCTGGGCCTGGGCACAACATATTAAAAGTTAAGTAAAAATACTTTAATAAATCTGCCAAATTTTAAGACTGTCTGGATCAGTGCAGTATACATAATGTAATGTATGTGCACAGTGACCCCACCTTCATGGCCCTTTTAAATAAGGGGGCACACTGTCACACTCCATCATAAGGCTATGTTCACATGGCGTAAGACGCCGGCTGTTCCGTTACCCGACCGGGTCACGGAACGGCCGGTGTAAGAGAAGATCATCTCGGCCGGATGATCTTCACTGCTGCTGAATTCCCCGCTGCACACACGGGAGCATTCCCCGTTGCACACAACAGAGCATTCCCCACTGCACACACCGGAGCATTGGACATTGGGGGACATTGGAGAAAGTCAATTCTTTGTATGACCCAAAACTTGTATCTCAAAGAAATCAGGTATAGGCAAGCCTAAAATTTGTGATAATTGCCCCAAGAATTACTCATAACACTAGTGACTGGTGCGGGAACCTTTGGGCACTCATGGGCATTGGAGCCCAGTTCAACTGGTTATTAAGCTAATGAAAGACGAAGAGGCCACTGACTTCTAAAGGCAGCATCAGTAATACAAGACTAGTATTGACCATCCCCAGTGGCCATCCTGAATTACAAAGGAATCAATAAATATTTATTGAAGTTATTCTTTTGAGGCCGAGAAATAAAAACAGTTTGGACATCAAACCTTTTTTTTTTTTTTTTTTTTTTTGGTGCGAACTAGATGTTTGCCTGTGTTTAGTTTACTGTAGGAACCCCTTATTCTCCTAAGTCAATCAGTTCAGTTCAATGAACGCCTTAGACTGCTGGGTAACATAAGAGAGTGAATGCTTTTATAGCACACAATTACTGGAATTGCAAACGTGCGGATTCTTGTTGCAAATGATTCCACGTTGAATCTTCTTCCCCAGGGCCGGCCGCTGCTCTATGATTTAGCTCCTTTTCAAGCAGTCTCAGACTTTGCAGCCGTCTGCTATTTGAATACCCGGTTTTGACATATCTGCTAAGTAACAAAAGGTAAAAGACATAAGAGGAGAGAGAGAGCAGAAGATGTTGGGAAACAAAGCAACCGAGCCGAGAGATGACTTAAAAGCTAAACCCTGTGTGTGAGAAGATCATTACTGGAAGTTGCGGTGTGGGGAGGGAACGGAGATCTGATTGTTGTGCAAAATATTCTCAGAACTGGGTTTTCAGAGGATTGTTGCGAGAAATGTCTGCTCTGTGTCTGTCTTGTAATGATCTCCAGAGAGAATATTAAATCCTCTTGAGCAGAAACCTCTTGCATTCTGGTGCAAATAAAAGAATCTATTTAACCTTTTGGGCACACGTGTTGTGCCAAGGGAAAGACTGGAGGAGGAAGAATAGAGTCTTGTGTCGTCCTTCAACACAGGCCAAGCAAATAAGTAACCCCTCAATGGGATTGTGTCTTATATAGGCAAAGGTGGCAGGGTTCCCTACTATGGAGGCCCTGGATGACCCAATTTCCAAGTAGCCCAATCAAGTTGTCTTGAAGACTCTTGAGGCCATTGATTGATAAGATAGGCATCTTCTATATTAGGGTTCGGTTAGTAACTGGATGCATTTGTATATACATAACTGGTGTAGCACCAACAAAGGAAACTTGGCAATTCATGGGCCATTATTTAGCCTCCATTGTCTGTTCACTTTGTTCATTGTTAGAAAAGTGAGCCAACTGTATGGGTAATATAGTTGGAGGATCTGAAGACTACACCATGACCTGAGTAACAACTAAACCTGATGCAAACAAAACAGCTCTGTCTTGGTCTTTAGTAGTTTAAAGTCTTTAAGACTTTGTGTACTGTTTTTGGTAACATTTAATTATGTTTTATGCATTGAATTTTTCACAAAAGTATAATTGTCTACTGGTGCCTAATGCAGAAATATTAGACTTATCACAGGGGTTCTCCAGTATTACCACACCATGATACCATGCTTGTGACACATGACCTGATTAAGGTGGTCAATCACTGACCACATAATTAAAACCTCCACATTAGTCACTAAAGTCGGGTAAGCTGCAAAACTTCAGTGGAACCAATCTACAGTCTAAGTCTCTTCTTAATGTCAAGAATAGAGGAACTGAACATATAGAATTTCAACTGCCCAAATTGCAATAAGTTGCAAAAAGGTATACTGAAGTATGTGTCCACCCTTACCTTTCCATGGAGATTTGTCCATCTTTACCTTTCCATGGTGATGTATCCAACCTATCCTTTCTATGGAGTTGTATCCACCCTTTCCTTTTCATGGAGATGTATCCACCCTATCCTTTTTTGGGGATGTATCCATCCTTTCCTTTACATGGAGATGTGTCCACCCACATCCGAATATGTTCGGTGTACGTACAGGGAGCCTTCCTAAGAACTTGATATCATGTTGTTACTCATTCAGCTAGTGACTGGATTAATGTTGGCTGCATGAACAACACAATATTGTGTAGACATCCCTACCGAAGATGGTTTGAGATAGATGGCTTCTCTATTTATTTATATATATATATATATATATATATATATATATATATATATATAATGACCATTAAAAATCTTCTTGTACTTGATCTCCTGCTTATTAAACTGAATAAAGGATGAAAAATGTTTCCCTTTTAGGCACTGCTACAAACATTCAGAACATGATAGGCATCGATCCACCATGACGAGGTGTCCTTTATTTAAGGGCTGAGGCTGAGAAGACCCAATGATTTGCCCTGCATAACAGAACTATGGAGAAATGTTCTCAGCACAGCTTATTTGCTTAGGCACAAGGCATATTATTTAAAAAAAAAAAAAAAAAAAGTACATTGCTGAAGGTGATATAGCGTCTAACCAGGCTCCTTCTCTGCATTCCGTCACCCTGTGGAATTTCACACTGTATAAATGAAATAAATTAAAGGTCTGTACAGAATTAATGATTTTCGGTGTTGCCCATGGTGCTGATTCAGTGGTCGCTCCGAGGCTCAGGGTAACACATTCTTTAAGTGCAAATGATATCTCCCAGAAAATCCACATTATCTTGCCATTTAATTAACAGCTTTCTTCAGATAGAAGTAAGAAATTGTGTTACATAGCGGGCCAAAAACAATTCCTCCTCATTCCGTGTAGCACAGAGACACCGGTAATAAGTAACGTGTTTATTTTTACTCCGGCCTTGTTAGGATGATAATCTAACAAGATGTTTCCTGCGATGAACGCCAGCACAGACAGATTATTCATAATGAATTATATTAGTTTTTTTTTTTTAATGAAAGAATTTCTATATCTTGGATCATTGTCTTGAAACTGTATGGAGCAGCCTTTAAGCGGTACCCTATGGGAAAATGGCTCACAATTCGATGTGACCTACTATGACCAATCATATGTTTGAGGTATAAAAGGAGACTCTTCTGGATAATGGGTGAGATCAACCCAATATTGGGTGTGGTCTATATAGCCTACGACAGCGATGGGGAATCTGCATCCCCCAGCTAAAGCTTTGGCTGGCCAGGAATTGTAGTTTTGCAACAGCTAGGTTCAAGGGTTCCCCATCCCTGGTCTAGGACATGAGAAAAGTTTTGCCAAAAACATTTTGGGGGACGTCTCATATACTAGTCTTAAAAATTTACTGTAATTTCCAGTAGCTTTTTACATGTCAAAAATTACTGATAGCATCATGTCTCACTCCTAAAACCTGCTAGAGCCCTGAGATACAGCCGGGCGGTGTGCTCCATTCCCTGGCCAGAAGGACGTCTGATTCATTCACTCCATAGACTCTGGAGACAACAATTCTGATTTGATTGACAGCCGAGAAGTGATTGTGCACTCCTCTCGACTGTTTCTCTGGATCACAGCAGGTCTCAGGTGTTATATCAGTACCTTATGACTAGAGACAAGCAAACCTTATGACTGGGTGTGCTCCATTCCCTGGCTGGAAGGACATCTGACTCATTCACCCCATAGACTCTGGAGAAAACAATTCTGATTTGATTGACAGACGGAAAGTGACTGTGCACTCCTCCTATCGACTGTTTCTCGAAATCAAACCGGGTCTCAGGCGTTAGATCAGTACCTTATGACTAGAGAGGAGCAAACTTTTAAAAAGTTTGTGGTTCTGCAAAGTTTAGGTTCATTCAAACCTAGTGTTAAGGAAAGGGAAACCACACTTAAACAACAAAAAAATTGCAGGCATTTGACTGTTTTAGTGTGATCTCCTCCTTCTCTGGTCCCCAGCGTCCCCTGCAGCCACCTCCAGCTCGTTCAGCCAACCACTGACTGAGATGGAACAGTGGTGGGCCAGTAATTGGCTGAGAGGGCTTGTGTGACTTCTGTGTCTTCTTTCTACTCTAAAATCACTTAATTTCATGGTGGACAGGGTCACCAAGGCGGGGCTTAACGACAGTTGGTCCTCAGTTCCCCGGGAGATTGTGCCCAACTGCCGTGAAGCTCCGCCTAGGTGACACTGTTCACCAATAAAATTAAGTTAGAGTAAGGGGGGTGAGAGTATCATTTTAACAATGGAGCACAACTAATCCATTTGTAAAGTATTAATGTTATGGGAGAACAGAAGGGTTAAGATCACGTTTGAGGGAATCTGCTGACGAGAAGCCTGGGTAGCACAAACCACAATGACTGTATAATGCATAATATTATAATTTATTACATGAATATGTAGTATATATTATGGCACATCATATCATCTCTCCTCTCCGCAGCTTCAAATTGCTGAGGCACCCAAAAAAATGATACGATATTAATGTGCAAATTAGCGCAACCTGACTGCATCCAGACTGCCGCTGCTAATTTGCATATTAATAAATGTTTTTGTGACAGCATTTAGCAGATCAAGAAGGTCACGTATTAAAACTGTCAACAAGATTTTACGTTTTTTGGCTTGTGTTTCCTTTTTTTTCCCAGTTATCTCATTGCACTGAGCCAGATGGGTCCCATTAACTCTTCTGGTGCCAAAAGACATACTACAGGGACGGAGCACAATCTGCTGGAACTAGGCACTTGTACCAATGTACCCCGGGGAGAGGAATTTCGAGCTGTATTTAATAAGCAATATACAGTAATTATGGGAAGAGGAACCCGTAGACAATGTCATGTTTTGATTTTGACATTTTAGGCTATATTCATATCATGTTTGGGGCAGCTTTACCTTTTTATTGTGTTTCTCTGAAAATAAGACCTAAGCCCTAGTTATAGTCAGCTGACCAGACACCTGACACTGCCTCACCCCCACCTGCTGAACACAAGCTGCAGGGGGGGCAGGAGTATGAAGGGACATAGGGTATAGGGGCCAACTACAAGGGAAGGGAGGTATACAGTTTGGAAAGGAAAACTACAGAGGCGGAGGGATGTATACTGTATGGTTGAAGATCTAGAGAGGGGGGAGGTATACAGTATGGGGACTACCTGCTGAGGGGGGGATATATACAGTATGGGGAAACAACTATAGAGGGGGAGGGAGTTATACAGTATGGAGAATACCTGCATGGGGAGGAATGTATACAGTATGGGGGAAGAACTACAGAGGGGGGAGGGAGGTATACTGTATAGAGGACTATCTGCAGAGGGGGAGGTATACTGTATAGAGGACTACCTGCAGAAAGGGAAAATGTACAGTATGGGGGAACAACTACAGAGAAGGGGAGGTATACACTATGGGGGCTACCTGCAGAGGGGAGGTATACAGTATGGGGGCTACCTGCAGAGGGGAGGTATACAGTATGGGGGCTACCTGCAGAGGGGGAGGTATACAGTATGGGAACTACCTGCAGAGGGGGAGGATGTATACCGTGGGGGGGGGGGGACAACAATGGGGGGTATATAGTATGGTGAGGGGGCCTTACTGCAGGGGGGAGCAACTACAGAGGGGGGAAGCATGTATATAGTATGGGGATTTTCTGTGTGTGTGTGTGGGGGGGGGGTTATACAGTATGGGGAAACAACTATAGAAGGGGGAAGAAGGTATACAGTATAGGGGACTAACTGCAGAAGGGGAATGTATACAGTATGAGGGAACAACCACAGAGGGGGAGATATACAGTATGGGGGTTACCTTCACAGGGGTTATGTAGATAGTATGAGGGAACTACTACAGAGGGGGAATGTATACAGTATGGGGGGACAACTACAGAGCTGTGGATGTATACAGTATGGGGGGGATGACTACAGAGGGGGGAAGGAGGTATACAGTATGGGGACTACCTGCAGAAGGGGGTGTATACAGTATTGGGGAGTAACTACAGAGGGGGGGGGTATACAGTATACCTGTATAGCTACAGACCTTCTTCCCGCTTACTCCACTGATTTGACGGGATCTGAACACTAAGACCCCGACCAATAAAATCTTTTGACGTTTCCCCCAGACATCTCAAAAGTTTTTATTATTGACAGATATGATTGAAAAGGAAAATGGTGATGACACTTCATCCTTCTACTCCTTTTGGACAATAATATAAAGGTTGTGTGATCTGAAAAAGTGAATGTAGCACAGGAGAACAAGCTGTACATGTAAAGCTATCATGATGGACAGTCATGATTGGTGTTCTATAAAAATAATTGTATATGCAGATGTGAAGTTTATACAGATTTGTCGGAAAGTGAGGAGCAGACAAAGAAAAAAAAAAAAAACAGTCAAGGTAAACCTCTAGAGTATTTAGGCTTCGTGCAATCAGTGGAAAGGGATTCCAGACATTGTGAATTATGTATTCAGACACATTTCCTCCAAGGAATATTTCTCAGTTTTAATGTTGTTTTTAGGACTTTGTTTTAGAGAGTAGTTTTCAGAAATCGGATGCAGAACAAATTTGTAACTGACAAACAATAATAGAAAATCAATTTAGATAAACTGACAAAATCTCAGAACTCAAGTAAAGGTTTAACATCGTCCCTTGTGGGAGGAGTCAAATATTAGGGCATTTTTAGTTGATAACTGGCAGTTAGTCCCGCCCCTGAGGATGTTATCAGTTTCAAAATGTCTTCAATTTAAGTTTTTCCTTTCCGTAAATATAAGTCCAACAACACAGATATAAAATAGGGCAAATTAATATGCTTCAGACATCTCCAGCTAATATTTGTAGTTGCAAATAACTTATACATTACAGTCGGGCTGCTAAAGGGAAATCATACCTCAAGCGCTATATCAACAACTGTGTTAACAGTATTCCCCTTTTTTCTTTTTTCTTTTTTTTACTGTATAAACTTGTGTATTAGCCCCCAAAAAAGTAATTTGGACTGCTGCTTTCATAGTGTGAGTGGCAGCCCTGCCACTGAGTGGGTGAGAGCTCTCGAATCTCTGGATACATACAGGAGGCCTGCCAGGAGGTGGAATGCAAAGTACATAAATAGCATCTCATACATAACTGCTACATTAAAGATATATTCTCCGTCTCATTTAATTACTTGTCATATCAGTCTTGGGGAGAGGACCTGGCAGAGAGCCATGCTGTTTTATTCAAGAATTCTTCATTCACGCCAAGTCCTTCAAGCCTATTAGAATTTTAAAACCCTTCATACAGTAATGCGTTTACCTGTGTGTCAGGAAGGAAAGATATAGGAACGATAGAACTGTTAGTGTAGTTTACATAACGCAACCGTCCTAAGGCGCCTCTGAATTTACTGACAGTCGGCATAAAGGAATCCAATTTGTAGCTGTCGTCAGAGAAAAGGGCCGAACAGTAGAGACATGACAATGTGTGACTGTGCCAGAATTCATCGGGAATTTTCATACCAATGCGCCATAGATATTTGTTTTTGTTTATAAATATTTTTTAATTCTGTTTATTTCTTTAAAAAAAAGTTGTGACTGCTGGCGAAATTATCAATCAGTGTATAGAACGTGGTAGAGATGACATCACCACTGAGGATGTTGCCATTATGTGGTTTAGCAGAATGGGAAAAGGTTAGAGTAATGCGATCACTTCTATCGGATATAGAGTACATGATGTGAACAAAACTCAAGATTGGTATTGAGTGAACCTGTCTATCTGGGTTTGGCAACGTTCTCTGAACGCTTGGCATTTGATTCAATTTGGCTGCAGAAGTGGTATAGGGCCCTAGGGGGTGTTGGGAAACATGGATACAGCCCTAGGGCTGAATCTAACTTCTGCAGCTGCGGGGAATCAAATGATGAACTTTTATGTTTGAATGTTGCAGAACACAAAAAGTTTGACAGGTTCGCTCAACAATACTCAAGATGTCAACCACAAGTCTAGAAATCCCATTGGTCTGGCCATTAAAGCTGGCAATACACATTAGGCTTGGTCAATCTGATGGTTTTGGTGGGACCAGGTGACCATCTACTGTAGTTTGTAAAAGATACTTGGCCAATGATGAGGCACGTAGTATTCAATCTTACTTGATCCATGCAGGTGTCTATAGGCAGCTTACTTCCCTCTTTCCTCTTATATCATGCAATTGGTTTGAAATGTCCAGCATTCCATAAAATATTCTTTTTTATTGAACATCCTTAAAGACATGGTGCTCACATGGTAAATATCCAACGCGTTTTGAGCATGCAACTTTATGTCATATTAAAATGTGTTGATTGTTCTCCTGTAACATAGGAAGGCATGAATTTAAGCATGTTGGATTAACACAATAAAGAAAAATATTTCATGCAGAGCTGGACGCCATGTTGTTTTTCTGCTCCGCTCGGCAGTGTTGGAGTTTGCCATGTGACGGATTTGGAACTATAATAAAACAAAAAACTGCAAATGCAGAAGCAGATGTCACCCTGGCCTAAGTGATATGCTCCAGTAAGGGACTTTACTCCAGGTGAAACAAGGGAACATAATTTTTTTTTTTTAATCAGCAAAAAAAAAAAAAAGGCACAAATTACATAGTGGCACAAGTTATATTAGTCCAGAACATAAAGGATGCCAATGTTAAGGAATATCCTGTATGCTGAAAATGCAGGAAAACCTAAGACTCTTAAGAAAAGCTAAATTTATAGCACAGAGGACACCGGGATCCTCGACCAATTTTTTTTTTCTCTGCTTACGTTGAAAGTCAATGGCATGCAGTCCCTGTAAGATGAAGAATTGAAAGTCATATTAGAATGGACTGCAGCCTTAACACTGCCATAAGTTTAGTCAGGGACTTCCTGACACTATATAGTATATATGTGCATTTGAATTATTCCTAGCAATTTTGTTTCGCCATCTTCTGGACGTTCACCAAGATGAAAAAGCCTGCAGGCTCAGATCAAATATGTGAACGAGTTTAAAAAGCAAACACCAAAAAAAAACCGGGATCCGTCTGGCTGACTCCAATCTGCATTCTGAGTAGCTGGGCATTACTCTATTTACTCTCATCTTATAGCATGATGGAACTTAATAAAGGAAACTCCAGTCGTAAAATGGAAAAAAAAAATGTGATTCTTGTCTGCACAATGTAAAGACGAAGCTGTATTCATCGTAACAGTATGGTTTCTACATTGTAGCTGCCTTTGAGACCTTGTAACCAAGTGAAAACCTAAGGCCTCAGGCACATAGTAGAGTCTCCTAAAGCAACTTGTTATAAATCCACAAGAATGTATTTTTATGGGGGCTTCCAACTATTAATAAAATTAAAAGAATACCGGTAGGTGAGTAGATCAGAGTCTAAGTTAAAGGGAACCATTCACCCCGTGGCCCCCGGCAGAAACTGACATACAGTGACATAAAGGTCAATATACTTACCACATTGCTCCGGGTCCCGTCCCGAATCCCGTTGTTGACACAGAGAAATCGACGATTCTTCTTCTCGCGCCCATTATGGTAATGAGCGCCGCCAGGTCCGAAATCCAGCCTTCTCCCCGCCTCCGACACTTGATTGACGCCAGGTCCTCTTCCTCCTCGTCTTCTTTCTTCTCGCCGGATCCCGCTCAGGCGCCGTGACAGTCGTTTTCGGCGCATGCGCAGTTCACAATTGAAGCCGCTCCGCAGCTTCACTGTTTACTGCGCGTGCGCCTGGCTCGAACACGTATCCTGTTTACCGCGCAGGCGCAGAAGAGGTGACGAGACCATCGCAGCGGCGCCTGCGCGGGAATTCGTCAGAAGACTGAAGATTGAAGACGTCAATCAAGTTCCAGGAGGCGTGGATGGGCGGCGACGAGAAGAGGACCTCATGAATAAGTTGGACTCGTCCGTCGTTTCCTATGGACGTTGGACTCATCTCAGCTCATTACCATAATGGGCGGGAGAAGAAGAATCAGCGATTTCTCTGTGTCAACAACGGGATCCGGGACGGGACCGGGAGCGATGTGGTAAGTATATTGACCTTTATGTCACTGTATGTCAGTTTCTGCCGGGGGCCACGGGGTGAATGGTTCCCTTTAATATATCTCTCTCCCGACGCATTTTTCATGGAGTTTGCTTACTCGGGGGAGGCGAAAATATAGACATGTAGATGCCACCTTTAAGGGGTTTGTCCACAATCCTTACCCTCTTTGAAAATAAGTTTCCCAGATAGGCTGCGGCCTTCTAATACAGCCCTAGGGCTAAATACCTATTTAAACTCCAGTGTAAAAAGTGGATCCCAAATATTCTTAACCCAACTTAATCCAACTTCTTCATCCACTGGTTTTCAAATTACAAATTATCAGACTTGAGCATGGTCTTTACCAAAGAACAAATGGATCGGACATGTTGAGACCAAACTTCCTGATATTCTCCCATGAGATAAGATAGTTGCCCAGTCCCACCAAAATCGGCAGGTTTAGTTAACCGGAATCTGATGTGTATGGCCATTTTTAGGGCATGGTGATCTTACAATATAGTGAAACTCCTTCCTGGTGCCATAGTCCATATGTAAGACACTAGTAGGGTTCAATGGGAAAAGTCTATGCTTTTAATTTAACCCTTGATGCATAGTCTCTGTTTTCTCCCACCGCTCTCTTCCTATCCATTAAAAATGCAGATTACAATATAAATGGCAACGTGTCTGGCAATTATTTTCTGTATTATTCTTTTACATTTTTTATGTGAACAGAATGATAGATGCCTCCATTGGCAGTTTTCTCCATTTTTTTTTTGTGTGAGCCTTTGATGATAATTGCACAGACTGACTTGTACATTAATCAGTGACTGGTGATTATTTTTATTAGGTGCGAACGCCATCCGCCTGAATATATGGCCTCGGTTTAGAGCTGCCGAGAACTCTAGGCATTTGTATAAACTCCATCTATGGCTTCCTTATTAGAACATTCAAATAAAATCTGCATAACATTTATCTGATTTAAAGATGGAATCAGTCTCCGGTACAGCCATGCTAAACATTTCCACAAAGAGTTATAAAAGTTTAATATTAATGAAATGAGAGGGAATTAATTGGAGCAATGATTCTTTGAAGATCATACGGGTGACGTCATTGGAGTCGAGAAATCTTTTTTAACCAAGTGTCAATCCGTAGTTTCTTTTGTTACTGGTAATGGTATGAAAAAGGAAAGATACGTTGTTGGGGACAATGATGCAGCCGTTGGGCATGCAAAGCCCTCTTAAGTCTCGGCTCCGATGACATCACCTGTAAGATCTTCGAAGAACCATTGGTCCTATTAATTGTTTAGACTTAAAATTGCCTGGACAATGGTAGATGGCAATTTTCCCATACTGACCACTCATCACTAACGTTGAGCAGAGATGCCAAACTGTTTGGGTTAGGCAATCTTCTCTGAACCTGAGTGCTCAGCATTTGACTCCCCCTGGCTGTAGAAGATCTGCAGCCTCGGGTAGTCAAATGACGAGTGTTCCGGTTCAGAGAACATTGCTGAACCTCAACAGTTCGGCATCTCCACTCAACACTACTTATCACCAATCAACAGTCTCACCGATATGTGTTTCATTAAATGGGACCCAACATGTAAGAACCCAACTGTTCATAAGAGGGGTCCACATTTTTCTCTTTTGAATAGAGTGGCGGTTGAATATACGCTCTCCCTCTGTCTCTCCATTCAAAATCTGATGGACCACTCAATATAGAGCAATTTTTGGCAGTCTAAAGATTTAATGGATTAGAAGTTCGCATATTTGGGATGCAAGGTTATAGGCTGTATCCCTGTTTTCCAGGCGGTATTCAGGCAGTCTCCACCTTCCCCACGGAACGGGAAGGCATCGGGAATCAAATGCTGAAGGTTTGAGAGGGTTCGAGTTCGATCGAACCTAACATTTCCCGATGTTCAATCATCTCTAGTAATAGCTAGTACGCAAAATAGTGAGAAAGTGATACTGCTTTACTTGCTTACTATCCTTTTTATCATTCATGTGGCACCACCTGAGAGCTCAATGCCAGGATATCATGTAAAGCCGTAAAGCACAATTAGGCATGCTACATCTGTGGGTTACATTATGTAGATTTTCAGATTAACTTGATCACATGACCTTTTGAAGAGCCAGGGCTATTGAGTGGGTAATGCACCTTGAAAAAAATCGGACCCTGGCTTCCTAAACCGTGATACATAGTATAGAAATCTGCTGTCGTCTAAAGGTGAGGTTTCCACCTGAAGCTATTGATTCTTCTCATATAACTACTTAACCTAAATGAGACCTTTTGCAAGAGCTATTTTGGGTCCAGCGCTGAAGCGCAGAGCAGGATCCCCAGCTTCTGCCTCATTTATTGAAATTCAATAGGCTTCACTCATATTCTTTATTAACTTCTTTTATGCCAGAGGAAATAGGGCAGCGTTTAAAGCAGATAGAGCAAAGTGCCATTGCCTATATTCACTGATCTGACGGCTAAGAAAACATTGTGTCTGACATTGACTTACCTGTGTTACCTCCTCTGGATTAGGTATACAGAAGCCAAATACGGTTCTACATCTCCATGACGTTAATTTACAATGTAGTCATATATGGGTCAGACTCCAACACCCAAGGGGTTTCCCTTAATCAAGCCATTGGGTAGAACGCCAGGGGATAGCAGGATAATGTCAAAGTTTTTTTGAGGAATGAAGAATAAAGAGATCAAGGAGGTGACTCGACCGCCAGATTCTCCAATCCATGAAGATCAAACCTCGCACCTTATAGGATCTGCTGCTGATACCACAGGACTAACGTTAAGTGAACCTGCCAAAAGTTTGGGTTCGTCAATAGAGATGAGCGAACCGGGTTCTGGTTCGAGTCGATCCGGGGCTGGGGCTTCTGAACTTGGATAAAGCTCTAAGGTTGTCTGGAAAACATGGATACAGCCAATGACTATATCCATGATTTCCACATAGCCTTAGGGCTTTATCCAACTTTAGCAGCCACTGCTAATCAAATGCCGAAAGTTCGGGTTCGGATGGACTCGAGCATGCTCGAGGTTCGCTCATCTCTATTCGTCAATATTATAGATGATCGAACATCGAGATTTTGCAGGTTCGATCGAACTCAAACCTTCCGCATTTTATTCCCAATGCCTTCCCGTTCCGTGGGGACGGAGGAGACAGCCCGGATACAATCTATTACCTAGGCTGTATCCCAGAATTCCAGGCGTTACTTGGGCTGTCTCCTCCTTACCCAGGGAACGTGAAGGCATCGGGAATCAAACGTGGAAGGTTTGAAAAGGTTTGAGTTCGATCGAACCTGCAAAATCCCGATGTTCGATCATCTCTAGTCAATATATGTCTGAACCCAAGGCTCTATCCATGTTTTCCAGGACTCCCTAGGATGGTATCCAACTTCTCCAGCCACTGGGAGTCAAATGCTAAGAGTTTGGGTTTGGCCGAACCCAACTGTCCAACAAGTTTGCTAGTGTTGAGCAAACTTGCTGAAAGATCGAGTTTGGCAACGTTTGTCCAAACGCAACACCGTTTTTGACGACCATCATGTACAGACGTTTTATGCCATCCTAGAGAGTACTGAAAAACATAGATACAGCCATAGGAAAGCATCCAACACCTACAGATGCCAGGAGTCAAACGCTGAGGGTTTTGGTTCAGATGAACATTGCCAAACCTAAACTTTCGGCAAATTTGCTCAAGACTACTCATCACTACCCAGGACAAATGACGGGTGTGTGTTGTAATGTCCAGTGACCCAATGAGTTAGAGCTTTTTTTAGCAGCAGGAAGAAAAGACCTGCACAGGTGATATATATTTATATAATAAATAATGTGTAGAGCAACGATAACATATCTATAGTAATGCAACACACGGCTATCCAACCGCATATTATTGTCCTTCATGGTTCACATTAAGAAATATCAGATGAATCTTTTATAAAAACGGCATAAATCAATGGCTGATACCATCTCGAGGGAGGAAATATGGTTCCATGTTATGTAACTGTGGGGGCCATTCATCAAACAAGTGTTATTGTGGACAGAATAATGAATCAGTGACATAACACGGCAGCCATTGATACCATCACGCATGAGATGAGATCGGCCCCGTATGATTAATACAATCCCATACACCCCACTCACTGTTCTATTTCTTGGTAAATTATACAATACAGGGTGTAGTTTTTCAATAGAAGTCATTGAATTTGTACTAACAACCATTCCCTATAACCTTTTAAGACATCTCTTGATATTCTTTCTAGGTTAAAGGGGCTGGGGAGTAGTCCAACTTTTAAGACTTTTAAGTCTTATTTAAAGGATAGTGGACAACAAGGGTCCCAGCAGTCAGACCTCAAGAGTAGAGACCTGAGTCTTGGTTGGAATGGATTGGTGCTCTATCCATTGTCAATAGCAACTATTCGATACTGTAATGATCACTCCATTCTATATGGTCCCTATTCTAGAGATTTCTGTGGGGATAAGTCTTAACAGTGAGACAACCCTTTCCAGTTGGACCATAGAGAGAGACCATGTATCGATAATGAAGACCATGAAGAGGGGTTTCCAGGTTGGCCACATCCCTTCCGTTGATGGTTGTTGAAAACCTCCAAAAGTTCTACAAGGAAGAATGTGGGATATTAACTCAAGAAATGACAAAAGAAGATGGGGCAAACAAGCACCAAGACTTCATGAACCAGGTGGTTAATAGTCCATTATGGCCTTTTCTAATTTTTGACCAAGGTTTTGATTTTGACCAAAACCCCCATTGCAACCATTTAAATGGTCCCTAAAATTGTTGATGATCAACTGAAATAAAGTTCTGGGACGCTAAAAAAAAGGAATGAGAAAAGAGCTCCCTATGGACGAAATGTGGGGTCTGCTTACTTCTTTGGGTATTCCTAGAACCGGGTTCATGACAACATCCTAAGGAATTTCTAAAAGGGTGATCATACTGAGCTCCACAGGTGGTCTACCTTGTTGCCCCAATAGATAGACATACCCACTTAACAAGACATCAGAGGGTGGCATATATAGTGACATGTAGCTCACTACGGTATGTGTATAGGTTATTTTGCCTTCATGGTACCTATAAGGCTTTAGAAGTCTACGGTTTCCATTGCACTTTTTCCCTCTATTGCACCTTCTAGAGTAGGACCAATGTCAATCACTCACTCCACTGTATAGAACTCCGGATGTCTTTATTTATAGGAAGGAAAAGTTTAACATCTTACCAAACAGTAAATTTGGGTGTAAGTTTGATAGACGGACGGGTCATTATGCATCGTGTCTATAGAACTCGTAGCGGGAACATGACAACAATAACGTCTCGGCTCGCACATTATCATAGAAATAGGTTGCCCTGCAGCTGCTCCACTCCAGATATATTAACTGCTCTGGGATTCCTGGAAATCCTTAGCCACAAAAATAAATAAATAAATAAACATCGAGGCTGAGGCTGACTGTACCGGCCTCTATTAATAACACTATCACTTAGGAAGGTTCTGCTCGCTGGAAGCCAATGAAGTCTCATCCATACAATGGGCACCGTGTGTACAGGACAAAGCAATGAAGATGATTAGGCTTTTATTTATTGTTAATTGCCGTTATATTAGGAACAACAAGAGCATTATCACATAAAGCTGCACAACCGATGTGCCCGACCACATCCCGATCCAGCAAGGGATCCCAAGACTCAGCAACCAGGTCGGTATCACATGGCCCCTTCTTATTCATTTCTTATACATAGGAGCAGTATTATAGTAGTTATATTCTTGTATAGGGAGCAGTATTATAGTATTTATATTCTTGTATATAGGGGGCAGTATTATAGTAGTTATATTCCTGTATATAGGAGCAGTATTATAGTAGTTATATTCCTGAATATAGGAGCAGTATTATAGTAGTTATATTCCTGTATATATGGAGCACTATTATAGTAGTTATATTCTTGTACATAGGGAGCAGTATTATTGTAGTTATATCCCTGTATATAGGAGGCAGTATTATAGTAGTAATATTCTTGTATATAGGGGGCAGTATTATAGTAGTTATATTCTTGTATATAGGAGCAGTAGTATAGTAGTTATATTCCTGTATATAGGGGCAGTATTATAGTAGTTATATTCTTGTATATAGGAGCAGTAGTATAGTAGTTATATTCCTGTATATAGGGTCAGTATTATAGTACTCTTTTTCTTTTATATAGGGAGCAGTATTATAGTAGATATATTCTTGTCACTAGGAAGCAGAATTACAGCAGTTTTTTTTTGTTTTTGTTTTTTTTTTCACTGGACAGCAGTATATGATTAGGTATAGCTTTCTGCCATAAATGTGAAAACCTGCTGTGGTACATTTCATCTTGCAGCTCTTACTTGGTGCGACTAGGGGTGACATCGAGCACATGACAAGGCATCTAACTTACAGTAGTTAACAAATATTAACCCTTCCATTCCGAGACATGGTAGTTTGTCAATTACACTATTGTAGAGCAGCTTAGTAAGCTCCTACATTACAAACCTGTTTTCAATGTAACATAGGAGTGGTCCACGCATCATTGATGTTATTAGCATGTGTGACCGGAGTTGCCCTTTAAGCAGTGACCTTTAGACCCCTGTCATGTTCCATTGCACTGTATAGAGTACAGTTCACAGAGGGTTGAGGCTTAAGCAGGTTGGATTTACTTTCCTGTCCAGCCTTGCTTTCTGTGCATCGTGTGGCCGTGGCGGTCCCAGGGGCCGGCATGTAAATGAATTAGCACATGGAGTCCCTGGGGACGGGGATGGCGCTGATGACTAAGGGAAGGGGTGATGAATGTTAACTGAACACTTTTCCAGACTGCTGATTTGCCATTTGCAAAATGACTGCACACCTGCACAAAAGATGCCGACCGAGGGGGATTTCTCCATTATTCTTGCTCAGACTTTTTTTTTTTTTTTTTTTCAATCTTTTTTACTTGCCAAAAAATCCAAAGGGGCCAAATATTCAGGGTGCAAAAGGAAACACTTAGGATCATTAACACTTTGTTTTCTGGAAGGGACCAATCTGCAGTATGTAAATGGTCTAATGATTTAGTAAGGATGAAATAACTAAGCTTATAGAATGGATCAGTTCTTCATGAACTGGGATGGGTGTCCATCTATACAGGGATCTCTCTGGGTGTAGTCTACAGGAACTATCTCTTCCATTAAAGGGATTATCTAGGGGAAAAAAATTCTGGTTTCAGAAAGTTATATAGAGTTGTAATTTAATTCTATTTAAAAATATCAAATGTTCCAGTACTTATCAGCTGCTGTATGTCCTGCAGGAAGTGGTGTATTCTCTCCAGGCTGACACAGTGCTCTCTGCTGCCACCTCTGTCCATGTCCGGGACTTTCCAGAGCAGCAGCAAATCCCCATAGAAAGCCTCTCCTGCTCTGGACAGTTCCTGACATGGACAGAGGTGGCAGCAGAGAGCACTGTGTCAGACTGCAGAGAATACACCACTTCCTGCAGGACATACAGCAGCTGATAAGTACTGGAAGACTGAAGATTAAAAAAAAAAAAAGATGTAATTTACAAATCTATATAACTTTCTGAAACCAGTTGATTCGAAAGGAAGAGATTTTCGCTGGAGTTCCCCTTTAAGGGTTTATTTACATATTCCTGGTGATCAACCATAGTTCCTTCTGGTGTGGCCAAAATTCTTGGACTCTTTTGACTCTTTTGATTTGACCAGTTGCAGCACCCATAGTTCCCATGCCATGCTCCATTTGAGCATATGGAGCACCAAATAGCATCGGGTTCCATTACTTCCAGCGTCCTATATCCAACATTCCCATCTGTGGTGACCAGACACCGGCCAATGCTCAGTACATAATTTTGGCTATTTCATGTATATTACATCAACATTTTCTGCTATTTTCTAGATCTCTGCTTGCTGTTAATGAATAGGGGTGTTGATACATGGTAGTGTTGTGCTGATACATGGTAGCATTGTGCTGATACATTGTGCTGATACATTGTGCTGATACATGGTGGCATTGTGCTGATACATGTTAGCATTGTGCTGATACATGGTGGCATTGTGCTGATACATTGTTCTGATACATGGTGGCATTGTGCTGATACATGGTAGCATTGTGCTGATACATTGTGCTGATACATGGTGGCATTGTGCTGATACATTGTGCTGATACATTGTGCTGATACATTGTGCTGATACATTGTGCTTATACCTATATGTCTAGACTAGGGGGATGGAACAGAATGTTTCCATTTAGTAAAATCAGAGAATGTGAAATATTATTTATTTGCTTTGCGTTCCCATGGACACATTGTATTCCTGGTAGAAAGTTCCGGACCCTGATGGCAGGACGGGGTTACACAGCCGCACGGGTTACACAGCCGCACTGTCCTTTGTGGAAATAGCATGGCCGCCTCTGTAAAGCGCTTGTCACATAGTAAAATGAAGGGGACACTTGTAGTTTAGTTATTATTAAGCATCACTTGGAGAAGACAAAGCGCGCGGAGGAGCGGAGAAGAAAGGCGATGTTTAATTAGGAAGCTGCTAATCTCATGACATCATCCCTCCTGGCCCTCATTCCATTAATGGAGCTGAAAGTAGGCCACAAAGTGTGGGGAGTTACGCTGACGCCTCTCCTGGGCCCCGGCTATATTTGGCTGGAGACGCTGCGATGGAAAGTGCAGCCTCATTCTCCATAGTCAGGTACCTTAATCACCCGGCTCCTCCATACACGCCGGCTGGCTTAATGGCATCGTTAACTCCTTCAGAGCCGGCTTAAAGGGGGGAAAAAAGTCTCAGGAAATAGAACAGAAAGAACCTAAGAATAGCTAGTGTAGCTGGTAAGGTATATGTAGCAGAGCTGTATTTGTTATTTACTCTACACACTATGATTTTCTATGACATACACTCTTTGTTTGTGATGTTTGTTTTAACTTTTTTTGTTGCTTTAACCTCATGTTTTTTTAAGCAGTTGTTGCATCAGTTTGAATATATATATATATATATATATATATATATATATATATATATATATATAGTGATAACTTGGTTTAAGAGTAACTTGAATTAAGAGCGTTTTGGTTTAAGAGCTCACTTTTTTCAAAATTGTGACTTGGTGTAAGAGCATTGCTTTGGTTTAAGAGCTCCCTATACTGGGTGGGAGGGCGAGTTGGGGAGGGGCATGGTCTGCATAGCGGGGTCTACAGCCCTGTACTCTGACCCAGGAAGTCTCCCTCACCTTCCAAATCATAGCAGATCCACTTCAGGCTGGGGCTTACATCAGGGGACAGGACTGTGGAGGTAATCTCTTCATAGCTGTAACCCCTCTCTCCCGCGATAGAGAGCGCTGCATGTATGTGCCCACATCTGTACTGATCATTCCTTCATGCTCCCCGCAGTCTCTGTCAGCCCTTGTGTTTCCCATCCTCTCCATTCCTGCTATAATGTTCCTGCACTCACACTTAGCTATACACACTGCTGCTATAATGTGCCTGCACTCACACTCAGCTATACACACTGCTGCTATAATGTGCCTGCACTCACACTCAGCTATACACACTGCTGCTATAATGTGCCTGCACTCACACTCAGCTATACACACTGCTGCTATAATGTGCCTGCACTCACACTCAGCTATACACACTGCTGCTATAATGTGACTGCACTCAAACTCAGCTATACACACTGCTGCTATAATGTGTCTGCACTCATACGCAGCTATTCTCGCTGCTGCTATAATGTGCCTGCACTCATACTCAGGTATACACACTGCTACTATAATGTGCCTGCATTTACACTCAGCTATACACACTGCTGCTATAATGTGCCTGCACTTACACTCAGCTATACACACTGCTACTATAATGTGACTGCACTTACACTCAGCTATACACACTGCTGCTGCTATAATGTGCCTGCACTCACACTCAGCTATACACACTGCTGCTATAATGTGTCTCACACTCACACTACACTCAAACTGCTGCTGTATTTTCAGGTTTATGCTCTTACTATACATTATACTTTATATGCAGTAACTTTTGTTCAGAATTTAAAAAAAAAAAATCATAATTTTTGGGGAGTGGAACCAATTGTCTGCAACTCAGTGATTTCATATGGGAAAATATGCACCACTGTGTATATATATATATATATATATATATATATATATATATATATATATATATATACCCACCCCCAAGATTAAAAGTTATCCTGAATAGGGGGTCCAACTAGGTCCCTAGACCACTATACTTCAGGAGTTGCTGAAGACTAAATGCAGAATTGACCAAGCATGTGCGTTTTCACTATATTCACTCCATTTTCATAATTAATGAAGTCCCAGAGGGCGGATTTTAAAGGGGTACTCCAGTATTAAAAAATAAATAAAAATAAAATCTGGTGTCAGAAAGTTGGAAAGTTGTATATTACTTTTATTTAAAACGCTTTTAATACTTATCAGCTGCTGTATGTACTGCAGGAAGTGGTGTACTATTTCCAGTCTGACACTGTGCTCTCTGCTGCCACCTCTGTCCATGTCAGGAACTGTCCAGAGCAGTAGCAAATCCCCATAGAAAACCTCTCCTGGCATGGACAGAGGTGGCAGCAGAGAGCACACTGTCAGACCTGACAGTTTTCCCTTTAAGAAAATCCCTTTAAATACTGAAAAATCTCCTTAAAGTCCTATTAGAGAGCACATCAGTCTTCCAGGAAATGTGGTTTGTCCATGTAGCTTTGTAGTCAGTGTTACAGTATGGTTTCTACAGGGTAACAGGATGTGGTCGCTACCTCTACATCACTTATAACACTATTGTCCTGCCCAGGTAACGTCTAAATATTATCACACGTTAATTCCCAACCTGTTTGCTTATAAACGTCCCTTTTATGAATCTGGTTTCCAGGCAACAAGCGCTCTCCGCGTTCCGTCGCCTATATGCCTCATTGCCTAACGCTCGGCGCAAGTTCTAGCAATTCCCAGCTGATCAATAACCAGCATTGTCTGATCAGCCGAGAGGGGATTCTACCAGGAGGGAAAACACACAATATGTTATGCACAGAAAAAGAAGAAAAAAAAAAATGTCAGAAAAAAAAGCCGATCTGGTTAGACTCCGATCAACGCCTTTAAGGGAAGGCAAATCAGCTTTATCGATGGGAAGGATTTCCAGCTAAGAATTTACAAGCCACATAAGAAGATGTACAGGATTACGGGACGTTTCCATTTCAAGGAATGAGTTACTGTATTAACATCTGAGACAACGGCCGAGACTGTTAATTAGCAACGATAACGCTCAATATTTTAGTGGAGGATTTAGGAGGTTTCTGCATCTTAAAGGGGCCATCCACTTTTAGGGTCCTATTACACGGAGCGATTTTTAACGATTAACGACTATCGATAAACGATCAAGAACTAAATTGTTTAGCGTTAACCTGAAATCGTTCCCCATGTTACACAGAACGATGGTCGTTAGTTTACAATCGTTACTATGATCGTTTTGCAATGAACAATTACATTAAATTAGTGAAAAAACGCGGAACTTGAGCAAACGAAGGTGGAATTACAGCGAACGATTAAGGATGATTTTAGGGTCAGATCTAAATCAACGATCAACGACATACGAACGATTTTTCGATCGTTGCCTGCAATTACACAGAACGATTATCGTTTAAATTCGAACGATATAACGATTCTTGGCACGACAATCGTCCAGTGTAATTGGGCCCTTACAGCGATATCAAGAAAAGTCTGATAATGATCCTTATAATTAGGGAGAACCCTACAGCAAGGGTTTCATTACTCTGCAGTGCCCCCACAGGCTAAATTAGGTATTACAACAGTTCTTAATGAAATTAATAGGCTTTTTGTTTATTGTATAGAACAGTCCTGCAGAGACTGAGGGGGTGGGATTGATGTGACTTAAAGGGAAATTCCGGTATAAAAAAAAAAAGTTGAGTTGTTTGTCATTTAGAAAAACTGAAAGTGGTCCTCCGGCAAAAAAATATTCCTTTCAGATCAACTGGTTTAAGAAAGTCATATAGTTTCCAGTCACATGATATTACAATACAGCTCCATTCACTTTAAATGGGGAACTCCGGTAAAAAAAAAAAACAGTTTTCTAGTACTTATCAGCTGCTGTATGTCTTGCAGGAAGTGATGTATTTTTTCCAGTCTCACACAGTGCTCTCTGCTGCCACCTCTGTCCATGTCAGAGGATAAGTTTTCTAGGGTGATTTACTACTGCTCTGGACAGTTCCTGATATGGACAGAGGTGGCAGCAGAGAGCACCATGTCAGACTGGAAAGAATACACCCCTTCCTGCAGGACATACAGCAGCTGATAACTATTTAAAAGATTTAATTTTTTTTTAAAATGTTCAGAGCAGTAGAAAATCCCTATAGAAAACCTTTCCTGCTCTGGACAGTTCCTGACATGGACAGAGGTGGCAGCAGAGAGCACTGTGTCAGACTAGAAAAAAAATTGACCACTTATGGCAAGACATACAGCAGCTGAAAGTACTGGAAGACTTGAAATCTTTTAATAGAAGTAAATTACATATCTACATAACTTGATAATTTGATAGAATAATATGATTTAAAAGAATAAAGTGAATAGAATTGTATAGTAATGCCACACACAACCTGAAAGCAGGGGTGGCGCTGTTTTTTTTGTTTTGTTTTTTTGCAACAAACTAACAGTGTATTTTTTTAAGCCCAGATAAAACCTTTAAGAGCCTAAAAATACCACTATATCTGGAAATTGCAATTGGTTAGCACCTAATATTCATGCAAACGCTGGTCGAGGGATGCATCCGTGCAAGTTAAGCGATGATTACGGCAATAGCTGGTGAGCTAGAAGGGGTTAATCTCGGCAGGTCAGGTCACCGCCGGAATGGGATAGGATAACAATGTTCTTCTATCCGGCTCCGGCGTTCCCCCCTCTCCACTGTCCACATTTGGTGGAGACCTAATTTATTAGGCGCACCTCCCCTGCTGCTTTCCTTGCAATAAACCGCACTTGCAATGAATCAGCTAGTTCTGGGGTCCGGAGGTGAAGCTGTAATTGAACTGTTCCTCTGAAACAAAGTATAAAACCGCAGTTGTTTACTAGTGGCAAATTAAGGCGCAAGTAATTGGTCAGCTGTTCGCCGAGATAGCAAAGACCCAAATTGATAATAAAGAGCGGCGTTACAGAAGCAATTCCTCCCCGCACTATCTACGGCTTAATTTTTTTTGATTAATGTTATTGCAGGGAGTGAATGGTGCGGCCGCCCTGACCGAGGATAAATCCTGCGGCTGCTTTAAATGCTGCGCTGTGCATTCCAGAAAAAAAAAAACACACACAGGCCTTAGAGCAGATTGTGAGGTTGGATGAACAAACTGTTCAAGTTATTCATAGATTAATGGCGGTCTGTGCCTTATCAATATCACTGATGCTCTATATACCGTAGCAGTATTATAGTAGTTATATTCTTGTATATAGGAGCAGTATTATAGTAGTTATATTCCTGTATATAGGAGCAGTATTATAGTAGTTATATTCTTGTATATAGGAGCAGTAATATAGTAGTTATATTCTTGTATATAGGAGCAGTATTATAGTAGTTATATTCTTGTATATAGGAGCAGTATTATAGTAGTTATATTCTTGTATATAGGAGCAGTAATATAGTAGTTATATTCTTGTATATAGTAGGCAGTATTATAGTAGTTATATTCTTGTATATAGTAGCAGTAATATAGTAGTTATATTCTTGTATATAGGAGCAGTATTATAGTAGTTATATTCCTGTATATAGGGGCAGTATTATAGTAGTTATATTCCTGTATATAGGAGCAGTATTATAGTAGTTATATCCTTGTATATAGGGGGCAGTATTATAGTAGTTATATTCCTGTATATAGGAGCAGTATTATAGTAGTATATTCTTGTATATAGGAGCACTATTATAGTAGTTATATTCTTGTATATAGGAGGCAGTATTATAGTAGTTATATTCCTGTATATAGGAGCAGTATTATAGTAGTTATATTCTTGTATATAGGAGCAGTATTACAGTAGTTATATGCTTGTATATAGGAGCAGTATTATAGTAGTTATATTACTGTATATAGGAACAGTATAATAGTAATTATATTCTTGTATATAGGAGCAGTAATATAGCAGTTATATTCTTGTATATAGGATCAGTATTATTGTAGTTATATTCCTGTATATTATACAGTAGTATAGTAGTTATTCTCTAGTGCTATAGGCAGTATTCTAATAATTTATTATTTGGTGCTTCTGTAGTTAATTTCCCCAAGTTTCTCATAGAATGGAGAATCTCTAGAAGAACTTGCCCTTCAGCATTGTCAGAGATGAACAGTATAGAGATGTAACGCTTATCATAATATGAATACAACAATCATTCTTCTATCCAGGACACATCCTGAGAGCCTCAGTGTTTACTGGAGATAGCAGGCCTGGGTGTCACTATAGACAGCTGGGTATAATATCCAGATAAGTATATATGGATGGCACGGTATGTTCTGTGCATACATTTCCTCCCGGATCTTCTTCTCCTGTGATTATTATGACTAAGCAGCTTTGTTAATTATTAGATGAGCTCATCCTATTTATGCTGAGGTGATGCTGAGTGCTGACCAGGCTGAACCTCGCCGCCTTCCATCACAGGGGAGACCGGCTCCGAGAGGCTTCATAGATTCTCCTCTCATTACAACGTCCCGAATATAAGTTATAGGAAAATAAATACATAACAGATGGAGTCATTAAGATTCATGGTTTATCTAATATTTCTTCTGTACAGGCAACGCCTCATACCTGGAGCCTGAGCGCTCTGCAGAGGACTGCTGCATTCATTTACATTAGCCGCTGCCACAGAGAAGGTGATAGGAAACGACAAATAACCCCGAGTGATGTTACCATGCGGCATATGACAAACTCAGCTCTGCGGCATGTGACAAACTCAGCTCTGCGGCATGTGACAAACTCAGCTCTGCTGCATCCCACTTTTGGAAAGCTGTATATTTACATGTCCTCCAACACCCCCTATACTGATGATGGTTAGAATATGGTGCCGCTATAAACACAGGGGGGGGGTATCAAACATGGTGCAAAGTGAAACTGGCTCAGTTGCCCCTAGCAACCAATCAGATTCCACCTTTCATTCCTCACAGACTCTTTGGAAAATGAAATGTAGAATCTGATTGGTTGCTAGGGGCGACTGACCCAGTTTCACTTTACACCATGTTTGATAAATCTTCATAGTGTAAAGTGAAACTGGCTGAGTTGCCCCTAGCAACCAATCAGATTCCACCTTTCATTCCTCACAGACTCTTTGGAAAATGAAATGTAGAATCTGATTGGTTGCTAGGGGCGACTGAGCCAGTTTCACTTTACACCATGTTTGATAAATCTTCATAGTGTAAAGTGAAACTGGCTGAGTTGCCCCTAGCAACCAATTAGATTCCACCTTTCATTTTTCAAAGAGTCTGTGAGGAATGAAAGGTGGAATCTGATTGGTTGCTAGGGGCAACTGAGCCAGTTTCACTTTACACCATGTTTGATAAAACTCCTTCAGGATTTTTTACTACCTTGTGTAAGAGATGTAGCAGAGCTGAACTGTCAGTCAACGCGCTTTGTCCTTTTTACTTGTAGTGCTATGTAAAGGCACAGGTTAAAGGGGTACCCCCCCCCCCCTTTTTTTCCCCTTTAAATCAACTGGCTTCATAAAGTTATATTGATTTGTAAAGTACTCCTATTCAAAAATCTTAAATCTTTCAGTACTTATCAGCTGCTGTATGTCCTGCAGGAAGTGGTCTGTCAAACAAAGTCTGACAAAGTGCTCTCTGCTGACACCCCTGTCCATGTCAGGAACTGTCCAGAACAGGACATGAACAGAGGAGGCAGCAGAAAGCACTGTGTTGTGCTGGAAAGAATACACCACTTCCTGCAGGGCATACAGCAGCTAATAAGTACTGGAAGACTTGATGTTTGGCAATAGAAGTAAATTGCAAATCTGTAACCATTTAATTTGAAAGGAGTACCCCTTTAAGTTATTCTAAATGACAAACTTAGCTCAACTCTGCTATCCTGACAAACTCAGCTACAGCTCTAAATTTTTAAGAGTTACACAGTGCTTGATGTATATCTAGCACGCTGGTCAAGAAGGATATATATATATTTTTTATTTTTTTTCTTCCTTTATAGCGGTTAGTTGATGCTGAGCTTACAGGAGCCCCAGCTAAGGTCAGGTAGAGGTACTTGAGTATTTGTATTGATCCGATCAGCTTTCCAGCTCTGAATGTGAAAGGCTAGAATTAATCCATTACATCTCCCTGGGCTTGTTTTCAGAAACCCATGCCAGGACTTAGTATTCTTAGAAAAACTTTCCACGTAATGGCTTCGGGGACCACATCGACCCGACCATCAAATCAAAGGACGGACAGCTTTTTCTTTTTGCATTTGCAGTAATCTGTGTAAATGACAAAGCGTCACTGTCCTACAGACCGACCGCCCGTCCGCTGCTGCCATAGGCTTTGTGTATCAGCGTGGGACAGGGCGGGGAGGGGGCAGCATACAAACACCCAGGTCTGTGACCATTATCATCATTATCAAGTAAAATACAGTACATAGAATTGACATAAAATAAACATAGGGCAGCTGATACCCCTAAAAAATACAAAGGACTGTCATAAACTATGTGTTTTAGATTCAATACCGATCTTTTTCATATTGATGTGAGACCCATAGGTGGCGCTGCATTACTACAACACATCGCCATCTGGTGATACAATGAGTAGCGATGTCAAAAGGTGTCTGTTATACGACAACAAATCTATATTCTCTGTTCTCCCATTGGATCCCATGCTTGAAGGGGACACTTTTTTAAATTATGTAAATAAATAAGTTATATAGATTTGTAATTTACTTCTATTTAAAAAATCTTAGGGGTTCCAGTACTTATCAGCTGCTGTATGTCCTGCAGGAAGTGGTATGTTCTTTCCAGTCTGACACAGTGCTCTCTGCTGCCACCTCTGTCCATGCCAGGAACTGTCCAGAGCAAGAGAGGTTTTCTATGAGGATTTGCTACTGCTCTGGACAGTTCCTGACATGGACAGAGGTGGCAGCAGAGAGCACTGTGTCAGACTGGAGAGAATACACCACTTCCTGCAGGAAATACAGCAGCTGATAAGTACTTGAAGACTGGAGATTTTTTTTTTTTTAAATAGAAGTAAATTACAAATCTATATAACCTTCAGAAACCAGTTGATTTAAAGAAAAAGATTTTTGCCTGAGTACCCCTTTAAAGACCTCGAATGTAGGTTTTGCAATGACCAGTGCACTGCATTAAGTCACCACCTAACAAACGTCACATAAGAGCGTAGTACATTGGCAGTAAGAGATCTTTTTCCATTTTTTTTTTTACTACTTTGTTTGCCAAAGGGGTGTGTCCCTATACAATCTGGACACACCTTTTTGGCAAACAGTGTCAAGGCTGTGTAAAGAACCACCTCTCACTGGTAACACCCAGTTACTTTCCAGGAGTAGTAACAGAGGCCTAGTTCTATGTACAGACTCTGAGGGATTGTGATCTCATGGGGAATACAGGTATTTGGTAAAACAGACAGGACAGGAGAGGAAATCCGAATATTCGATAAATATTCGATAAGTGTCCTAATCCCGCAGCTTCCGGTTTTTACCTCCAAGTGGTCGAATAGATGTTTTTCAATAATCAAATACTTGTTCCCATAGACTTTAATAAGACCGAATATTGGATCGAATATTCGGGAGATATTCGTACGAATATCGAATATTCGAATATTTCACTATTCGCTCATCACTACTCTTTAAAGGAGAACTCCGGCTGGGGTGAGGATAAAGAACTAACATGCTCTCATCTCCCCCTGCTCCAGTGCTGGTGCTGGTGTACGGCAGCTCTGATCCCGGACACTTCTGGATCTGAGTGGGGACCTGGGATGTGACATCTTAGGCCTGCTCAGCCAGTCAGCGGTCGAGGCTAGTAAAATTGACATTGATAGCTTATATTTTGGGTCACCTAACCATTTAAGTACATCTAAGAATAAAGAAATGTTGGTTATGAGTTTAAATGTATCAGATGGAAGAGAGAGTTCAACTGGGGGTCAAAAGCATAGAGGACATTATAGAGCAGCACTGAACAGTGTAAGCTGTGACTCCAGCATTGGGGGTGACATACAGTATAACACTAACTGTAACTTTAAGCAGTGTGTGTGTGTGTGTGTGTGTGTGTGTGTGTTTGTGTGTGTGTGTGTATCTCACTTTGTAGCCCTCTTCTCCCCCTTCCCCAAAGACCACTGTGCTGCCCCCCTAGAGCACCCTCCCTTCAAAAAGAAGGAAAAAAAAAAACAACATGGAGGATATTTTAGAGCAGCACTGAACAGTGTAAGCTGTGACTGCTCTCTTCTTCTCCTCCTTCCCTCCCCATAAATTGCTGTAATTCCCGACTATATCTCTATAGCACACACAAGTGAGACATTATAGAACAGCGCTGAACAGTGTAGGCTGGTGACTCCAGGACCTGGTTAATATATATCACTGAATGGAACTGACTAGGCTAGAGAAATAGGCATTTTTGTCTGATAAGATACATTACAAAGTCTCTAACATTTATAACCCATCGTAAACCTAACCTAACCCATCGTATAACCTAAAATCTTTTAAATAGAAATGGGATATTACAGGATTTATGTTGAAAAATGCACTTTTCGCCTATTTTCTAGTATCTTCCCTACAAAAAAACGCATTCCTGCCCGAGCCTACAAAGTTCCCTCCACAATGTCACCCGTTTAGGTTGGCAATGACAAATTATGACGTGCTCGGTACAAAGGGACCGGAATACGAGCGAGACCCCAAGCTACATACAAAGTGGAAAGGGGGAGGCTTTTTAAGTTTCTAATTAAGAAATATTGACTCTCCCGCTGTAGGATGTCACTAATGGCTTTTCATTCTACCAAGTTTATGCAGCCAAAGTCAAGGCCTTGGACATCCATCATCAGGGAGGAGAGAGGCAGAAATACAGAGGCAGCCAGCACCGGCAGCAATGTAATGAATTACCCCATATTCTCATCTCAATGCTTTGGAACAGCACAATATATGCGCACTTTCTGGCTAATGGTTGGGCAAACGGTCCGCTCCAGGCTAAAACAGTAGTTTATCTCGGCCGAATCCCCTTATTCATCTAACAGCGCTCGGCCGTTTCCATACCAAGTACATTGTCCATCCTCCTTCTGTATGTAATATAACAATAGAGGGGGATATTTTTCAAACATGGTGTAAAGTGAAACTGGCTCAGTTGCCCCTAGCAACCAATCAGATTCCACCTTTTATTCCTCACAGACTCTTTGGAAAATGAAAGGTGGAATCTGATTGGTTGCTACGGGCAACAGAGCCAGTTTCACTTTACACCATGTTTGATAAATCTCCCCCATGGTGTAAAGTGAACCTGGCTCAGTTGCCCCTAGCAACCAATCAGATTCCATTTTCCAAAGAGTCTGTGAGGAATGAAAGGTGGAATCTGATTGGTTGCTAGGGGCAACTGAGCCAGTTTCACTTTACACCATGTTTGATAAATCTCCCCCAGTGTTGTTATAATACATAGTAATACTGGTGGTGGGTCAAAAACAGTGCCCCTTCCTCCCAATTTTCTGCATGATGGGGGTTGAGCATATTCATTGCTTCATTACCTTTCGGGAGGGAGGGGAAGGTAAGGGGTCCTCATTCTAATGGTCAGTTTGGAAACACCTGCCCATGGTGAGACTAACAATTTCTTCCACACTTTTTGTTATCTATTCAGTCTCCTTCCCCCAGTTCTGGGCTGCTGCTTTCTGCTGAAGACAAAAAAATATGTGTGTGAGCTTTTCTCTCTGTCTCTCCCCCCCCCTCCCTTTTGACACGACTGATGTAAAAATGTCCCTGGCAGGTTGTCAGGTTGTATTTGCAGTAATGCTGGAAGGGCTTAATCCCAGTGAGTTCATCAGCAACTTGACCCTCCCTGCATTACAAAGGAGCTACAAAGTTGCAGATAAAGCCTGCCAGGGTCTTGTTTACATGAGCCGCCTCAGAAGGGAGATGGCAGAAGCAGCAGCAGCAGCTGAGAACTGGGGGAAGGAGACTGAATAGATAATAACAAGTATGGAAGGAATTGTCAGTCTCACCATGGGCAGCAACATATCAAAAGTTATGTTTTAGCAGAATACCCCTTTAAGTCTTACATATGTTTTATGCTTCAGACTGTCCACCATTTTGATAGTTAGTCTTTGGATCCATCCTTTATGTTCTATCCATCTCTTTTGATTGATCTGTTTTGATCAGTCGAGGTTTCACTGCTGAGACCCCCCCACCACCACCACCACCACCAATTAGGAGTATTAGAGGGGGGAGGTATTACACTTCGCTTTCCTCGCTTGCAGTAGTTTCAGCCCGTCCATAGACTCCATAGAGCGGCCAGGACAGAGATCGCTGCAAGGCAAGAAAGCGCTAACACATACTTTTCCCCTCTTGTACCCCTGATCAGTGGCGTCCTCAGCAGTGAGATTAAAAGGGTACGCCCCCGCCTTTTTTTTTTTTATTCCATATCAGCTGGTGTCAGAAAATTATACAGATTTGTAATTTACTTCTATTTAAAAATCTCCAGTCAACCAGTACTTATCAGCTGCTGGATGTCCTGCAGGAAGTGGTGTATTCTTTCCAGTCTGACACAGTACTCTCTGCTGCCACCTCTGTCCATGTCAGGAACTGTCCAGAGTAGCAGTAAATCCTAATAAAATACATGGACAGAGGTGGCAGAAGAGAGCACTGTGTCAGACTGGTAAGAATACACCACTTCCTGCAGGACATGCAGCAGCTGAAAAGAACTGTAAGAATGGAGATTTTTATATAGAAGTAATTTACAATTCTGTATAGCTTTATGACACCAGTCAATTTTCTCTGTAGGACCCCTTTAAATGCCTACTCACTATTATGGGAGAAAGGATCCCATATCTGTCTACGGAATCTTTCCATTCCTTCTTGTAAGAAGAGACAGTCAGTATAGACAAGCTGGCCGGCCGCTCTGGTATGTGGTAAATAATGTCGGCTTATTGGTGTTTCCACGTGAAATGCTGATGTAAGTGCTGCGGCCCATGTCATTTATCTCCCGCTACTTTGTAAATATTGTGTCATTTAAAGTTGCATTGTGTGCCAAATCAGAGCACGGCTTGGTATCGGAAAACCATTAGTGGAATAAGTCGACACTAATGTGTATATGGGGGCTGAAAATCCCGGCTCCGCACACCGGCGAGTGTGATGGTATATTCTCAGGAGCGCTGCTCGCTGCTCAGTCGTAAAAAATGTTTACAATATCCGTTAGTTTAAAGGGTCATTCCGGGAGTCCCCATAGACGGCAGCCGCAGATGCAACAATGCTTTATGATGGTAATCACTTATTCTTTATAATGTATTCATCGTGCCGTGGAAGCAGGGTTCTCTGTCCTCTGAATATCCCCTATACTGCAGCAGGGCTGGGACGCTTTGTCTTACACGGATCAGGACAGAAAAGAATACAGGACCGACAGTGAAGACTGACAGATGGAAATGGAGCCTGTTACTGAGCATATTACTGAGCCTGTTACTGAGCATATACTGAGCCTGTTACTGAGCATATACTGAGCATATTACTGAGTCTGTTACTGAGCATATTACTGAGCCTGTTACTGAGCATATTACTGAGCCTGTTACTGAGCATATACTGAGCCTGTTACTGAGCATATACTGAGCATATTACTGAGTCTGTTACTGAGCATATTACTTACCCTGTTACTGAGCATATTACTGAGCCTGTTACTGAGCATATTACTGAACCTGTTACTGAGCATATTACTGAGCCTGTTACTGAGCATATTACTGCACATATAACTGAGCCTGTAACTGAGCATATTGCTGAGCCTGTTACTGAGCATATTACTGAGCATATTACTGAGCCTGTTACTGAGCATATTACTGAGCCTGTTACTGAGCATATTACTGAGCCTGTTACTGAGCATATACTGAGCATATTACTGAGCCTGTTACTGAGCATATTACTGAGCATATTACTGAGCCTGTTACTGAGCATAATACTGAGCATATTACTGAGCCTGTTACTGAGCATATTACTGAGCCTGTTACTGAGCATATACTGAGCATATTACTGAGTCTGTTACTGAGCATATTACTGAGCCTGTTACTGAGCATAATACTGAGCATAATACTGAGCATATTACTGAGCCTGTTACTCAGCATATTACTGAGCCTGTTACTCAGCATATTACTGAGCATAATACTGAGCATATACTAAGCCTGTTACTGAGTATATTACTGAGCCTGTTACTGAGCCTCTAACTATCTATCTATCTTCACCACATAAAACACAACACACATCTTATACCATCTGACCTGTCATTCTTGTATCCATACAGCGCTCCCCACCCCACATCCCTTCCCAAACGTTTCCCTCTGACCCCCGATTTCCTCTCTCCCCCTCCTCCATGTATTTTTAGGATGTTGTCAGTCCTCCTCACCAGACAGGGAGCACTCCGCCCGCACCTTCCTCCAGACCACCACTCTCCGCTCATTGTATGATTCAAAAACGGTAATCCCACCGGGGGTTTGCACAGTCTGGAAGTACAAAGGGAATAAAAAAATAAAAAACCTTTCATATTTCTCTTATCAAGCTTGCGGCCCTGCGCCATGAATGTTAATGGGCTCCCTCTCCAGTGGAAATACAATTGTCCTATATTCCACCATTGGAAGAAATGATCCCTGGCCGGGGGAGCTTCTAATTGTTGTCCTTGTTTGTGGATGGTGGGGGTCATTGTACAACCCATGTAATGTATGTGCAGTATATAGTATATAGTGCACCTACCATGGGCAATTTATAATGCTCAGGTCTTATATATGTTATATTTACTCCGCCTGTGCCCCTATAGCGTCACCCCTGCCCCTCTGTCCCTGGGCTGCTGCATCCAGATGTTACTGAGCGACACTGATGTATTATGTGACCCGCTTAGTGATGTAAAGTCACCAGACATGACATCTGTATTAACAGTCTCATATGTCATTATTAAGGCTTCTGGCATGGTTGCTGCATTGGTGCGTATAGAAGCCGTCTCCTGCATGTATAACACGAGCAGTATAGCGGGGGATCACTCCGGGGACCCTCTGCCCTAAAGCATCTGCTGTCTAATAAAAGTCTGAGTGACAGTGATCTATGTGACATCACAGGAGGGTAAATACACTAGACGTCACATCACTGGAAATGGTCCCCAAGGTCATTATTGATGGGTATTGGATATAGATTTTACAATGAAGCATAGATAGAAAGATAGATAGATAGATAGATAGA
Source organism: Dendropsophus ebraccatus (assembly GCF_027789765.1). Lineage (NCBI taxonomy): Eukaryota > Metazoa > Chordata > Amphibia > Anura > Hylidae > Dendropsophus > Dendropsophus ebraccatus. The sequence continues at coordinate 182,474,633 of NC_091456.1, forward strand.
TAGATAGATAGATAGATAGATAGATAGATAGGAGATAGATAGATAGATAGATAGATAGGAGATAGATAGATAGATAGATAGATAGATAGATAGATAGATAGATAGATAGGAGATAGATAGATAGATAGATAGATAGATAGATAGATAGATAGATAGATAGGAGATAGATAGGAGAAAGGAGATAGATAGATAGATAGATAGATAGATAGATAGATAGATAGATAGATAGATAGATAGGAGATAGATAGATAGATAGATAGATAGATAGATAGATAGATAGGAGATAGATAGATAGATAGATAGATAGATAGATAGATAGATAGATAGATAGATACTATACCCCACAAGGAATCTAACAAGGGGTGCAGTCAGCATATGGAGCCTACTGGTGACTGGCACATATGTAGAACATGTGGTATGAAAATAAAAAATCCCTTTCAGGCGTGTTCATTCTTTGGACAGACAATGGAATCCGCCCCTGCATAGAATGGAGTCTATGACACGGGCGGAGACGTGTGCCCACATCAGTCCGCCGGCGGGTGCCAGCTGCGGAATGCACAAAGGGTTATCCTTCTCCATTCCGCAGTGTGCACGTACCCTGGATCTGTAAGAGTACCCTGAGGTACTGTCACAGAGTTTGTAGAATTTCACGCCATACCGTCATCTCTTATTGGGACGGTACTGGCGGAAAAAACGTGTCTGGGGGGCAGCGTACGCTACGCTACCCCCAGACACATCACTGGATGATGAGGGCGATGAGGATGAATGGAGGAAAAAAGGATCCCCCCATTCATCCTCACTGGCTGTTTCAGTGTCAGAGGCAATAACAGCGTATGCGTCTGACGCCGAAAACACCCTGGGGGCCATTTTTATATGGGGATTGGTATATGGGGTATGTCAATGTGTAGTGGTGTAGTGTAAAACTTTATTCCGTGTAGTGTAAGGTGTTTTTTTACATTTTTTTTAACATTAAGTATAAAAAAAAAACCTACGCCAAGAAAGGAGTTGCCGATAAATGCCAGACCGTGGCTGTAGGATATAGGAAAAAAAACACCCTACGCCAACAAGGAGGAGTTGCTGATCAGCGGCGCACTTACGTGCGATGCTGATCAGCACTCAACGGCGATAGGGTGCGGAAAATAAAATAAAAAAAAAATTTGGGGGAAAAAAAAAACTCTCTTCAACCCTATAGCTACTGATATGTGTATTATATACACTTATCAGCCGCTAGGGGGCAGTAGAATGCAAATTCCGGGAAAAGGCCGAGGTTTGACGACGCCAGAAAAAAAAAGGCCGAAGGGGACCGCCAGAAAAAGCCGAAGACGCCGACAAAGATGAGGACGCGATCGGGACCCGGAAGACGCGATCGGGACGCTGGATCAGGTGAGTATGGGTCAATACCTGCTGTGGACACCTCAGCTACCTAGCTGAGGTTTCCACAGCAGGTATTTAACCCTTTCTTGGGGTACTTATATCACCGTTATCGGCCGGCCGGTCCCGGCCGATCACGGCGATCGGGACGTGACACCCTGGCCACCATTACTTTTAACAGTAATGGCGGTCGGTGCTGTTCTCGGACAGCACCGACCGCCATTGCTTTCCGGGCCATCGGGTCACCGATGACCCGGAAAGCTGAAGATTGCCGCCATTGGCTGATCTGAATTGATCAGCCAATAGCGCCGATCGTCAGCACGGGGGGGGGGGGGGGGTTAATCACCCCCCATGCCGACAAGCAGGGATGGCCTGCTATACATTATAGCAGGCTATCTTCCCCAATCGGGGAAACCGCGGGCGTAAATGTATGCCCGTTTGCATTAAGGCACGGGCTTTGGGGGAGTACATTTTCGCCCGCGGTCGTTAAGGGGTTAACAAAAACTTTTTTGCAAAATTTCGAGGGCGGACACAACTGCACAGGCCTTTATTCCTCGCCTAACCTGATATACACTATCTCAGACCTACTTTTTATCCGAAATCTGCACATTTACTGTTTTATCGGGAATAGGGCCAAGACATCCCTCTCTGACTACGACCTGAAGCGATTACCTTGCGCCGAGCACTGACGGCCGTCGTCGTTGTTGCTTCCTGTCAGGGCCGCACTGATAAATGACTTGTGTGCAGGGAAAGCTAAGCAGGAATGATTAGAATTAAGCAATTGGTGACCTGCCATATGTATATTACCTCCAGCTTCTCATCCAGGGATGCGGAGGGAAAAACACACAAGATGGAGCTCCCTTCTCCACCCATTTTATTTTCATAAATCGTCTCGGCAGAGATTCTCCTCCGGTATGACAGGACACCAAAAAAAAAAAAAAAAACAGCATTGAAGTTGCGAGGAAGAATTGAAGCGGTTTGATGGCCTGATAATTGCCAGTAATATAACAGAAGCCAAAAACTCCAGCTGGAAAGCAGCCTTCCCGGTTCTCTATATTAACCCACCTGCTGTTCCGGCAGCCAGACGTTCTTGTGCGGTTCCGTCATGTATCAGCTGGCCATGAATATGGAAGCAAATGAGTAAATGTTGCAGGCTTAGCATTATGATAAAACACACACAAAAAAGTACAAAAAAAAGGCACGCCGAGCACTTACACAAGGTAATGCTTTCTCCGGAATTTTTTTTTTTTTTTTTTAATGGGAATGATTGACGAACTGGGTGATAAATGATACAGGGAAAGAAAAAAAAATATGACAGATTCGAGTAGCTGGTTGTAAAAAAAAATAGTGTATTTGGATGTGGGATGAGTTTTTGTTTTTTTTGTCATCATTCGCTATAGTGAATGGATAGTCTGCAGTCTCAGTGATGTCATCAGTGCCTTGGGATTTAATAGATGTATTCTTAGTGATGTCATCAGTCAATACTATGCTGATAGGCAGCAATCTTAGTGATGTCATCAGCTCTTACTATGTTGATAGATACATTCTTAGTGATGTCATCAGCTCCTACTATGTTGATAGGCAGCAATCTAAGTGATGTCATTAGCTCCTACTATGTTGATAGAGGCAATCTTAGTGATGTAATCAGTCCATACTCTGTTGATAGATACATTCTTAGTGATGTCATCAGTCAATACTATGCTGATAGGCAGCAATCTAAGTGATGTCATCAGCTCCTACTATGTTGATAGAGGCAATCTTAGTGATGTCATCAGTCCATACTTTGTTGATAGATACATTCTTAGTGATGTCATCAGTCAATACTATGCTGATAGGCAGCAATCTTAGTGATGTCATCAGCTCCTACTATGTTGATAGAGGCAATCTTAGTGATGTCATCAGTCCATACTCTGTTGATAGATACATTCTTAGTCTGTCATTAGTCCATACTACAGTATGTTGATAGATGTATTCTTAGTGTTGTCATCAGTCTATACTATGTTGATTGGCTGCATTCTCAGTGATGTCATCAGTCCTTACTATATTTACAGTCAGCATTCTTAGTGATGTCATTAGAACCTAGTGAGTGGATTGGCTGCATTCCATGGGATGTCTGTACGTCTTACCTAATCTCGGGGTCAGTGATCTCTTCTATATGGATAGGCTGCACTCATATTGATGTCATTGGTTTCTATGAAATGGATAGACTGATGCCACCAATGATTGTAAGGAAATAAGTTACATTAGAAATGATGTCATCAGCCCATATTGAATAGATACATTCTCGGTGATGCCATTGATCTCTAGTGAATGGATAGACAACAAACGCTTAAGTTAGCTGGTAGCCTACAGTCTCCCCTCTCTAGTAAATGGATAGCCTACATCATCAGTGATGTCAATGGGCTCAAGGTAAGGGGAGGGAGACAGAAGGTAAAGATCAGCCAGTTACAGTGTGTGCAGAATTATTATGCTGCATTCTGGGTGGTGGCACCCTTCTCTAGTGATGTCATTACTTAGCGAGAGGCTATGCTAGATTACCAGTGATGTCATAACTCTTCACTGAAATTCTCAGTGATGTCATCAGTGAATGAATAGGCAACATTTAAGAAAAAAAAGACTGTCCAGTGTAAAACTTTTTCTCTCAAATCAACTGGTGTCAGAAAGTTATACAGATTTGTAATTTACTTCTATTAAAAAAAATCTCCAGTCTTCTAGTACTTATCAACTACTGTATGTCCTGCAGGAAGTGGTGTATTCTTTCCAGTCTGACACAGTGCTCTCTGCTGCCACCTCTGTCCATGTCAGGTTCTACCCAGACAGTAGCAAATGCCAATATGAAACCTTTCCTGCTCTGGACAGTTCCTGACATGGACAGAGGTGGCAGCAGAGAGCATTGTGTCAGACTGGAAAGAATACACCACTTCCCGCAGGACATACAGCAGCTGATAAGTACTGTAAGATTGGAAAGTTTAAAAAGAAGTAAATTACAAATCTACATTACTTTCCGAAACCAGTTGACTTGAAAGCAAAAGAGTACCCCTTTAATGTATCACTGCTCCCTAGTGAATGGGGAGCAGTCAATGTCAGGCTTTCCTAGATCTCGTAAGGTTTTCAGCCCTGCTCTTATATACCAGCTCAGATTTGTCACTTTTCTTTCTGTTATTATTCCGCCGGTCTCCGCTTATTATCATAATTGACTCTTTCTTTTCCATCCCGGTGGTCGGTGCATTATACACCCTCCCATTTGGCGTCTCCTGAAAGCTTCTGTAAGTGCGCACATTCCGTTTTACCGCTTGAAGGTTGTATCGAGAAAATGCTTTTTCCTTCTTTATCAGTAGAAAAGCGGGGAGAGGTTGGCGTGGATTTATCTGATGTCACTATCCGTGCTCTTGCGTGTAAAGATGACCTTTCATGTGTCTGCAGGACATGTCACACAAATGGGCGCATTGCAGTAAATCTTAAAGCTGGGTCTCCGGCACTCCGGCTTCATTATAGACTCCGGATCTGATCACTGGCTAACCTTGCAAACGAGTTCACGTTCAGTAAAAGAAATTGATTACTCTCAGTTGCAATTAACATCTGGTCCCGGGTCAAATCATTAGGATAATTTGTTATAGGAAATCCAAAGGCGCCGGCTACAGGGCAGTAAAGTTTCACAGCGGCCCAATTAAATATGTATCCTCTTCTTAGATAAGGGATGGGGGAGGGGTCACGGATTGTGAGAATTTGGGAAGGGAAGAAGAATGGGAATGATTATTGGAGTTTACTGACAACATACACAATGAGAAGAAAATGATTGTAGCTGTTAACTTGGGGGCCTATTGCACGGAGCGATAATTGGCCGAATCGGCCAATTATCGCTCCGAGGAATAGACACAACGATCAGCCGATGATCGAGTCATCGACTGATCGTTTATTTAGGTTTAAACCTGGTCCGCTGCGGCCAGTGATTGGCTGAGTGGTCTGTCAGGTCACACAGGCTGATACAAAGCTGCTGCTGCTCGCGGGACTGGGAGGAAGAAGGAGCACAGGAGAAGACCTGCAACATGTGTAGGTAAAGTATAGTGTTTAAACAAGGGCTGCAAGGACATCGCCAACGATGTCCCTGCAGCCCTCGCTTAACTCAGATCGGTGCTTGTTTACATTATTGATCGCGCCCCCATCGGCCCGTGGAATAGGACCCTTAGGGTGGACCCATGCACAATGGAAGATGATGGGATAAGGGTTATATCCGATGTGGATCCAGGGAAGTCATATACTAGTGGTAAAGAGGGTGCTGGTGGCGAGGAAAAGCATCGACTGTGCAAAGCTGGTAAGGGAAGGGATCCTAGAGGAGGGCGGTAAGGGGATTCTACTGCCTGGGGGGCAAACCAGGAGCGGGCAGAGAAGAAGGAACGCTAGTGGTAATGAAAGTCCTAGTGGTGGATGGAATAGTATTAGGAACAGTGTAACAATATGAATGGTGCAATATCAGGAACACTAAAGCACAATGGGCACAACAGTATCAGGAAGACTTCAGCACTATGGACAGTGCAGGAGCAGGAACATTTCAGCACCGTGGACAATACAGTACCAGGAACACTATAGTACCATGTACAATACAGTACCAGGAACACTATAGTACCATGTACTCTGCAGTATCAGGAACACTATAGCATCATGTAGAATACAGTACCAGGAACACTATAGTGTCATGTACTATACAGTACCAGGAGCACTATAGTGTCATGTACAATACAGTACCAGGAGCACTATAGTGTCATGTACAATACAGTACCAGGAGAATTAGAGCATCACGTACAATACAGTACCAGGAGCACTATAGTACCATGTACTCTACAGTATCAGGAACACTATAGCATCATGTAGAATACAGTACCAGGAACACTATAGTGTCATGTACAATACAGTACCAGGAGCACTATAGTGTCATGTACAATACAGTACCAGGAACACTATAGTGTCATGTACAATACATTACCAGGAGAATTAGAGCATCACGTACAATACAGTACCAGGAGCACTAGAGCATCACGTACAATACAGTATCAGGAACACTACAGGTCAATTTACAGTACAGGATTAGGAATACTAAAACACCATGTATTCTACAATATCAGGAATAGTATAGCACTGTTGGAGATATAGTATCAGGAACAGTACAGAACCATTTACAGTACAGGATCAGTACAGAACCATATACACTATATTATCAGGAACAGTACAGCACCATGTAAGTACAGTATCAGGAACAGTACAGCACCATATGCACTATAGTATCAGAAACAGTACAGCACCATGTACTCTGCAGTATCAGGAACACGATGGCACTATTAAGTGCAGGATCAGAAACACTATAGTGCCATGTACTCTATGGTATCAAAACATTACAGCACCATGTGCAATACAAGATCAGAAACAGTACAGCACCATGTGCATTACAGGATCAGGAACAGTACAGCACCATGTACCGTACAGTATAAGGAACAGTATAGCACCATGTACAATAGAGTATCAGGACCACCTACAGCGCCATGTACAATACAGGATCAGGAATATTACATTAGAACCAGGGTCCATAGAACCATTTACAGTAGAGTATCAGGACCATTACAGTACAGTATAAGGACCATTACAGTACAGTATAAGGACCATTACAGTATAGTATAAAGACCATTACAGTAAAGTATAAGGACCATTACAGTATAGTATAAGGACCATTACATAGAATATCAGGACCATTACAGTACAGTATAAGGACCATTACAGTAGAGTATCAGGACCATTACAGTACAGTATCAGGACCATTACGGTAGAGTGTCAGGACCATTACAGTAGAGTGTCAGGACCATTACAGTAGAGTATCAGGACCATTACAGTACAGTATAAGGACTAATACAGTATAGTATAAGGACCATTACAGTACAATATCAGGACCATTACAGTACAGTACCAAGAACACTACAAAGCTATGTAAGTGAAATAAAGTCCCAGTAAGGATTCCTGCCCACCAGGGACTAACCATTAGCTCTGGCAGCTAGCTTGTTGCCGGCTATAATAGCGCACACCTGCATTATTTACCAAACAAAAGTGACTATTTTGACTCTGCACACTAAGCTGCAGAGAGCTGCCTCCTCCTTGTGCAGCCGGCCATAATAAGAGCGGATACTAAGGGCTATAGCTCATATTATAAGACAGGGTAGAGAAGATCAGGGGCAATGTGCCGAGCTCCACACCGCTGTGTACTGCAATGGGGTCAGGTCACTGAATCTCAAGGAAGAAAGCGGAGAATTCCTTGCCCTGTCCTGGACAATGAGGCGCGGCCGGTAGCTGGCAGCATTTAGTGCCACACAGTATCATTCTGGACGGCCATTATAAAGGCTGTAATAGAGCATCATAGAAAGCAATGACTAGTCTTATCCGAGGTGTTTTTATTGGAGAATGAGGCATCTAGACTCCCATAATACTGTGCAGCCAGAACGCTGCTTATCCCCCGGAACCCTTCTGTATGGATTCGGTTATGAACCATACAGACGACGATCTTTGATGTGTTTTGAAGGAAATTAGTTTTCTGCTGCAAAAAGATCAATATTCAGATACGCCGCATTGTAACCTAGAAAGCCAATGACAGGGGATGATAACCGTTTCATTCCCGGGAAGGTGGCGTTACATCATCTGATGACTAAATGGATTAAAGGGGTATTCCACTTTTGATATGTTGCTGCCCATGGTGAGACAGACAATTCCTTCCATACTTGTTATTATCTATTCCGTCTCCTTCCCCCAGTTCTGAGCTGCTGCTTTTTATGCTGCTTTTTATGAAGACATAAAAATATGTGTGTAATATATTCTCTCTGTCTACCCCTCCTCCCTCATTTCTGAGACAAATTATGTAAACAAGTCTCTGACTGGCTTTATTTGCAACATTGTAGCCTCTTTGTAATGCTGGAAGAGATAATCACAGTGACCTCAGATTATCCCGCCCAGCATTACAAAGAAGTTATAATGTTGCAGATAAAGCCAGTCAGGGACTTGTTTACATCAGCTGTTTTAGAAGGGAAGGGGGAGGAGGAGGCGAAGAGAAAAGCTCACATGGATTTTTGTGTCTTCAGCAGAAAGCAGCAGCTCAGAACAGGGGGGAAGGAGACTGAATAGATAACAAGTATGGAAGGAATTGTTAGTCTCACCATGGGCAGCAACATATGAAAAGTTATGTTTGAGTTGAATACCCCTTTAACCCTTTAGACCAATGTATAAAAGTTCAGAAGTCACAATTGTGCAGGTGCCACCATCTTCTGTTGCATTTAGCTCTTATACTGTATATGGAGGTGATAACCGCCCATAATAATATACTGTAAGTAAAAGCTATTGCATTGTGATGGGTAGCAGAGATGTCTTGTAATGATTTATTTATAGGTAAGTGGCGGAGCAGCGTTCAGCACAGACAGGCGTTCAGCACCATGGAGAGTTCACTATCAGGCATCAAGGACTGCTCCTCATTAAAGACTATACAGAATCAGAGAGAGTTTAGCATGGAAAGTTTATCAGAGAGAGAGAGTTTAGCTGCAGGGACGTTGCTGTACCAAGGAGAGTTCACTATCAGAGACAGTTCAGTGTTAGACGGTGCGGACAGGATTCTGCCAACAGTTTAGCATCTGCCCTGGTTCACTCCAAATTACATCTGTACCAAGGAGAGGTCAGTGTGAGGGACACACCAGTAACATGGATGGTACAGCACCATGTAAAGTACAGGATCAGGGACGGTACAGCACCATGTAAAGTACAGGATCAGGGACGGTACAGCACCATGTAAAGTACAGGATCAGGGACGGTACAGCACCATGTAAAGTACAGGATCAGGGCGGTACAGCACCATGTAAAGTACAGGATCAGGGACGGTACAGAACCATGTAAAGTACAGGATCAGGGACAGTACAGCACCATGTAAAGTACAGGATCAGGGACGGTACAGAACCATGTATAATACAGGATCAGGGATGGTACAGCACCATGTAAAGTACAGGATCAGGGACAGTACAGCACCATGTAAAGTACAGGATCAGGGACGGTACAGCACCATGTAAAGTACAGGATCAGGGACGGTACAGCACCATGTAAAGTACAGGATCAGGGACAGTACAGCACCATGTAAAGTACAGGATCAGGGACGGTACAGAACCATGTACAGTACAGGATCAGGGACAGTACAGCACCATGTACAATACAGGATCAGGGACGGTACAGCACCATGTAAAGTACAGGATTAGGCACAGTGCAGCACCATGTACAGTACAGGATCAGGGACAGTACAGCACCATGTAAAGTACAGGATCAGGGAAAGTACAGCACCATGTACAATACAGGATCAGGGACGGTACAGAACTATGTAAAGTACAGGATCAGGGATGGTACAGCACCATGTACAATACAGGATCAGGGATGGTACAGCACCATGTACAATACAGGATCAGGGACAGTACAGCACCATGTACAATACAGGATCAGGGACAGTACTGCACCATGTACAATACAGGATCAGGGACAGTACAGCACCATGTACAGTACAGGATCAGGGACAGTACAGCACCATGTACAGTACAGGATCAGGGACGGTACAGCACCATGTAAAGTACAGGATCAGGGACAGTACAGCACCATGTACAATACAGGATCAGGGACAGTACAGCACCATGTACAATACAGGATCAGGGACGGTACAGCACCATGTAAAGTACAGGATCAGGGACAGTACAGCACCATGTACAATACAGGATCAGGGACAGTACAGCACCATGTAAAGTACAGGATCAGGGACAGTACAGCACCATGTACAATACAGGATCAGGGACAGTACAGCACCATGTACAGTACAGGATCAGGGACGGTAAAGCACCATGTAAAGTACAGGATCAGGGACAGTACAGCACCATGTACAATACAGGATCAGGGACAGTACAGCACCATTTACAGTACAGGATCAGGGACGGTACAGCACCATGTACAGTACACTACAGGGACACTATAACAGCATACACAATACAGATTCAAGACCTCTATAGCACCCTGCACAGTACAGTTTCAGGACCCCTATAGCACCATGCACAGTACAGGGTCAGGACCCCTATAGCACTATGCACAGTACAGTGTCAGGACCCTTATAGCACCATGCACAGTACAGGGTCAGGACCCTTATAGTACCATGCACAGTACAGGGTCAGGACCCTTATAGCACCATGCACAGTACAGGGTCAGGACCCCTATAGCACCCTGCACAGTACAGGGTCAGGACCCTTATAGCACCCTGCACAGTACAGTGTCAGGACCCTTATAGCACCATGCACAGTACAGGGTCAGGACCCCTATAGCACCCTGCACAGTACAGGGTCAGGACCCTTATAGCACCATGCACAGTACAGGGTCAGGACCCTTATAGCACCATGCACAGTACAGGGTCAGGACCCCTATAGCACCCTGCACAGTACAGGGTCAGGACCCTTATAGCACCATGCACAGTACAGTGTCAGGACCCTTATAGCACCATGCACAGTACAGGGTCAGGAGACCTATCAGTGGACAGCTTTGTAACCCCATCTGCCATCTCACACCTTACACATCTGTATTAGCTTTGGCCACAATCTTTATCTTTACCACCCTGCACAAACCTCCTCCTTCACCTAAAGCGCCCCCCCCCCCTCCCCGTAGTACGTCTATCACCCTGGAGCGTTACTCCTATACATTGCTCACAGTTTTTCTTGACTCTCTACTCATCTGAGTAGATGAGGTCACTCAGCTTTCCTGAACCCCAGGCCTCCTGAATGACAAACAGTGGATGGACCATCGCTATAGTCAGGCAGGAAAGTTTTGGTTTTTTTTCCTATTTGGCCTGTATCCAGCCTGAAGTTTGTCATGTCAACTGAACTGCAGGCTGAGACTTTTGTTCTCCGCCGCCCGGGGTTGAGAGCGGGCCAGCCCCATGGCATCATGGGTAATCCTCATTTGTCGCTGCCTAATTAAAGGCTCCGTACACAAAGAACTTCTGCCTTAATATAGCTGGAAAAAAAGGTAATTGTAGCGACTTAGGGGCCAGATTGTTAACTAGCGGCTGGAAGGAGCTACTGTGAGCGGGGAGGTTTCTGCCGGGAATAGTTTCCAACAAATGTCATATTAATTTTTAATTAAAAATGGCTTTTCCCATAGAGCCTCATGGAGAGAATGTGTTTAGGCTGGTGAATTGTACTCAGCGTGGCGGCCATAACCGAGAAGAGTTACGACCATCGCCGCGGCTCACGTAGGTCTCCAGCAAGACACATGATTGGGGGAGATTTATCAAACATGGTGTAAAGTAAAACTGGCTCAGTTGCCCCTAGCAACCAATCAGATTCCACCTTTCATTCCTCACAGACTCTTTGGAAAATGAAAGGTGGAATCTGATTGGTTGCTAGGGGCAACTGAGCCAGTTTCACTTTACACCATGTTTGATAAATCTCCCCCATGGAGTGCAATGTATATATCTTTCCGGTATCGGAGCTGTTCCAGGGTCTTGACTTTTTAGTTGATTGGTTATTTATTTTCTCCAGTCTGACACAGTGCTCTCTGCTGCCACCTCTGTCCGTCTCAGGAACTGTCCAGAGCAGGAGAGGTTTTCTATGGGGATTTGCTGCTGCTCTGGACCGTTCCTGACATGGACAGGGGGGGCAGCAGAGAGCACTGTGTCAGACTGGAAAGAATACACCATTTCCTGCAGGACATATAGCAGCTGATAAGTACTGGACGACTTGAGATTTTTAAATGATTATAGTTATTTACAAACCTGTATAACTTTCTGATTCTAGTTGATATGAAAAGGGAAAAAAGGTCTCCCTTAACTATGCAAGAAACTCATCTGTCCTCCAGAAGGAAGGAAATCACTTGGACCATCAGAAATTTCACAGATTACCAGAGCAAGAGGGGTTACCAGATCAGAGGGGTTATCTAAAATTAGGGGGGGGGGGGGGACTCTCTTGCAAAAACACTGCCACCCTTGTCCTCAGGTTGTGTGTGGTACTACATTTCAGTTCCATTCACTTTTATGGAACTGAGCTCCAAAACCCCCACATCCAAACTGAGACCAAGAGTGGTGCTGTTTATGGAAGAAAGCGGCCATGTCTTCTGATCTCTTAAAAGTATCTACAGTATGAAAAAGTACAGTAGAAAAAAAACAGTATGTAAATCAAGCTCTCTTCCAGAGATCATAAAATCACTATTAATATCAGAGATGTGGCAGAAAACTTTTGAAAGTCCAGATCCAAGTTTTGAACTATATACATTTTTTGTTTGATTTTTATATTATTATTTGTTTGTTTGTTTATTTAATTATTATTATTATTATTATTATTATTATTATTATTATTATTATTATTATTATTATTATTATCATCATCATCTTAGTAATTGTTATTTACTATTTATTATTTTTTTAATTTACTTCGTTATTATTTATTAGTTATTATTTGTTTATTTAACTATTATTATCTGCTATTATTATGTTATTATTTATTTATTTACTTAGTCATTGTTATGATTTACCATTTATTATTATTTTTTATTTAATTTGTCATTATTTATAAGTTATTATTATGTGTTTATTTATTTAGTTATTTATTATTATTATTATTATTATTATTATTATTATTATTATTATTATTATTTACTTAGTTATTATTTGTTATCAGTTGTTAATATTATTACATTTTTTATGCATTTTTACTAGCAATAAGTTTTAAGGTTTTTACTCATCTGATGGGTTGTGTGCCACTTTTTTCCTTGACCCAATTCCCCCCCTCTTGTTTGCCAACAGTATAGAGTCCCGGACTAATTTTTGTCGTCCATTGGGACCAACCAAGTCTGGCACTCTTCCCCCCAAGGATCCCCCATTAGACATGGTCGGCTTCTATGTGCCCCTTGATCATTGGATAATGTCAGTGCATTCCCCGTAAGTGGCTCCTCTTCGGTGGTGTAATAAATCACTATCAGTGGGCCGTACATCGCCGCCGCTGTGATTGAACGTCCTCCCGCGTTATGTAAATGAGGTCAGCATGGCTCGGATATTAGAGGGATAATTTAGGATAAAATGTTGGGCAGGAAGCTGCAGTGAGCTGGGATCCCTCCATCCTCTCCGCTGCAATTACCATCCCTCTCCCCCTGATCTGTAATCACACGACTGGGTGACAAGGATTCCGCAAAATAAAAATTATTTTCCTTCTTAATGAAATGATTGGAGACGCTCGTTATTTAACTGGGGCGTTTCGTTGTTTGAGGAAACATATTATCAGGGATGGAGATTGGGACGAGTCCTGAGTTTATTTACTGCAATGTGGATGATGGGTGAATGAGGGAGGGGAGGAATTAGGACGGGGACTAGATACACTATTTAGGGTGCGTTCACATGTACAGGATCTGCAGCAGATTTGATGGCGCAGATTTGAAGCTGCAGATTTGCTTTGAATCTGCAACTTAAAATCTACGCCATCATATCTGCTGCAGATCCTGTACGTGTAAACGAACCCTTAAAGGGGAACTCTCACCTATCCTGTATATAAACATTTTTTATAAATATTTTTTTAAGTATCAAATCTTCAAACCCTTTGCGCTATACAAATAAATTTTATTAATAATAATAATATTATTATTATTAATATTATTATTATTACTATTATACTGATCGTCAGTTACTGTCTGTTATTTTTCACTTGCCTGCAGAGCTGCGATCATAATTCTTCTGTTTTTTGTTTGTTTTAATTAAATTTCACACCAAGTTGTCCTTTCAAATCAGCAGAGATTTGTAATTTACTTCTATTAAAAAATCTCCAGTCTTCCAGTATTTATCAGCTGTATGTCCTGCGGGAAGTGGTGAATTCTTTACAGTGTGACACAGTGCTCTCTGCTGCCACCTCTGTCCATGTCAGGAACTGTCCAGAGCAATAGCAAATCTCCATAGAAAACCTCTCCTGACATGGACAGAGGTGGCAGCAGAGAGCACTGTGTCAGACTGGAAAGAATACACCACTTCCTGCAGGACATACAGCAGCTGATAAGTACTGGAAAACTGGAGATTTTTTAAATAGAAGTAAATGACAAATCTCTGTCACTTTCTGGCACCAGTTCTTTTGAAAGAATTTTTTTTTTTTATGAACAACCCCTTTAATAGAGAGACTCAGGTAACACTTACACCAGTACAGTGGACTGATATAGCTCTTTGCTACTTGCTACTTGGAGAGACTTTAGATATCCGGCCGGTCATTGTTTTTAGCATTTTCCACACATCTGACAATTTGCATATAGAGAGAAGTGCAGAGAGTATAGCTGTGAGTATAGTGTGAAGCCGATCCTCGCAGAGTCTGCAGGGGCTTCCTCTGGGCCTGACCTAAGGAGGACGGAAGTATGTTCCCTGCAGGGGTAGCAAGATAGCTTCTCCTGACCCCCACTGTCAGACAGTGACCTTAGCCGTGTCTAATTAGGTCGGCCCGGCCTCCCTGACTCTCTCCAGGCCTAATGTGAGGGAGCGGAGGGAAGAACGGGCAGAAGGGTCTGGAGCTGGTTACTGCGCTGTATGTTACATCCATGGGAATAATAATCTATAATACATTACAGGACTAAGGGGACTAATCCCAAACTATTGTCTCATCATATCATCCTGTCTGTACGGAATAAGCAAACTATCTATTATCTATCTATCTCCTATCTATCTATCTATCTATCTATCTATCTATCTATCTATCTATCTCCTATCTATCTATCTCCTATCTATCTCCTATCAATCTATCTATCTATCTTCTATCTATCTATCTCCTATCTATCTATCTATTATCTATCTATCTCCTATCTATCTATCTATCTATCTCCTATCTATCTCCTATCAATCTATCTATCTATCTTCTATCTATCTATCTCCTATCTATCTATCTATTATCTATCTATCTCCTATCTACCTATCTATCTATCTCCTATCTATCTCCTATCTATCTATCTATCTTCTATCTATCTATCTCCTATCTATCTATCTATCTATCTATCTACCTATCTATCTATCTATCTATCTATCTATCCATCTATCTATCTATCTCCTATCTATCTATCTACAGTATCTATCTATTATCTATCTATCTCCTATCTATCTATCTATCTATCTATCTATCTACCTATCTATCTATCTATCTATCTATCTATCTATCTATCTATCTATCCATCTATCTATCTATCTCCTATCTATCTCCTATCTATCTATCTATCTCCTATCTATCATCTATCTATCTCCTATCTATCTATCTCCTATCTATCTATTATCTATCTATCTATCTATCTATCTATCTATCTATCTATCTATCTCCTATCTATCTATCTATCTATCTTATCATCTATCTCCTATCTATCTATCTATCTATCTATCTATCTTAAAGGCACAGTGCTAGTTCCTGAATGCCCCTCACCTCACTACTGCCACCTTGTGATGATAGACTTAACTGCAATTAAGCAAACAGTGGCACAATTCTTGTTAAAGGGGTATGCCACTCAAACATAACTTTTGATATGTTGCTGCCCATGGTGAGACTAACAATTCCTTCCATACTTGTTATTATCTATTCAGTCTCCTTCCCCCAGTTCTCAGCTGCTGCTTTCTGCTAAAGACACAAAAACTCTGTGCAAGAGCTTTTCTTTCCGTCTCCCCCTCCTCCTCCTCCCTTCTGAGACAGCTGATGTAAACAAGTCTTTGCCAGCCTGTATCTGCAACATTGTAGCTTCTTTGTAATGCTGGGAGGATTCACCACAATGAGCTCATCAGCAACTTGACCTTAGATTAACTTTTTCAGCAATTCAAGAAGCTACAATGTTGCAGAAAAAGCCGACTAGGGAATTGTTTACATTAGCTGTCTCAGAAGAGAGGGGGGAGGAGGGGGAAAAATAGAAAGGCTCTCACACAGATTTTTGTATCTTCAGCAGCTAAGAACTGGGGGAAGGAGACTGAATATATATTAACACGTATGGAAGGAATTGTTAGTCTCACTATGGGCAGCAACATATCAAAAGTTATGTTTGAGGAAAAAACCCATTTAACTAAACTGAGAGATTATAAATGATGTAAGGAAAGAATAGAATACATGATGCTAATGACTTATAGAAGAGGTGGTAATACTGCACCTGACTACGTCTCCTTACCTTTGGGACCCCATAGTAGGTACTGTTAATAGTGATACCCAAACCATGGTGGTGGTATCTTCTGTATGGGGCCCCTGTGCTTATATCTGCCCCCAGTTAGTACCCAGTCCTACAGTGGGGTTACCAGTGCAGATGCTGGAGGGTCCGGCTCTCCCCAGACACTGGATTATAGCATTATATTTATTGTAACAGGAGGGGCAGAGGACGCGGCATCATGTTCTCATTTCCCGAAACATGTCCGCCTCTTATTATATCATTCCAGCAGCTGCACCTGATTTTTCCTCAGGAATGGATTTTAAAGGTCAGAGAGAAAAGGCCAGGCCACCGAGAAGACCCAATGTCTCTACATCCTGTATAATTATATCCAAATTTACTGTAGCATGTCAGCGGAGCCGGAGCCAGGCAAAGGTCACCCTCCCTGCACCGCGCACTGACATCACATCAGGAGCAGCCAGGGGGGATCCCGACCTCCCTCCATCAATGTCTGCAGGAGCCAGCTCCACTCCGCCGCCTCCTAGACACCACTCACCTCTATGGGCAACAGCCCCGGGGATCTGTGGTCTGCACGGCCCGGCCTCACCTAAAGGACACCGCAAGATGGAGACACGTTACCTTATTGTATATAACCTGAAGCAACTTTACATTATCTATCTATCTATCTACCTATCTATCTATCTATCTATCTATCTATCTATCTATCTATCTATCTTCTATCTATCTCCTATCTATCTCCTATCTATCTATCTATCTATCTATCTATCTATCTATCTATCTATCTATCTCCTATCTATCTATCTCCTATCTATCTATCTATCTATCTATCTCCTATCTATCTATCTCCTATCTATCTATCTCCTATCTATCTATCTATCTATTATCTATCTATCTATCTATCTCCTATCTATCTATCTCCTATCTATCTATCTATCTATCTATCTATCTATCTATCTATCTCCTATCTATCTATCTCCTATCTATCTATCTCCTATCTATCTATCTATCT
The DNA here is from genome assembly GCF_027789765.1 of Dendropsophus ebraccatus. Taxonomy (NCBI): domain Eukaryota; kingdom Metazoa; phylum Chordata; class Amphibia; order Anura; family Hylidae; genus Dendropsophus; species Dendropsophus ebraccatus. The sequence goes on from NC_091456.1 coordinate 182,492,199, forward strand.
ATCTATCTATCTATCTATCTATCTATCTATCTATCTATCTATCTCCTATCTATCTATCTCCTATCTATCTATCTCCTATCTATCTATCTATCTATTATCTATCTATCTATCTATCTATCTATCTATCTATCTATCTATCTATCTATCTATCTATCTCCTATCTATCTATCTCCTATCTATCTATCTCCTATCTATCTATCTATTATCTATCTATCTATCTATCTATCTCCTATCTACCTATCTATCTATCTATCTATCTATCTTCTATCTATCTATCTATCTATCTATCTATCTATCTATCATCTATCTATCTATCTATCTATCTATCTTCTATCTATCATCTATCTATCTATCTATCTATCTATCTCCTATCTATCTCCTGTCTATCATCTATCTATTATCTATCTCCTATCTATCTATCTATCTATCTATCTATCTATCTATCTATCTATCTATCTCCTATCTATCTATCTATCTATCTATCTATCTATCTATCTATCTCCTATCTATCTATCTATCTATCTATCTATCTATCTCTTATCTATCTATCTATCTATCTATCTATCTATCTATCTATCTCCTATCTATCTATCTATCTATCTATCTATCTATCTATCTATCTCCTATCTATCTATCTATCTATCTATCTATCTATCTATCTCCTATCATCTATCTATCTATCTATCTATCTATCTATCTATCTATCTATCTCCTATCTATCTATCTATCTATCTATCTATCTATCTATCTCCTATCTATCTATCTATCTATCTATCTATCTATCTATCTATCTCCTATCTATCTATCTATCTATCTATCTATCTATCTATCTATCTCCTATCTATCTATCTATCTATCTATCTATCTATCTATCTATCTCCTATCTATCTATCTATCTATCTATCTATCTATCTATCTCCTATCTATCTATCTATCTATCTATCTATCTATCTATCTATCTCCTATCTATCTATCTATCTATCTATCTATCTATCTATCTATCTATCTATCTATCCTGATAACTGCTATGTAAAGATTTAAAGCAAAAATTCTAAGTTCTCTCTCCTTCCACAGAGGAGTAATGCTGAGCGCCCCTTTAAGACACGGAATCCTTGACCTTAAGGTTGTGGGTGATTGGCGTGCCTCCTCAGTGCCTGACTCAATTAACATTTAAATGCCATTTGGTGTGAATATGAGTGGCGCTTCTGAAACAAACAAATTGCTCACGTCTTGCTGCAAGACAGAGATCAGAAGCTTCATTTCAATTTGATGCTCAATCTCCCCAAGCCCCCTCTCCATGGCCCGGGGTGTATAGAGGTATATACTACAGGAAGGCTCTAAGAAACATAGAAGATAGTCGGCAGATGAAGCTCCCCTGCTCCATCTAGTCCGCCCTTATATTATTCCCTTCTTATTATCTAAGGATAGATATATGTATTTACCAGGCACATTCACTTACTGTAGATTTACCAACCACCTCTACTGGAAGTTTGTTCTAAGCATCTACTACTCTTTCAGTAAAGTAAAATTTTCTCATATTTTTTCAATTTTTTCCCCTCAATAACTTTTGTTCATTTCCACATCATTATTTCTGTCCTCCTTATTTTATTTATTTTTTTATGATAGAGAATTTTCTTGGACGGAGTTGCCCTTTAAGTTCCTTACCCAAAGGGGTGTGGTTTATATAACCACTTCCTGTAACAAGATGATTGATAATAATAATAATTTTTTAAAAATCTATAGGGATCTATAACTGTATGCAGTAAGCTATTTAAGGGTTATTACATTATTTCTCTTTAAAAATCTCCAGTCTTCCAGTACTTATCAGCTGCTGTATGTCCTGCAGGAAGTAGTGTATTATTTCCAGTCTGACACAGTGCTCTCTCCATGTCAGGAACTGTCCAGAGAAGGAGATGTTTTCTATGGGGATTTGCTACTGCTCTGGACAGTTCCTGACATGGACATAGGTGGCAACAGAGAGCACTGTGTCAGACTGGAAAGAATCCACCACTTCCTGCAGGACATACAGCAGCTGATAAGTACTGGAAGACTTGGAATTTTCTAAGAATTTACAGATCTATATAACTTTCTGACACCAGATGATTTGAAAATAAATTTCCTCAGAGTACCCCTTTAACTCAGAAATTCTCTATTATAGTATGTAAAAAATTGGCTTTCTAAACTCGACAACCCCTTTAAATATAAGTTATGGCGGCGTAAGACGTCAGTCCTTCTCACTGCCGGGCTCCGAATCCAGCAGAGGGCAATTAAAGGACATTTCTATAGAAAACCCGCTTTCAATAATATTATGCACCATTCACCGCATCTTAAACCAAACGGTGAATGATGGAGGTTATTCATCTACGCGGCTCTCAGGAAAATCCGTATATTTTCTCGTTTTATGTCTAATCTCATTACATTTTTCCCCCATCAATAAGCGTTCAATAAAAGATGTACATAAAAACCCATAATAAAACACGGGCCGCGAACGCCAAAGTCCGAGCGAATAAATAAATAGACGTCCTTCACAACACCCGCAAATATAGTCTCTAAAGGCTTTTAAACTGTTTGAGGGAAAGAGCCTTGTGGCTGCGTAAAATGGCAATGATTTTCTAGGGCAGCGGAGGTAGCGCCCCCCGGTCACTCCTTATGGGACGCCATATCCGGATTGGTATCCGGATCACCTGACCGGCCACAACGTCCTCTTTTGTTATATTCCTGCTGTGTCAGTCTTCACTGCTGAGCTTGAGTTCTATTCAGGACCCAGGAACATTGCAATAGCCAAAGCTTTCATAGGAGGAGGAGTGCATGGGCATATAGGAGATAGAATAGACACCTGGGGGGGAGATTTATCAATCATGGTGTAAAATGAAACTGGTTGCTAGGGGCAACTGAGCCAGTTTCACTTTACACCATGTTTGAAAAATCTACCGCATGGTGTAAAGTGAAACTGGCTCAGTTGCCCCTAGCAACCAATCAGATTCCATCTTTCATTTCCCAAAGAGTCTGTGAGGAATGAAAGGTGGAATCTGATTGGTTGCTAGGGGCAACTGAGCCAGTTTCATTTTGAGGGCCCAAAAGCCTATGTAGTATTTAATTTCTTACCTGGGCTTCTCCATCTGATGCAAACTACAACACCCATCATGCCCTGACAGCGTTTTGTAGTAAGTCTCCTAGCTCCAGATAGCGCAGGGGTAGGGAACCTTGGCTCTCCGGTTGTTGCAAAACGACAACTCCCATCATGCCTGGACAGCCGAAGCTAAAGCTTTGGCTATCCAGGCATGATGGGAGTTGTCGTTTTGCAACAGCCGGAGAGCCAAGGTCCCCTACCACTGAGCCAGGGTTTTGTTTCCCTGCCTGCATCTGTCCAGCTGAAGAAAACTACAACTCCCATCATGCCCTGACAGGCTACTGTAGTTAAATCTTTAGTAATAAAGTTGAACTAACTTTGAGCCTATTGCTGTCTCCATGTTTTCCAGGACTCCCTAGGGCTGCATCCAACTTCATCAGCCACCGCTAATCAAATATTGCACGCTTGGGTTAGGACGGACCCCAGTGTGCTCGACTTTCACTCATCTCTACTTATTCTGGTCCTAAGCTCCATCTAGTATCTTGTTTCCTTACCTGTGTCTCCCCAGCTGCAAACTACAACTCCCATCATCCTATGTCCTCCTTTTGTAGTAAGCTCCTTAGCTGCAACTAGTGCCTTGTTTTCCAGTCTGTGTCTGTCCAGCTGTCAGAGCATGATGGGACTTGTAGTTTTTCAACTGGTGGAATGTCACTTAATGAGAAACACAATTGCTGTGGAGCAGAAAGAGTTAAAGGGGTACTTTAAATCAACTGATATAAAAAAGTTATATAGATTTGAAATTTACTTCTGTTTGAAAATCTCCAGTCTTCCAGTACTTATCAGCTGCTGTATGTCCTGCAGGAAGTGGTGCATTTGTTCCAGTCTGACCCAGTGCTCTCTGCTGCCACCTCTGTCCATGTCAGGAAGTGTCCAGAGCAGCAGCAAATCCTCATAGAAAACCTCTCCTTCTCTGGACAGTTCCTGACATGGACAGAGGTGGCAGCAGAGAGCACTGCGTCAGACTGGAAAGAATACACTGCCTTCTGCAGGACATACAGCAGCTGATAAGAACAGGGAGACTGGAAATTTTTAAATAGAAGTAAATCACAAATATGTATAATTTTCTGGCTCCAGTTGTTTTTTTTTTTTTTTTTTTTGCTGGAGTACCCCTTTAAATTAAACACCTGCGAAGATACAGAATAAGATCTGCTCCTTGACTGTCAGGAAGAACATTTCAAAGTTATTTTATGTGGTATTATTAGCACGTGCCGGCGAGAGTAAATATACCTTTAGAGTCGCAACCTTTGATGTCAGTCAATGCGCCTGTCTGACAGGTTGGATCGATAGAGCCGGACATTAGCTGGGATAAAGCCACGTTCCAGTGATTCCTGTCCTGATTTCCTTCCTTGTAGTGACAGGGTGTAAAATGTACATTGACTTTTATACTGTGCGCGGAGAGGAATAGGTGTCTCCAAAAACCGCCACACCTGTTGTCTATAAACATTACATCTAGTCATTGTTCTATAATATGATACTATGGTCAGGTTGATTCCCACTTATATCCTATCCTATAATATCCATAGCTCACAATGGTTCACGATTCCTATGATTGTCTGGAAATGTTGGCTGAATCAGCATTGAGGAGATTGTATGATGTCATCACTGGGGCGGAAGTCACCTGGTGATGTCACTATGTGCCAGACTGGAAATGGGATGAACACATCATTGTGAGTAGATAGAAAGCAGTACCCTCCTCCAAACAGCAGGGGGCAGCGATTTGGTTTTGAGGACATCACCCGTATCAGGTTTTCAAGGCAAAACAGACTGAAAACTGTCCACATCAATCAATGATCAGTGGGATCCTGACACACGACTCACCACAACCAATCAGCTGTTTGGCGCTCACACTACATAGTGAATGGGGCCAAATGCAAACGTAGCAGTGGCAATGTATCAAAGGGGTACTCCGGCATTTATATTTTACTGGTTATAGAAAATTATATAGCTTTTTTTTAAAATCTTAAGTCTTCCAGTACTTATCAGCTGCTGAATGCCCTGCAGGAAGTGGTCTACACTTTCCAGTCTGACACAGTGCTCTCTGCTGCCACCTCTGTCCATGTCAGGAACTGTCCAGAGAAGTAGCAAATCCCCAAAGACAGTTCCTGATATGGACAGAGGTGGCAGCAGAGAGCGCTGTGTCACACTGGGAAAATTATACCACTTCCCTCAGGACATACAGCAGCTGATGCGTATTGGAAGACTGCAGATTTTTAAATAGAAGTAAATTATGAATCTGTATAACTTTCTGCCTAGGCACTAGTATTTGCACTAGTTCCACTAGGTACTGTATTGGGATGGTAATTGACTGGCACTATGAGCATCACTAAGTGACTGGCACTATGAACTAAGACACTGGCCCTATGGATGTTACTTTCCTAGAGTATCACTAGACGTCTCATTGGTGGAATTGTCCTCAGATGCATCTTTTCCACTTCCACCATAGGCCAAAGGGGGCGCCCTTGAGTCTGCTATATAGAGTTGTATGTCCCAGGAGGCATCCATTGCTATAAGGCATAGAGTAATGTATGGCTTTTGGTGGCTGCCTTGCCCTTGGATGACCATGCAGGTTGGCACGGGCTGCGGTATGGCACTATGGCACGGGGCACTGCCTCTCTGATGGAGCGCATTAGGTATGTATTTTCTTTGACCACAGCTAATTAATAAAGCTTTGCAAGCCAAGATTCCAAACAGAAAATCAATGGCGTATGGATTCCCTTTTAGGTTCTTCAGCAGCACAGTTCCATATGCAAAGTGACAAGGTAGGACAACGCCGAATCGAAAATCTGTTTATTAATGTTTGTGTCTGTAATAATGGCCGGCGACATGCCTAAATAATAATCATTAACCATTCGGGTGCCAGTGCTAGGGCAGTGCCTACCGATGGTGTACAGTGTGCAGGTAGCATAAGGGTAGACAGAGACCTCAGAGAGTCCTCGCAGCAGGTCCATCTGTGTTTGGATGATGTTCAGGGACGGATTAACTTTACCAGGGGCCCCGGGCTGTCCACCAAGCTTGGGCCCCCTAACCCACTCTTACTATGGCAGCACTAGCTTTAGTCTTCCTCCTCCATAATGCAGCCTGTAAAGGACCTGTGGTGACATCATTGTCACATGATAAGGTCCTTCAGTATGTTCTCTAATGTTACTGCATTGTCTCCTGGCTGCAGTTTTGCCCTGATTTGTGCAAAATTGCGGTAAAAAGCAGCGATTTTTATGCAAATCATAGCAGAAATCTCCCCTGGAGACAATACACTACTGATAGTATAGGTCTGTTTGGGTGGCCATGATGTCATACAGTGAGAGCTATGAGGTTACAGAGCCTAGGCGGCAGCATCATTTGACAAGCAGTGAGGTCACGTTATGTTTTATGATGTCACAAAAGAGGGGGCAGTGAAGTCACATAGTCCATGTAGCAGGTTCATTTCTGAACGGTGAGAACAGTGAGGTCAAATTATCTACATGGTAGGTTAATGTGATGATGTCACACAGTGAGGGCTTTGAGGTCGTTGCGTCTATGTTACAAGATCCTTTGCACATGGATGACGATGTCACACAGTGAAGGAAGTGAGGTCACAGGGTCTATATAGCAGGTTATAGGGTGGGGGCAGTGAAGTTACATAGTCTTCCAAGTAGGCTAGTAGATCATGTCCCACTGAGGACAGTGACCTCACATAGTCTGTATAGTAGGTTATGTCGTAAATGGCCGATGATGTCATAAAGTGAAGACAGGGAGGGAGGTCACATAGTCTAAGTAGCAGGTTAATTATTGAATGGATGATAACATCACACAGGAAGAACAGTGAGGTCACATTGTCTATGTGGTAGGTTAGTCTGGTGATGTCGGTAGGTTAGTTTGTGATTGGACATTGATGCTCAAGGGCAGACTGAGGCTAAACCTCGGCTCAGGATTTCAGAGCGAACAGGCCCACTTGCTGTCAGGCGCTCACCTGGGAATCCGGGACAGGTGTCCTGGATTCCTGGGACAGCCCTGGAGCACTGTACAGTCCAACACTGGCTTTCTGGATGCCTATGAAACATGGGACCGGCCCACAGAGGGTACTGGCCCATCTGGCATTTGCCCGATATACCAGATGGACAGTCCAGCTCTGATGATAATGTCACATAGTCTACGGACAGAAATAAAGCTTTGGCTATCTAGGCATGATGGGAATTGTAGTTTTTGGAAGGCTGGATGGCCTGTATTAGTTTATGTACTAGTTTTGTGCACTTGTCTTCCTGATCGGGGACCTCATTATTGCTTTTGCTATCCTTTTATATTGTATATTAGCAGCAATAATAGTAGATGGATGATTGGCTTAGCATATTTTAGCCTTATAATATCCATAGCCAAGATGAAAAATGTTCATCTTATTGCTTGGGTTCACGACCCTTTGAGTTTTCCGGTTTCTGTGGCTGCCATAGAGTTATAAATGCTAATGATGGGGAGACATTTACAATCACAGCACGACCATTGGCAGTCGGGCAAAGAAGAGTGAAATATCTCAGCTAATGGATGAGCAGCCTATATTTTCATAATAACCAGACTCCGCAAACTCCGCGCGTAGAAAAAAAGAATATTGATGAAGCGGTTGAGGACGTTCCTGAATGGAGATGAGTGATCAGATGGAAGATATACAGGAGAGCGATGTATAAATCACGCCATCATTTTTATTCCCACCAGTCAAACAGTCAATGTTTTAAGAAAAGACTTTGCAATATTAACTAGCGCTGTCAACCTTGCCACTTCGGGGACTTTAGGAGGGGATTTTTTTTTTTTTCTAAATAAGTTGACTTTTATGAACTTTGGGGGCTCTTATCTTCATAGATTTTGATCAAGTGATCGAGGTGACTACAGTAGTGGCTTAAAGGGGTTTTCCGGCCAGAATAGACTGATGAGCTCTCCACCCTACAGATCAGTCGGTTTTGGCCGCAAAATCCCTTTAGGGTGCGTTCACACCTACAGGATCCGCAGCAGATTTGATGGTGCAGATTTGATGCTGTGTTAAGTTATTTAAATCAAATCTGCTGCGGATCTGCTCCAGTAAGTGAGAACGTACCCTTAAGGGGTTATCTGGGAAAAAGTTATACTTACCTGTTCCATCACTGCCGTTTCCTGGGCCATCCATTCTCCGCCGCTGTTAGTGTCTTTATAACATCCGATGACGTCCTGTTCCCTTAGGAAATGACGGGTCAGTACAGACTCCATGCTGAGTGACCATTTGCTTTTTGCTTTTTCAAACATTGAGTGGACAGCCCAGGAACTGGCAGAGGCGGAGGAGGTGAACAGGTAAGTATACATTACTGACATGTCTCCAGCAGCCCCAGCAGCCCCAGCAGCATGACTAACACATTTTTCTTGGACAACCCCTTTGAGGTCCATCCCCACCAAAATTTTAGAGAAAGTGTTATGATATAACATGTGATGCACTGATCATATGATGCATGTGTCAATCGGACATGGAGGGAACCCCAGAAGAAGGTTTCTATGGGGGTGGTGTCCAATAAGTTAACCTATAAGAAAACTCCACCTCATAGATTGGCAGGTAAATGTCACCATGGTGGTTTCAGACAAGAGTTGTGCTCTGCAGTTAGCACAACTTAACTAGGTGAGAACCTCCAACATATTTAACTCACCTAAGTTATTTGTCAGATTTATGCTATGGAGCGCTGTCTAGTATTTTGAACATGGTGGTTTCTACAATCTTTGCTTAAAACAATAGTACAAGCGAATCTAAGAAATGTTGCTTTCACCCTCAAAAGAAGTTCATATCCCGGGATAAAATGGACTGAGGGATTAGGTTACATGCTGCCTATTAAAGTCAATGAAGGTGGCAAAAGAGAAGAGGATTGGAGCAGACAGACATATATAGACAGACAGCAGAAAGACTTCACAGGTTCATAGTGTGTGTATGATCTCACCTCAGTGCTTACACTGCTCATTACAGCTCCACGGCATCCTTCATGTTGCTGCCGCTTCTGAGGGTGTGCTATAGAGGCAGGAGGGGAATAGATCACTGGGAATAAGGCATCTGGGGAAGAAAAAATATACAATATAAAATATTTTAATCACATGTACATAGTGTGCGTAAGATCTCACCCCAGTGCTTACACTGCTCATTATCGCTCAGCAACGTCCTTCATGTTGCTGCTGCTTTTGAGGGTGTGCTATAGAGACAGGAGGGGAATAGATTATTGGGGATAAGGTATCTGGGGGAGAAAAAAATATACAATATAAAATATGCAAATCACATGTTCATAGTGTGTGTAAGATCTTACCCCGCTGCTTACACTGCTCATTACCGTTCCACAATGTCCTTTATGTTGCTGCCGCTTCTGAGGGTGTGCTATAGAGACAGGAGGGGAATAGATTACTGGGGATAAGGCATCTGGGGAAGAAAAAAATATACAATATAAAATTTGCAAATCACATGTACATTTATGTAAATTAGGCTCAGACAGGACGATTGGACTGGGGCAAAGGGAAGAATGCAAAGAGCTCTAAATGAATAGAGAAGACGTTTTTTAATATTATATAGCGACTCTGGAGAATCTCTTCTCTCCTTTCCCAAGGACTGTGCGGAGTATACAGTATGGCATCAGTAACACCATGGTGGTCTATAATGATGAGCTTCTATGTTGCCTGGTGAATTTTCTCCATTATCCTTCCACCAGGAGCGATCCTGCCCCATGGGCCCCGAGGTATAAAGCAAGGCAATATCTTCTTATAGGCATCGCTCATGTGAGCGCGCTATCATAATGACAGTAACATACTGTTGTTTATTTCTGGGAACAGTTTCTATAAATTACTGCCATTTAGTGTAATAATTCCTCGCTGTTTTTTTGCACACCGTCTGGCTTGTTTAATATCTCTTGTAAATATCCATGTGAGCCGCTGACATTTATTTTCTTCCCGTTTTTGACATCACGGAACACTTTACAGATCATCTCATGTGGGTACTTGGGAAGCGGCAAAGCAATTTAAAGAACCAATGTCTTCTAGCAGGACGTCTATAGGAATCCCGTACAGAATTCTGTATCCGTCTATGTAGGGTCCATCCAGTGTCGGACTGGGGTACCTTGGGCCCACCAGGGAATATTTTATTCTAGGGGCCCACCCTACATGCACCAGATATACCCAGCGCCACATTACTATAGCGACTTTGCACAGTGCTGTGTATGTGGCCAGCAATGCTCGCTCACTGTTAGTAACTGGTCAGACACTCTATGCCAGGGATGGGGAACCTTCGGTCTTTCAGCTGTTGCATGTCCAGGCATGATGGGAGTTGTAGTTTTGCAACAGCTGGAAGGCTGAAGGTTCCCCATCACTGTTCTAGTGTATAGGAGCTGTCCAGGCATGATGGGAGTTGTAGTTCTGCAACTGCTGGAGGGCCGAAGGTTCCCCATCCCTGTTCTATGCAAACAGCACAGCCGTCCACTTAAGTTTCTGGAAAGGTGAAGCCCCATGAAACTAACTGATGGATTATATGTCATCCTGAAGCTGCTAAACAGGGATGCAGACCTCCTGCTCAGGGGCCCACCAATGGGTAGGGCCCACCGGGGGATTCCCCTGCTCCCCTGTGGGCCAGTCCGAGCCTGGGTCCATCGTAAACTCAGCTCTGCTACATCTCTGTATCGATAGTAATTCTTAGGTAGACTACAGTCTATAAAGTTGAGAAATCTGCCCACCTCAGTCCCCTACAGCCCTTCCCATTGATTCTCCCTTCCCTCTCCATTCTCCGTCGCAGCTTGAGTCTTATTGTTACACTTTACGGCCATTTTAAAGGATTATATAAAAGCCTCTTTAGCGCAGAGTAAAGATTAAAAAGACATTTTTCTCAACCCTTATTGAAGATTCCTTTCTTTACTGTTCCCATGACAACACTTCCTGGCCTGGACACTACAAGCTCAGTGTTAGTGTAGGGACAGTATACAAGTTCCACACCTTAACTACTTACTTGTTAAGAACTAGAAGAGTTGTCATAGGGCCTATGCGTGATATCTTAAAGGGGAATTTTCTTTTCAAATCAACTGGTGTCAAAAAGTTATATAGATTTGTAATTTACTTCTATTTAAAAATCTTCAGTCTTCCAGTACTTATCAGTTGCTGTATGTCCTGCAGGAAGTAGTGTATTCTTTCCAGTCTTACACAGTGCTCTCTTTTGCCCCCTCTGTCCATGTCAGGAACTATCCAGAGCTGCAGCAAATCCCCATAGACAATCTCTCCTGCTTTAGACAGAAGTGGCGGCAGAGAGCGCTTTGTCAGGCCGGAAAGAATACACTACTTTCTGCAAGACATACAGCAGCTGATAAGTACTGGAAGACTGGAGATATTTAAATACAAGTAAGGCTGGGTTCACACTTTTCATCTGTTTTTTTAAAGAAAAGGAAAAAAAAAAAAAAGGATGTATTTGTGCATCCATTTTGATCTGTTTTTCCACTGACTTTAATTATAAAAAAAAAAGGAACAAAAGACAGACTGCAAAAACCGCAGTGTGAACCCAGCCTAGATCTCAAATCTATATAAATTTCTGAAACCAGTTCTTTTGATTATTAGTTCCCCTTTAAATTGTCCTCATGACACTGCTCATGGCAGGACTCTCCATCTTTCATGTTCGCCGTCATGGCTCAGTCTCTGAATTCTCTACACAAACGCCCTGTTGCTCCCGGACGAGAAGGACATCAGATAGCGCAGTCTTTCATGTGACCGGCATTGTACGGCAAATGTATCATTCTCATCTTTGTGAGATGACCTGATTGACTTGCCCACTGCGGTATTGATCGACAGCAGATCCATGGTAACATTGTATTAACAAGAATGGCAAGGTGTATCGACGGAGCTCAGACCGTGGGCTGTCCAGCCCGGTGATGAATGGATACCGGGGGACGACGCTTATTGAGCTTCCCCTCCAGGGGTTAACAGTGATTAGTTTGATACATTCCCGTTAACACAGAGATTAGCATGATAGCAATTAAAGACACAGCGGGAAGCCGGAGATAGAACGGAGGGAAGAATAACGCTAACGGCTGTTTTTTTTTTTTTCAATAAATTGCAAGCTCTTTGGCTCTTTGTTCATTAAGGTGGGCTGTCTGCTTTAGAAAACAAATTATTTACTGCAATATGATTAATAGTAGAGGAGGTTTCCTTGTCCCGGAGCCATAGTGGAGACTGGTTATAAATAGGATCTCGCCCAGTATCTTTCATTTTAATTTTAAAAAGAAACTGTAATACTTAGTTTATCCTGTGGTGGCGCTGCAGAGAACTTGAACACTTAAAGCCTGGTCTCCTCCCATTTTAAGGCTGATCTCTCAGGATCTGGATATCATGTGATCAACTTAAAGGGTTTTTCCACGCTAATTAACTAATTAGAAAGATATTTAAAGGGGTATACTGCCCAATGTAAACTTATAATGTGTCGCTGTCCCTGTCAAGAATATAACAAACAGCCTGATCTTTACTTTCCGTACTCCCCTGGTGTCCACCAACATCATCTTTGGGTCCACAGATGAGTGACTCCTCCTCCTCTTGCAAGACAGACTCATCTGGGTGTGACAGCCTGCTCAGCCAATCACTGGCGAGGTGCTGTCCCGTCTTGTTCAGTGATTGGCTGAGCAGGTTGTTACTGCCAGACCAGTCTATCTTAGAAGTGGAGGAGATGACAAAGATGACGAAAAAGGACACCAGGGAAGCACGGAAAGTTTTGTTATGTTCTCCCCAAGGGAAACTACATCATAAAAGTTTACTTTGGGCAGAATACCCCTTTAAATGATAATAACCACAATAGGGGAGATTTATCAAACATGGTGTAAAGTGAAACTGGCTCAGTCGCCCCTAGCAACCAATCAGATTCCACCTTTCATTCCTCACAGACTCTTTGGAAAATGAAAGGTGGAATCTGATTGGTTGCTAGGGGCGACTGAGCCAGTTTCACTTCACACTAGGGATGGTCCGAACCGAGTTTGATTCAGATTCGTAAGAACCCGAATCCTTGGTAATGACTCCCGCTGTCTGCCCGTTCCGTGGAGCGGGCGGATACAGCGGGAGGACCGCCTGGAAAACTGGGATACACCCATAGCCATAGGCTGTATCCCAGTTTTCCAGGCGTTACTCCCGCTGTATCCGCCCGCTCCATGGAGCGGGCAGACAGCGGGAATCTGCTGCCGAGCCTTCGGGCTTATACAAACCCGAACCTCGGCAGGTTCGGACCATCCCTACTTTACACCATGCTTGATAAATCTCCCCCAATGTTCCTATTAAAGTTCTTACCTACTCATATTTTACACCACCCGCTCTCTAGCCCACCAGTCCCATCAACAGGTTGGAGAAGCTAAACGGAGCCGTTGCAGGAACATTATAAGAGGGAATTGCTCTTTCTGAAGCTCCTTTTCAAGTTTTTCGGTCCCTGAAACTTGGCTTTCTGTTGTATCACTTGTACAGTCCTTGTATTTATTCAAATGGAATTAGCCGCAGGCACAATCTATAAGCTACATGTTGCTTCTCTCTGTACGGTTGGAGAAAGATTTGACGATCACAGCCCGGCAGTAACACAAAACCCTCATCCCCTTTGAAGCTCGTCTCCGTTTAAAAAAATAAAATAAAAAAAACCTTAAAAAATAAAAAAAAATAAAAAATTCCATCTGGCTGATCACATAGGGATTTGTCGAAAAGAAAAAAAAAAAAATCTCCTTCATGTGTGGGCTAATCAATATTGGAAAAATTGTTGTAGGAATTGAAGGAGAAGACAGTCCCTTTTTTTTTTTCTAAATCCGTAATGGTTGGAGACAGAATCAAAGCTCCGGGCCGCTTGTATTAGAGAAGTGACTTTCTACACAGCACTAGGCAGCCTGTGATAGATCAGCGGGCTTGTTAATAAATGCATGGACACCTGCTTAGTGGGAGTGATAATTCTCTATGGCACAGGACAGGGAGGGAAGGAAAAAACAAGCTTTACATTGAATGGTGTCTAGAAACAGCGGCTTCTAGATAGGAAATTACATAGACACATCCATCCCTTCCCCGCCAGCTGGAGTGTGGGCATCCAGATGGGCACCATATAGAGCCGCCAATCACGCACCTTATAGCATCAGTGAGTGCACTAAATTTAGTAGTAAGGGGGGAGGAGGTTATATATTAGACCTCCCCCCCCCCAAAAAAAAAACCATGTACACAATGGGGGAGATTTATCAAACATGGTGTAAAGTGAAACTGGCTCAGTTGCCCCTAGCAACCAATCAGATTCCACCTTTCATTCCTCACAGACTCCTTGAAAAATGAAAGGTGGAATCTGATTGGTTGCTAGGGGCAACTAAGCCAGTTTCACTTTACACCATGTTTCATAAATCTCCCCCAATTTGTTTTAGTAGAGTATCTATAGGTGACTACTTTTTGCAGAGTGTAGAGTTAAAGGGGAACTGTGGCAAAAAAATATCCTGCAGGAAATGGTGTGTTTTTTCCAGTCTGACACAGTGCTCTCTGCTGCCACCTCTGTCCATGTCAGGAACTGTCCAGAGCAGTAGCAAATCCCCATAGAAAACCTCTTCTGCTCTGGACAGTTCCTGACATGGACAGAGGTGGCAGCAAAGAAGATACCACTTCCTGTATGGCATCCAGCAGCTGATAAGTACTGGTAGACTGGAGATTTTGAAATAGAAATAGCAAATCTGTATAACTTTCTGACATTAGTTGGTCTTTTGTCCCCTTTCTAGAGTATCCCTTTAAACGAATTATCCAGGATTAGAAAATTATGTCTCCGCCACCTCCCTCCTCAGGTTGAGTATTACGACTTGGCTCCATTCACTTCAATGGAACCAAACTGCAGTACCACTGCAACCAAACTGCAAAACAGCTATATATGTCTAATTCTGGATAACCCCTTCAAAAAGCCATGTTGCCAGTGAAATCTTGACAATGATTTCAGCAACAGGGAGGTAGTATGCTTACATAGTGTAGCGTGAGGAACTGGCTTTCCAGCAGTACAGAGTATTTCAGGGAGTGTTCTGAATTTGAGGAGGGTTTCAGGCTATTCAGTATGGTCTTGCATCTGGGGACAATATTTAGTCAGAAATATACATGTCCTGGCTAAAGCAGAATGGGTTTTTGGGCACCAAGATACAATGACTAAGTCTAGTTCCTGGCTGCATTGGTCACTCTCCAACCTTTTGTGCACTTTAGTACACTAAAGAATAATAGAAGCCTAAAATATTAAGGATCAAAAGCAACATGGTTCAAGCCGACATGTTTCTTCTTACACTCTTATTCATGGGTACAGTGGTTCTGTATACTACTTCCATGATCCAACCACCATCAACCCCCTGAATAAAGCAACTATAAAGAGGGATGCAGAAGAGACATACGTTGTAGCTTCATTGTCCTCTCCCATCTCTTCTGAATCATATCCATCACTTCATGTTTCTCTATATAAAATACTGGATCGGTCAAGCTAGAATTTATCCGCTAAACAACCTCTGTACTTATACCAAGTTGTATCACAAAGCAGAATGCGACTTGGAGACAGGGCCCTTTTACTAAAGCCCACGGAGGGTGCCAAAAGTGTACCGGAGTCATGCGCCAAGATGTAATAGTCTTCTATCTGATGAATGGCATCACTAAACATGTTATTGCGATAGTTGTGGCGCTATAATAATTACACAAGCTGACTTCCCGCTATACATCTTCTCAGACAGAAATGGCGATGGGCTAAGGAGACAGCCGGAATTGCAGCAGAAAAATAAGTGAACACTTGATGAATGCATTGCGTGTAATTAAGACCAACGCGTTTCAAGAGTCTCCAGAGGCTTGTAGGAGCGGGAGAAGTTGACTGCTACTTTGCCGGGCCACATAATACTTTCAGCGCACTGGATGCCAAGAGAGTCATAGTAGAGGCTGGAAAAAGTGTTAGGCTATTAGGCCGATAGCCCTGGGCACCATAAAAGAAGGGTTTATACGTATAATAAGATGTAAAATATAAGTCATATGGCCAGAATGACCCGGGAAGTGTAAGAAGTATAAGACTAATAATAGATTGGGATAGTGTTATAGGCAGATGATAGCACCAATACCTAGCAATACCACCAACCTGCACTAGACTCCACTGTTATTTGGACAGTTTTTGGTTATGAAGCCACTATACGGTACAATTGTAGGAGCGCTACATGGTAATTTTATTTATAGATTTGCCCTTTCTTACATTTTCTTATGACTCTACATTTCTTAATGTTGCACCGCTGGTATACGCCACGGAAAAGGCCCATATTCTTACCATCTCTGTGGGGTACGCCAGTTGTAAATCCCACTCGCCCAGCGTGGTAAGGCAGTAGGTGTAGATTTCTGTGCCTGCCGTGCGGTAGGTCCCGCCTGATTCACTAAAGAGCATGCAACTCTTACTGAAGCGAAGGGGGTCAATAGGGTGCTGCATAATTTAAGACCATCGAATGAATACTCTATGTCCCCCTAAATGCCTAAGATTGCTAGCATGTCAAACTAGCCTATCAAAAAGCAAGCTCTGTCAAAAGAGGTATATGCTATATGGGTCTATGTGAGGCCACCTAGTGGCTGTGAAGTGTATTGCAATAGCTTAAAGGTTATGCTAGCTGCCATAAGCGATTAGCCCTATTCTACATTATAGGACTTATACATGGAACTTTCTGGGCATTGGACTGTTGCCTTTGCAATACAACAGCCTGGTGTGGACTGCATCTCTCCTTGGCCAATGTAAAGATTGTGTGGGACCTTAACTTTTGAAAGTTTTTGAAAACTTGAAACCCTTAACTTAACTAAAGGAAAGGTAAGGGTGGACACATCTGTATTTTTTTGTATGGCATTAGTATTTATTATGGCTCTAAAGCTGCAGTTTACGTATAGTCTTTGCTCCATAGTGCAGTAGATTAGACACCATCTAGATGAGGTGTGAAAGGTTTAGTAAGACAGAGTACAGATGGGTCACGTGACGTCTTTATAGGCCTCTATGGGTCACGACTCCCTATAGATAGCATTAGTCTAATAGAGCAGTAACATTAGACACCATGACGCAGACCCAGCGATGTTTTGTTTTTCCCAGTAATGAGTGGGAAGAGTTTGGGCGCCTTAAGACAGGTGCGGAAGAACCAATTTATGTATTCGGCTCCTCCGTCTTTTTTTGTACACACGTGACAGGATAGATTGACAAGAGCTTAAAATATTAAAATATTGTAATTTCCTTCAGTTTAAATTAAATGCTGGATTTTGTCAGAACGTGTAACACCTGGAGCCATCACTCAAGGTGTAATGGGAAAGAGATTACATTTAATGTGCAAATAGAATATTAACCCTCTGCACTGAACAGTGTTGAGATGTGTCAAGCACCGGGCAAATTTATATGAAGAGTACGGTGCCATATATAGTGTAGAAGCACTGAAATATGAAATCTGTGCACTAATACACCATGTATGAGATAGAACTTAGCCATTCAGTCTCCATCAAAACATAGGAACCATTATCCTCAACAAGACTCAACAAGATGAAGTTATAGAATCCAAAAGTTTACCCAGCTGTAGTCATACCAATGGTCTGAGAAGGCCTAACCCTAATGCTGTTTCAGCAATGGAAGCCAAACTCAGTGGAGGTTGAAAGTTTCCAAAACTTACTTTACACTCTCTGTACAGGACCGTACATAGACTATAGGGGGCTTAACCCAATCTCATTGACTGAGGAGGCCTAGCCCTAATACTTCTCTATATGGCTGAGGAGGCCCAACACTATCTCAACAAGACTTATAGTATGGGACTGAGGAGGCTTAACCTTAAATCTCCGCAGGACAATATCTCAGCAGGCCCAATCATAACACTGCCTTGGCAGGATTAGTCGAAAAAGACCGGGAAAACCGAATCCTAAAACTATCTCTATGAAACAGGGCTGTGAAGGCCTGTTCTTAACACTATCTCATCAGGACCAATAGTACAAGACTGAGGAGGCCTAAGCTTAATACTGTCGGAGCAGGACTGTTAGTATAAGACCTAGGGAGCCTAACAATACCATTGTCTCTGAAGGACCCATAGTATAAGAATGAGAACCCCTACCGTGACACTGTCTCGGCAGAACTCATAGTATAAAACTAAGAGGCCTAACCGTAACACTACAATATCTTTGCAGAATTCATATTATACTTTCTTGGCAGGACTAATATAGAAAAGGGGAGACCAAAATCTTATCTTTAAGGAACCTAAATTTTAGTGGTGCCCAACCCTTCTAAGGAGGCCCAACTTTAATACTGTTCCTGAACAACCTATAGTACGGGGATAAGGCGGAATAGCTCTATCTACAGGATCCATAGCAAAGGACTAAGGAGGTCTGACCCTAACTACTGGACTCATCCGGCCTAAGGAAGACTAACACTGTAGGCCTAACCCTATACCTAGTAATGACAGACCCCTCCCCAATAAGAATTGCCCAGCTCAACACCCGTCCACTCTTAGTATAGGAAGCAAACGTTAGCTCAGATTTTATTACTATATTAGACTAGACCATATTGCTGAAAAAGAGCTCCCACCATCAATTTATGCAGTTTTCAGTTCTCTCCGATAGGCAGAGGTAAGTCGGCTTTGACTTGCCTCCATAGAAAACATATTTTACAATGTCTCACCTCTGTCAGCTCATCTCCCGCTCGTTCTCCAGGAGAGCAGGATTGCAGAATATCACCTTTAATACATCATTGTCTAACCTAAGTGTCCCCGGCCTGCTCCCAGCACAGCAAAGATATTACATAGAGCACGATGATGGTGTATTTATCACCGGGGACAAATTAATGCAGCTGGAAGGTCTGTCCTGTATATCAGAGCGACGTCCCTGTTACCGGAAGCCGCCTGATACATGTAGAGACTTCTGGGCACATTAATGATGATGATTAACACTTCCTGATTAGCGCCATCACCTTCTAGGTTCACAATGCAAGAAAATTTTTTTTTTTTAAATTTAAAAATAATGGAAACCCTGAAGGGCAATTACATGGTACCTATTAAGAAATGTAAAAAGCAGTGACAGCAATCACCAAGCCGAGTGTTTAACATAGGGGGACGATGCGTTCCTGATTGCCAAGCCGGGAGAGGACGGTGACTGGTTGTATCCGGCCGTACGCGGACTATTTGTCAGACGATTCCTAGAAAAGGTAAATAAAAAAGCTGCCGATCAACTGGATGGTAACACAGTGCCGACGTGACCGGACTCTCACATCGAGTTTCTGCAATAGACGTTACATCCACCTCGGTATTGACGGTGACATCAAAATAATAATGGGCGTAATGCATCCTTTATACACACAAGTCTTGGCTAATTGAATTGGGATTACAAATATTAATAATAGTATTATAGTAGTTATATTCTTGTATATAGGGGGCAGTATTATAGTAGTTATATTCTTGTATATAGGAGCAGTATTATAGTAGTTATATTCCTGTATATAGGAGCAGTATTATAGTAGTTATATTTTTGTATATAGGGGCAGTATTATAGTAGTTATATTCTTGTGTGTTGGGGCAGTATTATAGTAGTTATATTCCTGTATATAGGAGATGTATTATAGTAGTTATATTCTTGTATATAGGAGCAGTATTATAGTAGTTATATTCTTGTATATAGGAGCAGTTTTATAGTAGTTATATTCTTGTATATAGGGAGCAGTATTATAGTAGTTATATTCTTGTATATAGGGGCAGTATTATAGTAGTTATATTCTTGTATATAGGAGCAGTATTATAGTGGTTATATTCTTGTATATAGGAAGAAGTATTATAGTAGTTATATTCTTGTATATAGGAGCAGTGTTATAGTAGTTATATTCTTGTATATAGGAGCAGTGTTATAGTAGTTATATTCTTGTATATAGGAGCAGTATTATAGTAGTTATATTCTTGTATATAGGAGCAGTTTTATAGTAGTTATATTCTTGTATATAGGGAGCAGTATTATAGTAGTTATATTCTTGTATATAGGGGCAGTATTATAGTAGTTATATTCTTGTATATAGGAGCAGTATTATAGTGGTTATATTCTTGTATATAGGAAGAAGTATTATAGTAGTTATATTCTTGTATATAGGAGCAGTGTTATAGTAGTTATATTCTTGTATATAGGAGCAGTGTTATAGTAGTTATATTCTTGTATATAGGAGCAGTATTATAGTAGTTATATTCTTGTATATAGGAGCAGTATTATAGTGGTTATATTCTTGTATATAGGAGGAAGTATTATAGTAGTTATATTCTTGTATATAGGAGCAGTATTATAGTAGTTATATTCTTGTATATAGGAGCAGTATTATAGTAGTTATATTCTTGTATATAGGAGCAGTGTTATAGTAGTTATATTCTTGTATATAGGGGCAGTATTATGGTAGTTATATTCTTGACTATAGGAGCTGTTTTATATAGTATGTTTGTACATAGAAGCAATATTATTTTGTTATATTTTTGTACATCAGAGGTACATTATAGTAGTTCCATATTTGTTAATAGTATTGTATATTCTTGTCTATAATGTGTATACCAATAAATTACCAGATCATAGCCGATACAAAAATTCACTTTATTTAAACATTAAAATCCTTAAAACATAACACAGGAAAATACTCCAGCACAAGATCGTATAACCTGCATTATGGGTATAAATTGTAATCGCATATGTCCATAGTGTAAACAATTTCTCCTACAGAGCCAGATGTAAAAAATTTTCAGTAACTCAAGAGGGAGGGGGATATATCTCACAAAGTAATGAAAGAGACACCTGTAACTCACATCCTAAGGTGTATTACTAAGTCCTGTCTCTACGTCTATTCCAACCCCGCTCACACAGTGAGAAAATATTTTCACATATGAATTATAGAATATACTCTGTATTGCACCTAACCCATATTGTAACTGCAAGGAACCCCAACGCACGTTTCGTGTCTTCCTCAGGGGGCGCTCTATAGTGAGGCAGTATTGTAAGCCTGATCTCCTTACAGTAAAAGCAGAAATTAAAGTAAAAATAACCGTACATGTCTATGACACATTTTCGAGTTGCTCTACCATGTATTGGATTTACAATGTTCGCTGCACACTGTACTCATTATATCAATACCAAGTGATTTATAAAGAACAGACATCTGGGTGAAAGTTTAGGGATATAAGAAGAAAATGACTTTCGCTATTTTTAACCTTCCTGATGGACCACCAATGCTCGGAGTCCAATTTATTGGCCATGCTTTATTTATTATAGTCCAACCAGCAGCAATTGGGGAGCGGCCACCATGTGCTGTGTACCTAAGAAAAGTGGGAACACTCGCCCACACTTCTCCAGAAGATGAGACATCTGTGTACCCAAGGCGCCTGAAGCGCGGCCAGATTACCGCACCTTCCAAAGGCAGTAGATTTTTTCTTTTTTTTTTTTTTTTTTTACTTCAAGGGCTTAATTAAGCAGAAGGAAAATCTCATAAACATGTAGTTTCATTCAGAACACTGTCACGGGGGAGGCCTGACGCCAGATCTCTGTTAGGTGAGATTAGCAAGAATACCACTTGGCTGAGCTCAGGAGAAGTCCCAAGATTGAACGCGGGGAGATGGGAGATATCAGCTGCCAGACGCCTTTTTTTTTTCTTTCTCCCAGTCAATGTGTTGGTGCTTCATTCCAGGACATCTATCTTCCCTGAATGACATATCACACTATTGCAGAGTTCAGTCTAAAGACCTCCAGATTTGGTTCTGTAGCTTCATATCACATTTTTTTTTATCTGCAGCCTTCCCCCACCAAAGCCGTCCTCCTTTCCCTCAATGTTTTATCTGGATTTATGGAAATCGGACTCTTACAGTCATTTACATCCACACTCATTGTTTATTGAGGAAGAAAAAGTTGCAATAAAATTCTATTTTTTATTACAGCAGCTTCTCCCCATTATTATTTTTTAAAGTGATACTGTCCCTTACTCTGTTCAGTTCTCCACACCATCCACAAGCTTAGATGCTGCACATGAGATATATACCTGTTTAACACTTGTCTGTGTCTCCTTTCTGCTCTAAAAATGCTTCATTTCATCAATGGACAGCGTCTACTAGGCGGGGCTTCCTGACAGTTGGGCCCCACCTCCCAGCTGGGTGATGGCGCCAAACTGCTGTGAATCCCCGCCTAGGTGACACTTTTAACCAATAAAATGAAGCAAGCGTAAGGGCTTGATAGTATCACTTTAAGGGGAAGGGGATCCTAGCAGAGTTCAGCTCTGAAGCATGCAAAATTGTCAAAATAGCTCTGGGGTATAATACAGGATGTAACTCAGGATCAGTACAGGATCAGTAATATAATGTATGTACACAGTGACCCCACCAGCAGAATAGTGAGTGCAGCTCTGGGGTATAATACAGGATGTAACTCAGGATCAGTAATGTAATATATGTACACAGTGACCCCACCATCGGAATAGTGCGTGCAGCTCTGTAGTATAATAAAGAATGAGTGCCAGACAAATAACATATTGAATGTACCGATACTTATAAGGGGACATGAATAAACTCTACTATTTATGGGAATCTATGGTCCTCTGATGCTTATGACCAAGCTGATGGCTTCACCCAGCAATCTTTCATGATGGACGGCAGAAGGTGGGGCAGACATAGTCATCACTTAGAGGTTATCAACCTAAACCGGCCAAATGATGATTCATTGAATAGAGGAATATAATGAGTGGGGAATCTTACATCTCACCTATCTGATATTATTGTATCTGGCTATAGACTCCAATCGAAGACCGATAGTAGTAAAGTGTCACAGTCTGTTGGGTTTTCCAACATTCGAAAGACAACGTAGACATCACTAGTTTCTAAGATGAAAGCTTTGACCATACATAGGCTTCTAATTGTTGCCACTTTTTATATAGAGCCCATCTAATGTCCCCGGGCTCCCAGGATACCTGATAGTTTCCTGTTCCATCCTATATTTGTTGTGTCCTTCGGTCTTCTACCGCACCCTGTCCAACCATTCTTCATGTCAGTTTCTTGCTCAGCAGCCAAGATTCACAGAGGAAAATAAGTACATTGAGCCTCTCTTTGCAGGTAAAACCTCCATTGGGAGACAACAGCTATTTTCCGTGACTTTAGTGAGTCGACATTGCAGAACAATCACTGATCTAGCAGCAGGACAGGCCTTTGGCTCCCGTACATTGCAACATACTGTATGCAATAAAACTGGTAACTGCTTTCAGTTTTGAGGCCTTTTAAATAAGAAGAAGAGTTAAGTTTGCCAGAAAAGGTGTGGAGGAAATTAATATGTAAAACCCTTGGAATCAGCGTGCCTATCCTCTGAGTTCCAGATGATAATGCCAAGACATTGGAAAATGTCAGCTGCATCTACAGAGAGAACCAGAGTCTTGATTAAAGAAGCTGCGAGGCCAGGCTCATTTCCCATACAGAAATCTCACTCATATGCCAGCCCGTGACCTTACCTCTCAGGCAGGAGCCCCGGGAAGGAGCCTTGATATTGTTATGCTAATTGGTTGGTGCAGGGCGGCTTGTGTTATTCCAAAGTTTTTCAAAATACTCCAGAATTTGGACGAAAAAAGTCAGAAACAGAAGCGAAGTCGAGAGGTCACCAAGAGAGTATTCGACGGCGGATCATCTAGACTGCAGATCAGTTCTGTCACTAGATAAAAATAGGATACGAAAGCCTTGGCTTGATAATGGAAAGTGCAAAGATTTCTTTTCCATCAGCTTGTGCTTCTTCAGCAATATTTTATATAAGCCTCCTTTTTATAAATGTTCACAGTTCATATAGTTGGGTTTCTAAGAGTAATTCGACTCTCGATACACCATCATGAGGTGGTCGCTACGAGGTGATCCAAAGTCCAACTGACCACCGATGTGAGGCCCATTGAGGTTACAGATCAGCTGTATATAAGAAAGGGAAGTAAGAAAACATAGGTATCTTTTCATCTGCATGATTTTTTAAAATTCATCCCTTTACCAAAATACATCCTGGTTTTGATGTGCTCTTGTCCATCACGAGTCTTCTCGTACTCTATCATAAGCATATATAATAAGTGCATACTACAGACTGCATCCATATATACAGCCATATATACATATAGATGGACCACATCCATTTATACATCCATACTACAAAATGCAGCCATATAAGCCAAATTTTTTGTAAATTTTGCAACGTTACCGTGCAAGACATAACACAATGTTGACGAAAATGATTCCCCTATCAATGTCCATTGGTGGTCATTTTATCTATACCTTGTATTATAATAATCATATAGAAGGCACCCACACTAAAAACGGCTTCTGCTCTTGTAAGCCAAAGTTTTGGTAAGTTTTTAAATTTCCCTGTCATCTGAGAATTTTGAGAGCCAGCAAATAGGAATCGGCTGGTCAACCATTCAATAGCTCACCATGTAATCAATATGTAGAGTAAGAAAACTACATACGTTTTCTTAGGTCCATGTAAATTTAAGACATTTGAAAATGTTTATTAAAATGTCATTGACTTGCAACCAACAAGAACAATTTACCATCAACCACCATAGGTGGTTGTCTGTTCGATGGCTTGCTCTATCATAGAGACAGAGAACATATTAGAGAGGGCATCCTCTGTCAATATAAAAAAAAAAAAATTTTGGTAAATTATGCAAGATATTAGAGAAGATTGACCAAAATATCAAAGGTTGGCAACAAACATGGACGATTCTCAATTGATTTCCATGGTTGGTCACCTGATCGATAGCTTACTCTATAATCAGTATATGAAAAGAGCACATACTGCAGACTGCCTGCACATATAAGCCAAATATTAGTAAATTTTGCAATGCAAGACCAGAGATGATCGAACATCGTGAAATCTTAGGTTCAATCGAACTCGAACCTTGTCTAACCTTCCGCATTTGATTCCCGATGCCTTCCCGGTCCGTGAGGAAGCAGGAGACAGCCCGAGTACTGCCTGGAATTCTGCGATTCATCCTAGGTAATAGGCTGTATCCCAGAATTCAAGGCAGTACCCGGGCTGTCTCCTCCTTCCCCAGGGAAGGGGAAGGCATGGGGAATAAAATGTGGAAGGTTCCACAAGGTTCGAGTTCGATCGAACCTAAGATTTCCTGTTGTTCCATCATCTCTATGCAAGACATTAGAGAATGTTCACCAAAGTGTCATTGACTGGCAGCCAACAAAAACCATATAAGCCGACATTTGGGTACTTTTTAAGACAGCTCTGTGCAAAATATTAAAGAGAATTGACTCCCCCACCATCAACATAGACATATTATTGTGCATGAGGAAGAAAGATTGAAGACTGTCAAAGGGGAAAACAATGGGAATCCACTAAAAAGTTCATGCTCTCTTTATGGACCTCCAAGAGTTGTAGAGTTGATGTGACCTCTTTATCATGATTGGGAAACATCAGTTACTATTCCTGATATAGGAGTTCACTATATTCAATATAGTCTCTTTATATCAGCATCACTCGCACATTACATGGAGGGAAAGTGTTTTGTGTCGGCATCGGGTTATGTTGTGGTTCTGATTTGGACTCCTGCAGGCATCCGAGAGGTTAAATCCATCATCCGTGTATAAATGAATCCATCCTGACTATAATCATGTCCTAATGTTTAATCACCTCTAGAGTTGCATGGCACCGTCTGTGCCAGCCACGGGAAACGTGCACGCTCTCTCCTCAAATCACTGCCTCTTGTCCCAGTTTCGCTGGCAATTTTGCCACTGGGCGCCAAGATGCAAACAAGCACAACAGAGGAAATAAAAAATATCACAACGTAGAGGCCCCTGTCATGATTCAATGCACCACAGACATATAAAATCAAATATTGGAGCAGTGAAATGACCCTGCGCTCCTAGCAAGACACATCCGCAACCGTACCTCATTACTTTTTTCCCTTTTGTTATGACAATTGAATTATGGATTTTCTGAGAAGTTTCATTTTCATTTATTTTTACTTTTCTGTTCTTTCTCAGCCACTCCCCCCCCCCCCCCCCCCACACACACACACACACTTCCCTTCAAACCATCTTTTATGTTTTTAGGTGATATGTGGTGAGCAGAAGTTTGCTGCTGATCTGCGCTTCACTTCACTGTTTGTACTTCGTTAATTGTTATTGGGTTTTCAATCTGGATAAAAAACTTGAAACTGGAATGAAACTTTCTTCTTTATGAGTTTATAATGGGACAGTTTATTCTATCTATTTATCTATCTATCTATCTATTATCTATCTATCTATCTATCTCCTATCTATCTATCTATCTATCTATTATCTATCTATCTATCTATCTATCTATCTATCTATCTATCTCCTATCTATCTCCTATCTATCTATCTCCTATCTATCTATCTATCTATCTATCTATCTATCTATCTATCTATCTATCTATCTATCTATCTATCTCCTATCTATCTCCTATCTCCTATCTATCTCCTATCTATCTATCTATCTATCTATCTATCTATCTATCTTTATTGTAAGCTAGTGAAAATTGTCCAAATTGAAGGAATGAAACTTCCCTTGTCATTGTGAAGCATCAAAATAATTTTTTGCCTTCTTTTGGTGTCCATAGTGCTTTTAGCCATAGTTACCATAAAGGCAGACCACATTTCACTGGGGGGCAGAGAAAGGGTGTGGCTTATCAGAAAAGGCGTGGCCTAACATACATCAATATTTTACATTGACCATGAATAAAATTTAATGGTTTCACTGCTGATTGCTTATCGTAAAAAATTACACATTCTGTGTTCTATACTGGAACTGCAGAGATGACAACATCTATGAGATCCACTGGGACTATCATCCCATCAAACAAAGGAGCGACCCATAAAAAAGCATTGAAGTAGAATTCAAGCCAAATATTAGTAGTAGTAGTAGTAGTAGTAGTAGTAGTAGTAGTATAAAAAAGCCATTGTACCATTGTACCATTAGATCTCAACATTAACATCTCTTATAATTGTACACATTTTTTAGCACCTCGCCCGAATTCTCCACCACATCTCTGCACCAAACCCCCATAGAAGAGACGTCTAGAAGAGACACATACAGTATTTCCAGCTGACACAGAATATTCCCTGATCCCCAATAGTAACAAAGCAATGAGCACTGGCTGCTTTTGGTATTCCGGTCCCTTCTCCAACCTGGGAAATGAATTGGAGGCCAGGAAAGATTGTAGAGATTGGAAATCACGTTCTCTCGCTGATTGCAGATTGGTTACTCCTTTTATTCAGCGCCGGGACGGCAGAGTTTGTTTGCTCAAGCTGTTTTCCGCTGAACATATTGATTTTTATATATTTTTAACAAAGTGCTTAGCACTATCTTGTAGCACAACCTATCCATATTTATTAGGCCAGGCCAGTGAAAACAATTTCAACCAACTGAGACTGCAAATTCTTGAAAAAAAAAAAAAGAGAGAAAAATAAAAAAAGTGCAATGTTTTTATTTAAGGAAATTCAGCCGATAACTAAGAAAGCTCCGCCACTTTACAACGGGTATTCATTTTCATTTCACAGCATATAAAAAGGCAAAGCACATTTATGGGCAATGCACAAATAGGGAAGATGCTTTTACCGGACCCTTGAGACGCTTGATACACTACAGACCACCGTGTATTTCCTCGGTAGCGGCTTATGGATAGATGTTGAATGATTAAAATGTAGAAGGATCTTGAAGGAGGCTGTAATAGAAGAGCAAGGAATGGATTCTACTAAACCATGCTTCAGTTATAGCTATTTCTTAGAAAGCTGGTGGATAATCAATATGGCCGCCATCACAAATCCTGCATCGGTGGTTAACTAGCAAATCATATTGCGAGGCAATGTCATAGGCAACAATAGTACAGTGTGTAGTTACATACTGTAGTTAGAACTGTTAAAAAAAAAGACATGTGCAATCGGGGAGGGGATGAAGGGGAGGAGCATGGGTATGGCTCATTAGCATAAATTGGATGCAATTTTTATTTGCATTACAGATATAAGTCCCCAATATGACCAAAAGTCTCATAACCTGAATTGAGAGCTGTTGTTTAAGTCATCAAATGCATGGTTGGGCCAGAACAGATGTCAGATTGGGTCATCACACCCGAAGTTGTGCCTGGGCTTCTCTCAGTTGGGATAATCAAATGCATGGTCTGGCCAGGACTGCTGTCAGATTGGGTCATCAAACCTATGGTCTGGCCAGGACTGCTGTCAGATTGGGTCATCAAACCCATGGTCTGGTCAGAACTGCTGTCAGATTAGGTCATCAAACCAAGGGTCTGGCCAGGACTTGCAGTCATAATGCTTTAGAACTATCCTTTGCTCAAATTGATCCAGTCCCAAGAGAAATCTAAAAGCTGTGTTGATTTGCTGGTTATTGCAAAACCTATTGGTGAACAACCAAATGACTAAAGTCCACTTACTGACCAAAATTGAAAAAACATGGATGAAGCAGAGCAGCATGGCCACACGAACGATACAGTAATCCTTTGTGCAGCCTTGAAGTGCATTTAATCTGAATTTATAAAAGCACTACAAACAAGGGCCAATCTTGCTTATCAGCACTAAGGATGGTCCGAACCTGCCGAGGTTCGGGTTCGTATGAACCTGAACGCTCGGCATCAGATTCCCGCTGTCTGCCCGCTCCGTGGAGCGGGCGGATACAGTGGGAGGAACGCCTGGAAAACTGTGATGGCTATGGTTGTATCCCAGTTTTTCAGGCAGTCCTCCCACTGGATCCGCCCGCTGCACGGAGCAGGTAGACAGCGGGAATCATTACCGAGGGTTCGTACAAACCCGAACCAAACTCGGTTCAGACCATCCCTAATCAGCACTCATTTGATTCCATAGATGCCCCCCATCTTCCCCACCATCACCACCACAAGAAGCCATTTTAGATCTCTTGGCAGAACATTAATGAAGATATGTGACAAAGCTATAAAGATTAGGGAACTAGTGAGGCAAAATTTGGGTCCTCTACCGAATGGCCATCTATAAACCTAAGATTGTTGTTGAGCATACTTAAAGGGATTTCCCAATGATGAATCCTATTTTCAACTGTCTAATAAATTAACATATTGTTAAATTTATTCTACTACCATTTTTGGTGTTTCACGCTTTCCTTCTTATCCTAATTGTCTGCTCTGTTGTCTAGCTCAACTTCCTGTCTAGTGTACAATCTACAACTTCTATAACTTCCTTCCTGTTCTTTCTGTATGCTCTAGCTGGAAATTCAGCCAACTCTATCTTCCTCCTGGAAGTTTAGTGGAGTTGTTGTCAGGAAGGTGAAGTAGGAGGGACATAGATTTGGCTGAACTCTCCGCTAGCATAGTGTCCAGGAGGTACAGGAAGTCTGTTACAGGATGTATGCTAGACAGGAAGTTAGGCTAATGAAGACAACATAGCGGTCTGCACTAGAAGCGGAAAGCATGATAGACCACAGACAGGTAGCAAAATAGATTTATTTACCAAACACTGTTCATTTATTAGACTATCTAGTCATCAAGAAATTCCTTTAAATAGCCAGTCTATATAAAAATCCTTTTAACTGATCAGTGAAAACTTTAAGTGCACGTTACAGCCATCCCCTGATTGGCTGCAAAAGTTTTAGTTAAAATTAGCATTTTCTTTCATTACTTTACAGTCAATTATAATTGCTGACTCATAGCCGACGGCTATTATAAGGTCACGTTCAACACGTACTCCTCAATAACCCCCAATATCGCTAAGGATCATTACAAGCCGACACTTAATCAATTTTCCCAGTGCTGTTAACCAGCAGCTTACGCTCTGCCTGCTACCACTCAGTGCTCTTTTAAGTGCTGGAAGGGGGATATGAGTCAGTTTATGGCGCACACGGACCAGAAGGTGGCTGATCCATCCGAATCCCATAGGTGCGCGTTAAACAACTTGGCCCATAATTACCTTGCTGTCACAGCACTTCCATACATTGCAATCCCTTGACAAAGAGGATGCAAAATTGTTTTCTACGGAGCTGAAAATTCCTCTGATGTGTTAACCTTGGGTTTGTCAAGCAAACGGCCCCACTGAACCGCTCAAACATCTCAGCCGGTTGCAGAATTCCAACCCCCTCTCTCCCATCAGCCCTCCCCCCCATCCTCCCTTGCCTTGGGGGTATTCAATCTCATGAATTTGATTAAATTACCCTGCGCTCAGTATTCCTTTAATATTGCTTTTTAATATATTTATGGTGGCTCCTTCGATAAAAATACTGTACATGCGGCGCTTTCTTTAAAGCTGCAAAGTCCCATTTGGGGCAAACAATGAAAGCCTTATAAAAAGAATGTGATGTTACAAGCCTCTAACCGCATTCAAATTACTCGGAAACAACATCTTACTGTACACTTTTCATTATTGTCAGCGGTGCCAGGAATACGGGCTAGGAATACGATAGCAGAGAAAAATGGGATTTTTATTGAAATATTACAGCAGCCGCTGGATGGGAACAATGCGGAGTTAACCTAGAAGGCTCGGCGCATCACCGCGGCTGAATAGGAAGCTTGGTTAATGTTCTCCCTAATGAAAAGGATAGTGGGTCATGTATAAAACATATAGGAATTACTGATCAATCTACGATACCTCCATAAGCAAATGTATTCATCCGATGATGTGTCTGAGTACCAAGGAAAGATAACATAAGATTTCTTTAGTTCTCCTACTGACTTCCTATAAGTTTATACATTTGATACATACATGCTATAACAGATATGTCCATCCTTACCTATCGCCAAACCTTGGTACAATTTTTAATACGTTATTACAACTGACTGGAAAAACCATTGGCGAAATCACATCGTAGTCATTCACATAGGGCATAAACAACCCCGGACAGAGTATAACAGAGTCATGGTCATTTCAGAGGAAAAGAAGGACACAGCTGTAGTATGAAGAGATGTATTGAGATGGCAGGGAGGAATTAGTATCCCACAATGCTTTTTGGAAAACGTGTTGATGGGTGGCCTCTTCTTCTCCTCGCCCTTGGTTGACTACAATAAACATGTGTCTTTTTCCAATCAGGCTATGTTAGCATATATCCGAACCAAATCCATTCTCTACTGGGTTACTAGGTACTGTATCTACCCTCTACTGGCTAGTCTCTTGCCCAGTAGCGCTCAAAACTACGCAAAACTTTGAGGGAATTGGGAAAAATTGTCCAGTACTGTAGACAATGATTAATGTTGATGGTTTATCAAAGCCATCCATAAAAATTTGAATGGTGACAGCCAATTAATTTCTCAGAGTTTGAGTTAAATGGGCACCATCACTTTAAAAAAAAAAAAACTTTAGACATGATTAATAAGCCCCTGGGTGGGGGCAGACACCCAATGAAGACCACCTTGGAGAGAGAGCCCAGCTGTGCACTACTCTCACCACTCATTCAGTAGGGGGTTGAAATCCATATTGCGATCAATTACTTTTTTTTTTTTTTTTTTTTAAGTGACACTTAAAAGAAAAAAAAAATTATAAATGAAAAGACCTGAAATGTTCCATTGTTTAACACTTTCCCAGAATATTTCCTGATCATGTGAATTGTAAAACAACATCTCCAAGACATCATGTTCCCGAAACAACAGATTGATGTCATCTCAGCTCAGGGTTTTCCAAAGTAAGGTGCAAGTTTGCTAATTTATGGAGCGTTCGAGAAACTTAAAGCAACATGACAGGAAACCTTCACACCACAGGAACAATGAAAAACCTGATACCTCAGGTTCTTAATCACGGAATATACTGTGAGAAACTCTATAGCGGAGATAAGTTTCTTATCACTTTTCTTCAGTGTGATCTGATAAAGCTAGTAAGTTAGATAAAGCTAAGAAAACTTACCGTCATATGGCAACCCACCCTATATCCTGATACTACTCTGAATCCAATTATAATATCAGCTCTGGTTCCTTTAAAAAATTCCATTCTTCTAGAACTCAAGGAGAACGAACAAGATTGTAACGTTAAAATGTTATATCTGGTTTATCTGCAATACTCTGTAGGGAGGTGTTTGTGCTATGAGAGTCTATGAGTGGCCACCCAGTGGTTGTGATGGGGATTGCAGCCTGTTAAGGTTTTGGCTAATGTTTCATGATATTGGAATTGACTTTGTTTCATGCAAGAGTTATTGGTAAAATTTTGCATAGGGGTAAGTGGGAACCCATCGCTATGTGCACTATGATATGGATACAGGGTTCCATGAGATTCATGGATCATTAGCTATGGCAAAACTGCATGCTTTCAGGTGTAGGGGTTTTGGTGAGAATTCCTGTTTTTCAAATTCCAGCTTTTGAAATATAGTGTTAAGCTGGAGTACCTTGGGCTCACCAGAGAGGGCAACTCTGGTCATCTATACCCTAGGTACAGATTATCACTAGTGTTGAGCAGAGTTGCCAAAGCGTTCAGGTTCTGCAACATGTTCGAAACCTGGATTCTCTACATTTGACCCCCTGCATGTGGAGAACGTAGATGCCACTCTAGTAAGCCTGTAAAACATTGAAATAGCAATAGTTCATATCCATGCAGTGTTGGACTGGCCCACCAGAGAACCAGAGGATCCTTCGGTGGGCCCCCTAGCTTAAGAACCAGCATTAACACTGACTGACATGTGGTTTCTCACTGGTTCTTCATTGGTGGGCCCCCGGGATAATTCCCTCTCGTGGGCCCCAGATACACCAATCCGGCTCTGTATCCATGTGATGCTTGCAACCTTAGGGCTGCATCCAACTTCTCCAGACGTCAAGAGTCAAATGCCAAGAGTTTGGGTTCAGAGAACGCTGCCAAACTTGAACAGTTTCGGCAACTCCGCTCAACACTACATGTCACCAATCAAAAATAAGGAAGAGTCGTATGGATTACATGGAATTACACAATGTACAATTGTACATTATGGGCCCTGAAGACAGCTTTAAGGTTTTTTTATTATGATTATTATTATTATTATTTTTTTTAGCTTAACCTTTCTTTGGGGCTCTATTGTATTAGGGTTTTAGGGTGTTTAGGGCCAGTAAAGGATCTTCTGGTCCTCTGAAGGGTCTATAAGTTGTAGAACATGACAATAATAATATTTAATGGTTAGTTGCATCGTATGAGACAATGTTTTCCATAATGCAGTAAAGCAAAATTGGCCCCACCCCCGAGGAGCCTATATCTCTCTATAAAGTGAAGGCCAAGTGATTAATTAAATAAACACTTAACTAATGGTTATTTTTTTATATAATTGTGCATACAAAGAAACAACGGGAGGGTTTTATCCTTGGGCGGAAAAAAATTATATAATTATACACGGAAACTATTTAAAAATAGATTTTTTTTTATTTTATTTTTTTTTTTTTTGCTTTTTCTTCATTTCTAGTTTTCGTTAGTAATATTTTCCTGACCTCATCTGTAAAATGCCAGAGCATAAAAATAAAGGTCAGTGTCACGGCGCACAGGCTATAAAGCGTTTATTGCAAACAGAACAGAATGTATTTTTAACAGGGAACACTAGAAATTACAATTATTATAGAGCGAGGAAAAAGAGGGGGGGAAATTTTGAAAAAAAAAATTAAATGTTGTGCTTAATAGTATCTGTTATATGATCTGTTAGAGCACTTTATGGGGCGCAGGGATTGCAATGTTAATTGTTAAACATCCAAAGAATTCAGGAGCTGGGTCAATCTGTCCGGCTATGCTAGTGGTCTGACGGCTATGGTAGTGGACTCACAAGCTTTTATAGAACTACAACCCCCAGCATGTCCTGACAATGGCACCTGCTAAAGGTATCTAATATTTTATCATTGAATTTTTTTGACAAAGTATAGTAGATGGAGATTTTGCCTATAGGAGTATGGAAATCATTTGGTTATATATATATATATATATATATATATATATATATATATATATATATCTGCACATACACAAACCTACATGCACACATGAATATACACAAACACAGCTACATACAGACTGTACGTACATACATACATACATACATACAAAAAAAAAACATATATGTTAACAAACTCAAATACATATATATGCACATACATTCACACCTGCAAACAGACAGACTCATATACACTAACATGAATATGCATACAAATGCCCCCAGTGTATGCTATGGAAAAGGCGCATATTCTTACCTTTCCCATAGCATATGCCGGCCATCACCCCTGCTCACCTGATGGGTGGGCAAGGGGGGTACAGCAAGGTGGGCAGGAGACGTGGCCTCCTCTAGGGCCTAATTTATCATGGTTTACACTTGCACACCTCCGGAGATGGTGTGGATTTTTGTCCAATCCTTGCGACAGGTGTAGGTCCGACCGTTTTCTTAAGAGAACCTCCCCTCCCACTCCCACCTGCTGGCTAATTTATGCTTCACATAGATAAACACTGATACAAAACTAGTATAAAATACACATAAATACAAGAATCTAATAGTTCAGTAAAAGATCCATTCTATGATTTAAGCCATTTGGAAAAGATGTAGCTAGCATAAGTATCCAATACCCCTCCCGATTGAGTAATTTGTGTCTTCTATCTTCTCCACGGTCGGGGCAGGACACTCTTTCTATGCCAGTGATACTTAGTGCAGACACATCACCTGCGTGAATGGAAGAAAAATGTTTTGGAACATTCAAAGCATTTCCGACATTATTGTGGGTTGCTCCATAAATGTCTTCTCTTGTGTCACACTTACCGGATCCGCAGCTGATTTTCTGCTGCGGATTCGCAGCAGATCCGCAGCAGATTTCATTTAAATATCTGAACACAGCATCAAATATGCACCATCAAATCTGCTGCGGATCCTGTAGGTGTGAACGCACCCTTAATCTGTCTTTCATTTTTCATTTAGTACAGCCCACATATCCAATGTTACATATCTGGCATTTAATAAAGTATACAATCCAGGTGGTGTTGCAGTTAATAAAACACATACACACATGCTGTACTGTACAAATATATATACATAGAGGCTCATATACTATACATATACATACTGTACTGTGCAAATATACATACATACAGACTCATATACTATACATACATACATACGCAGATACTTAACTGCATAAATACACATGCATATAGACTCACATACTATACATATACACATACACACATAATGTACTGTACTGTACAAATAAATATATATATATATATATATATATATAGACTCACATACTATACATATACATACTTACATACATACTCTACTGTACAAATATACATGCCCATAGACTCTCATACTATACACACATATAGGCACAGATTTATCAAACATGGTGTAAAGTGAAACTGTCTTAGTCGCCCCTAGCAACCAATCAGATTCCACCTTTCATTTTTCAAAGAGTCTGTGAGGAATGAAAAGTGGAATCTGATTGGTTGCTAGGGGCGACTGAGCCAGTCTCACTTTACACCATGTTTGATAAATCTCCCTCATACTGTACTGTACAAATATACATACATATAGAATCACATACACAAACACAGATATAAATCCATAAATGCACACAGACCATATACACAGATGCAACTTCAGTATATAAACACACATATACTCTTACTCCGATATATACGTATAGACACATAAACATGTACAGCATGCACAAATAAAGGTAGACACAGTTATCATATACATACATAAAAAGTCATGCACAAATACACAAACCCCGTATACATACACACAAAAGAGATACACACAGTACTTGTATATAATTCCTGCATATATACACACGCGCCAACTGACATACTTACACCCTTATACATACAACACTGAACACTGCCAAATACCACTACACCTGTACAATATGATATTTGTGCCAACATAGACACACAAGCCACACATACACACACACACACATATATATATATATATATATATATATATATATATATATATATATATATACACACACACACATAGCACAATGTTGACAGTTTCTATCCTAACTCGCCCCGCTGAAGCTGGCAGGAGACAAGTCATCTGATATTTAGGGGTAGGCACATTTTTCTTTTAGTAATGCCGGTGGGACCCGAGTGCCGAAACACCTCAGGCATAAAAAAAACATTAATGCGCAGGAGCCTCGGAGGAATTAATCCGCAATCAAAACAAAGATCAAATGAATATATCAAATGAAGCGGGATAATTTAGGAATATATTTATGGGCACGGACAAGTATTTTGTGTCCTGTTTTCCTACAAATAAAGACACAGATCTCCTTCAGGGACCTCTTAGCCATGCCACATGCAGTTCAGACTCTTGCTAAGGGAACTGCCTCATACATATTAATGGCAGTTTCAGGATATCGAGGCACATCAGAGGGATGTCAAAGAGATGTCACCGCCTGAATTCCCTCATACATGCCAATAAGTTATTGACGAAAAGAGCTGATATCAGTATATTCGGTGACACCGCTGCCAGTTCGAATGGGATGGTGCGGTAATGAAGGAGAAATGGGGTAAGGAGACAGGAGGAAATCGCAACGGACACAGAGGCGAGGGGTGATTTACTTTGCACTGTATAGAATTCATGAGACGACCGACTCAGCATCCATTCTATACAAAGTGCAATGACTCCGTCCTCCGATGCTGAGTCAGAGCTTTTCCCTGCATCGTTTTACAGCGCCGCACTTCCCATTCACTCTCTACCGTAGTACACGTAGCCCCAGTCTTAAACATTATTTTCTCCTATGATAAAAGAAGACCTGGAAATATAAGTCACTTTTACTATTTTATTCATTAATTTCTCTTGGTAGAATACATGAGTAGGAGATCAACCAAGAGGCACAATTATATAGTCTATAGCGGTGGATACGGGTATCTACATCGCCTGTGCAGTTTTATAATTGTATTGCTACCTCTAGCGGTACTAGTGTGTCAGTCTTTACTGTGGTTCCACCATTCTACTCCCAGAAATGCAAGGATGCTATAGAATTCTACAGGTGATTTCCTCCATTAAACATACACTGTACCATACTGCCTCTATGTGCATAAAAACAACTATTATACTGCCTCCTTTGTACAAAAATATAACTACTATATTACTGCCCCTATATACAAGAATATGACTACTATAATACTGCTCCTATATACAAGAATATAACTACTATAATAGAATGGAGTAGAAAAATTGAGGCGGTCACTCACCACTTTAGATGCCGAAGGTACTTTATTCATCCAGACATGAACATAGCAGGGAAGGGGGAAGGTGGAGGAGCGGGTGCAATCAGACAAACGTTTTCGCGGACTTCCGCTTCGTCAGGTCTGGCTACGTCACACAGGTGAGGGTGTGTTTTATAGGTAATGTGATACAAGTGAAAATAGTATGAAACTATTACAAAAATATATTATAAAAACACATTAAAAACAAGCCGCAGCAAATGAACTAGAACAGTAGGGCATTTAAATCATTTCTCTCGTTGAGGCCAGAGACGCCCGTAGCGTCCAATCGGATGATCCATCTGGTCTCACACTTAAGCAACAATTTCAACCAGTCCCCACCGCTGCCGGGAGGGTTAACCCTTTCTAAACCTATCGACCCGTAGAGGGCGCACGAGGGGGCGGAAATCCAAATTACAAGAGAGCTCCCAAACGGAAGCAAGTCTCATGGAAGTAACTGAAGAGACCCTCCTGGATCCCCCCAATGTAGTCAACATCTCTGGGGTTGACCTACCAGATGGCTGTGAATTATTATTGACAAAGGGACTTAATTTTGGCTTACACGAAGAATTCTCATATGAGAATTTTGAGGCTGATTTTTTCAAAGCCATTAGGAAAATCAATTTGCACAAGTTCTTCAACGTCCATAAAAACACACAAGATAAATCTGCATTATCTACCCCACAGTATCACATTGGCCCTTTGGGATTTTTTATGCCAGAAGAGCTTACCCCCCAGGACATATCCAGTATTCATACATTATCTACCTTGGAAGAAGATTCTCCCCCTCCATGTCCTGTCGTTCAGACTACTGAAATATTTTCAGGAGGAAAACCTTCTACCTTCTCCCCACAGATTCCCCCAGGGGGAGCAATT
The DNA here is from genome assembly GCF_027789765.1 of Dendropsophus ebraccatus. Taxonomy (NCBI): domain Eukaryota; kingdom Metazoa; phylum Chordata; class Amphibia; order Anura; family Hylidae; genus Dendropsophus; species Dendropsophus ebraccatus. The sequence goes on from NC_091456.1 coordinate 182,530,310, forward strand.
GACATTTTCTACAAATCTGTGCTGCGTGATACTAAAGCACTTGTGTATCCTAAGCCCCCCAATAATCTCACACATAGTGAGAAGCGAGCTCTGGAGTGGCTAAAGAAACGACCTGATTTAAAGATCATACGTGCAGACAAAGGTGGCTCCACTGTTGTCATGCAGAAGAGCTATTATTTGGAAGAGGCGCATCGCCAATTAGACGATAGAAACATCTATGCCAAGATCGACAGGGACCCTACCAGCAAGATTAAGGAACGGTTACGAGGACTCCTTCATAAGGCAGTGGCCAACAAAGCCCTTGATCAGAAAACTGCTGAGAAGCTCATTCCTGACTCGCCCCGTAAACCAAAGTGGTACTTGTTACCCAAGATACATAAGTCGCTGAGCCGACCGCCGGGCCGTCCTATCGTCTCGGCGGTCGGCTCAGTGACTGAAGGGTTATCACAGTACCTTGATTGGGCCCTTAGACCTCTCCTCCCCACCTTTGCTACTTATTTAAAGGACACTAATGACTTTCTGCAGGCTTTAGATACTATCTCCTGGCAACCCGGTTATTCCTTGGCGTCCATCGATGTGGAGAGCCTCTACACCCGCATCCCTCATGATGCGGGTGTGGGGGCTCTCGACCACATCCTTGGGCGCACGGGTCAGTCATCCTCCTACAGGTCCTTTATTTGTGATGCCCTCCTTTTTGTTTTGGGGAATAATTTTTTCACCTTTGAGGGAGATTGGTATCGTCAGGAGACCGGCACTGCTATGGGCACGCCGGTCTCCTGTACGTATGCCAATCTCTTTCTTTCTTGGTTTGAGCAACATTTCATTTTTTCTATTAAGAATCCCTACATTAAATTTATTGTTTCTTTTTTCAGATATGTGGACGACATTTTCATTGTCTGGAATGGCACCCCAGACACTTTCCGTGAATTCGTCACATATCTGAATACATCAAATTCTGTTAATATGTTGTTCACATATAATTTTGGGGGTTCTGAGTTAGATTTTTTGGACGTTAAAGTTAAAATTATTGACAATTCTATTCATACATCCGTTTTTCGTAAAGCTACAGCTTCAAACTCTCTATTACATTTTGCTAGTTCACATCCTCTTTCTGTTAAGAAGTCCATACCTTTCAGCCAAATGTTGAGAATCAGACGCATCAACAACAGTGATGAGACGTTTTTTGTACAGGCTAATGAATTGCGTCATCGCTTGACGGCCAGGGGTTACCCCCCCGCCGTCATCAATGACGCATACATCAAAGTCAGTAATATAAATTATATTTCTTTACGTACACCTAAACATAGACACACTAATCAACAGAATAACGAGCAGAGGAGGTTTACCTTTTCATTACAAAATTCCCCCTTAAATGAAACTATTAAAAATATCATCAGAAAACACTGGTACATTTTAGAGCAAGATGAGGATATCAAGACCGCTGCCCTCAATAAACCACTGTTCACATTCAAAAGGAGCAAAACCATCGGAGACACACTAGCCTCGGGCAAGATTGATCGTACTCAATCTTGGCTCACTAAATCTTTACCCTCAGGCAACAGACGCTGCGGGCAATGTAACTACTGCCCCCAGCTCCTCACACAAGCCTACATTGTTTTGGGAGGGGTAGAATGTTTTATTAAACAGTTTATTACCTGTAAAACTACTCACGTAGTATATGCCGTTATTTGCCCCTGCCACAAGTATTATATAGGGAAAACTAAGAGGCCCTTGTGGACAAGATTTAAGGAACACCTCTATTCGCTACGTTCGGGTAAAGGGGTCCCCCGCCTTATCAACCACATACGCAACGATCATGCTAATGATGCGAAATGTTCAAAGGTGATAGGTTTAGAAAGGGTTAACCCTCCCGGCAGCGGTGGGGACTGGTTGAAATTGTTGCTTAAGTGTGAGACCAGATGGATCATCCGATTGGACGCTACGGGCGTCTCTGGCCTCAACGAGAGAAATGATTTAAATGCCCTACTGTTCTAGTTCATTTGCTGCGGCTTGTTTTTAATGTGTTTTTATAATATATTTTTGTAATAGTTTCATACTATTTTCACTTGTATCACATTACCTATAAAACACACCCTCACCTGTGTGACGTAGCCAGACCTGACGAAGCGGAAGTCCGCGAAAACGTTTGTCTGATTGCACCCGCTCCTCCACCTTCCCCCTTCCCTGCTATGTTCATGTCTGGATGAATAAAGTACCTTCGGCATCTAAAGTGGTGAGTGACCGCCTCAATTTTTCTACTCCATTCTTGCTGGACTGTTTTTCTTTGGCACTGGGCACCTCCACTAGCCGTATATTTTATCCAGTCTAGAGCTTGCCTGTCTGTTACATCGCAGTCTGGTTGTGCAGGTAGTAGTGCCAGCCGCTCTGTCTCTACTACATAACTACTATAATACTGCTCCTATATACAAGAATATAACTACTATAATACTGCCCCTATATATACAAGAATATAACTACTATAATGCTGCTACTATATACAGGAATATAACTACTATAATACTGCTCCTATATACAAGAATATAACTACTATAATACTGCTCCTATATACAAGAATATAACTACTATAATACTGCTCCTATATACAAGAATATAACTACTATAATACTGCTCCTATATACAAGAATATAACTACTATAATACTGCCTCCTATATACAAGAATATAACTACTATAATACTGCTCCTATATATAAGAATATAACTACTATAATACTGCTCCCATAAACAAGAATATAATTACTATAATACTGCTCCTATATACAGGAATATAACTACTATAATACTGCTCCTATATATAAGAATATAACTACTATAATACTGCTCCCATAAACAAGAATATAATTACTATAATACTGCTCCTATATACAGGAATATAACTACTATAATACTGCTCCTATATATAAGAATATAACTACTATAATACTGCTCCCATAAACAAGAATATAATTACTATAATACTGCCCCCTATGCACAAGAATCTAAGTACTATAAAATTCATCTATATGTATTAGTAAAAAGTAAACTTTACAACTTACTAAAGTTTATTTCTGTTACTTTTTTCTTGATTTTCTTGAGTTTATATAGAAAAAATAAATTCTCTGTGGGAAGAAATTATCCTCCAGCTGTGCCGCGTAAGGTTGTCCTTAAATAGTCCGGTCTTCTCTACTCAATCAAATTGACTACCTTGCTCTTCTATCTCAATCCCAGTAGAAGAAAAATATACAAGAAATGTGTACAAATGTATATGATCATTAGCAGCCATTCAGACTGGTGCTGCTGCTTCTCGAGATAAATGACATTAATCAACGGGATGTCTTCAGACCTCATGGCTAGTCATTTGTTACATTAATTGGTCCACTTAAAAAAAAAAAAATTCTGTCAAGGTGTTAAAATCTCAGACTGGAAAACATGCTAACTACCTGCCATGTTCCTCCCCGCACCTACCTCCTTATATTTCCATAATCACTAACAGAAGAATGGTGGCTTGACCTCATCATGGTTGTAGATGCTTTGGCCTTGGATTGAATCAATGCTGGGTCATCGGATGTGTCAACTTTGTTTGAGTCCTTAAAGGGGCTGTCCATTAGTAGTATAACGTGGTTGCGTTCAAATACAGGACCATACTGTATAGGCTGGGTAGATTACTAAAGTGGAGCCAGAATACTAGACACAACCAGTGTCGGACTGGCCCACCGGAGAACCGGCGGATGCTCTGGTAGGTCCCCAGCTCAGAACCTGCAGTTACACTGACTGACATGTAATTTCTCACTGGTTCTTCATTGGTGGGCCCCAGGATCATTTCCTCTGGTGGCCCCAGATATCCCAGTCCGATACTGGACACATCCTACAGGAAAGATATGACTCTGCTTTATAATGGAAGCGGCCATATTTTTCTAACCTTAGACAAGATTTTTGAAAAACAAAAACATCAAACTTCTGTGAAGTAAACAATTGTTGTTCAAAGTGGACAATCACTTTAAGGATAGAAGCAAAATTTATACCTCACTTCCTTAAAGTGTTTTGTCATTTAAAAAAAACTAAATTATTTGTCACGCAGACATGTCAAATATTTTGATCAGTAAGGGTATTGGCGTTCAGACCCATATTTATCAATAGATATAGCTGGGAGAAGAACACCACTCTACGCTTCACTTCTTAGCACGCTGATAGGCCTGACTTGTTGTATGGGATGAGCTCCGTAGACTTAAAAAATGAAACCAATGTCCTGCAACAAATTGGATCAAGTGATGGGCCTGGGAGTTAAACACACAGTGGAGTGCTTCTCACGCTTATACTCAGTGATCAACAGGGCTTTGAAAATCCAGACCCCGACCAATAAAAACAACATTTCCCAAACTGACCAGAGATGTACTATCATAAAACAGACACAGTTGTTTATACAAAGGTTGAAATTCTTCCTTTTCCTATAATCGAGCATCTTCCCTCTCTGTTTAATTCCTGCTTAACTGTCTGAAAAATCAAGATTGCAAGTAATATAAGTCTATGGAGGTGGGAGAAGGCAATGGGAAGGGTACTGCCAGGAATTTCGGGATACAGCCTAGGTAATAGGCAGAATCCCAGAACTCCACCTTCCTCTCAGACCGGGAAGGCATCGGGAATCAAATGTTGCAGGTTCGTTCAAAATCCAGAGGTTCGATCATCTCTAGTAAAGAGGGGGTAACACAGTTCCATTTTCTTTTCAATAGGGTTGAGGTTGTCTTCTTCCTCTTCCAGTAGACTTCATAGAGCTAGCAGTTCTGCCCCTTCACTTCTACTATCGTGACTTTCGAAAAACTATTTCCCAAATGGGCCAATATACAAACATTGAGTTTTACTGATTTTCATCCTTGGACGGGTTGATTTCCCATGGGCCGTAACGCTCTTTATGTGCACCGTTCATGGAAGGAATTTTCGGTAATGAGAAAATATTGGAATGTCCATCTACCAGGGGAAATTTATGCGCCTCCTACCTCTAAAGACGTTATATTCAATTATCAGCCATGGTGCAGATTCTCCGGGTGGCAAGATTTTTTTGGAGAATTTTTTTGCAAATTGTTTGTCGTATCAAAAGCCATCCGTCAAGGCAGGAAAGTGTTAACCTACAAATCTCAAACTCCTCTGAAAACTGTTCACCCTGCGGTAAGGAGGATTACCAGGCTGATTTCCGACAGTATAAATGTAACATATAGCCTAATGATCTACTGCAATATTTAACAATACAACAGACTCTGTCAAATGCCTAACAGCTCGCTGTACCTGAGACAGAGATTGGCGGCTGCGGTCGACTTTCTAATGAGTCTAATTAGAGCTGATTCTTATTTCAGTAACTTTGTTTGAAGTAATTTGGTAGTGCAGGTGGTGCAGACTCTATTACAGCACTTGATTCTTTAAGGAAACGCCAAAGGCTCATTCACGAAACTGTTGTACAACCTATGCTGGAATATGGCAACCATACAAGTCTATGGGGACCTGCTAGGGGCATGACTTTAGGTGGGGCAAAACTCACAGTACAATGAAGGCATGGGGTTAGATATTTAAGAATAATGGTCCCTTTCTGCCCATATTTATTTGTGAAAATTTATGAATTTAACATCAGGTGATCGGTTCTGGCATGGGGATCGCGTGGTCCTTTTTTAAGACGCCTCCTAATTCCCACGCTCTTTTGCCGTGCACCGGCCCGGCTCTATGCAGATTGTGACTATTTTCCCTACCCTCTGTGAAGCCGCATCACCAAGGGGAAAGGTAATTGTCACACTGGGCCGGTCCGATAGAGTCGGGCCACTGCATGGCAAAAGAACAGCGATGAGCAAGGCAACCAGGCGGTATTTAAAAAAGAAAGTACTGTGCCACCTGGGTCCCTGTGCCGTTGCCGTTTTCCTGATGGATTTGAAGTACCCGATGGTAATTTTGCTTTAATAGTAAACCTAATATACGAGTAAGCAAAAAAGTAATTGTCCAACTTAAATCTAAAATATTAAATGGGTTATCCAGCGCTACAAAAACATTGCAAACCGCACCTTAACTGGTGACAAGAGTCGTTTTGTCTCTTAAAGAAAGTGGCCATGTTTTTGTAGCACTGGATAACCCCTTTAAAGAAGTTACTTTGCAATAAATCTTAATTAAATTTTTTCAGACTTATGTGTCTCCAAGGTAACAGACTACAAACAAGGCTTGTGTAGTCTAATCCTGTATATTAGCTTTCATTCATCCTCTTAAAGGGGTTATCCTGGGAGTTCTCTTCCATTTTGGTCACAGAAGGTTTAGATGGTGTAGGAAGAACTTTATTGAGATCATCACATGCAGGTGAAACCACACCCACATGCAATGATCGCAATATAGTCCCTGCCCCACCTTCTTAGCCTACCACTTGGGAGGAAGTTATATGTTAGATAAGAAAAAAGGCAGAACAAAGCTGCTGGGGAGCAAGTAAATGTAAGAACCTTTCTTGTTCTGGAAGTAACCCCTTTGGTGTTTCAATAGGAAAAATAGGGGACAAAAAGAAGAGAGTATATTTATAGGATAAGCCTTCATAGGAGTCACATAGGCCTGCATAGGAGCCATAGACAGAAAACAACAAAACAACAAAAGAAAATAAATCATTCTAGATGTGTTGGGAAAAAATAGATATGTCCTTTAAGGAAATATTTAAAGACTATCTAAAAATCTGGATGTATATAAATAGTAATTTTTTCCCCCCAATCTGCCTGAAAAGCCACGGTGACCTTTCAGCCAGTAGAGCCCGCAGCTAGTCGCAGCTGCCATATTATATTACCATCAATAGCAGTAACTTTCTTCTCCCCATATGGGCGCTGCTACTGGGATTGGCTCATTAAAACCTGATCAAATATTCCACCATTTTCCTTGTTTCTCATTCATGGTCTTTAATCAGCAACTAATTCTCCGACATTACAATACTGAACCAATATCACGAGGAAATACACAGTGTAAATGGTCTCTTAATGTATTCATCAATTCCCCAATTAATCCTCCAATCAAGCTGTCAATCAAACTATTTACCCATTAAGTGATCCGATAAAGTAGTCCCAACAAACACAGCTGATGTTTAGTGGCCTCCCAGATAATATATTGTTATATTATGATAGAAAGTAGTCATAGAATCCAATCTCTAATGAAATGGGGGGGGGGGGAACAGGATAAGTTCTACTTCTAGAACATTCCAGACGTATGGGGCGAATATGATAAATTTTAGAATATTCTAGACCTATGGGGGGGAGCTAAAGCTTTGGCTGTTCAGGCATGATGGAAATTGTAGTTTTGCAACAGCTGGGGGGGCCTAAGTTTGGCACCCCTGTACTAGAGCATTCTGGACCTATGGGGGGGACCATGATAAATTCTACAACATTCCAGGCCTATTGGGGGAGGGCAGGATACATTTTAAAACATTCTGTCCCTATGGTAGTAGGGAGAGGTGGCAGGATAAATTCTAGAACATTCTGCCCCTATGGTAGTGGGGGGAGGTGGCAGGATAAATTCTGGAACATTCTGCCCCTATGGTAGTGGGGGGAGGTGGCAGGATAAATTCTAGGACATTCTGCCCCTGTGGTAGTGGGGGGAGGGGGGTCAAGATAAATTCTAGAACATTCTGGACCTATTGGAGGAAAAGCTAAAGCTTTGGCTGTTCAGGCATGATGTGAATTGTAGTTTTACAATAGCTGGGGAGCCTGAGTTTGACACCCCTTTTCAAAAGCATTCTGGACTTATGGGGGGGGGGGGGGGGCAGTATAAATTATACAACTTTCCAGGACTATTGGGGTAGGGCAGGATAAATTTTAGAACATTCTGCCCCTATGGTAGTGGGGGGAGATGGCAGGATAAATTCTAGAGTATTCTGCCCCTATGGTAGTGGGGGAGGGGGGGGGGTTCAGGATAAATTCTAGAACATTCTAGACTTATGGATATCTGATTATCCAGTTATGTAATAGTTGGAGTGGAAATTATTTTATTCTGATTCAGGATGCTGCACTAATGTTAGACGGTAAATTTTTCATTCTGTGCCAGAAAAAAAAATTGTCCCCTTTTAAATCATGTTCCATATTCCCATTGAAAAAACTGAGATGCCGAATTCACACTAATTTCTATGTGAATTTTACCCTTTATTGCATGAGCGGACAAGAGGGGCAGGAGAAGAGAATGAGAACATCTCCCAGCACATCTGCCTAATAAAAATGTTGTTGTTATTTTTTAAGCTCATTCAGCATTGTCCTCGAAAAGTTAATTATTTTTACAGTCAAAAACCTGCTTAATCGGATAAAATTTTACTGTAAAAATCCCTTTCTCCAGATTGGAATTCAAGGTAAAATTAGGCTTTGATGGTTATGTCGACTTTTGAAATATTTTCTTTTTAGCACATTAAAAAAACAAACAAAAAACATGACGTTGCAAATTACAAATGATTGATTCAAATCTGCAACTGTTGTGTGTGCAAATCTGTTGTCATGGTTACAGACTACAAAGCAACTTTGTGTAGTCTGATAATGTAGTCCCTTTGTCTATGTTCCTTACAACTTAACTAAAGTTGGAGATAGATGTTAGCCAAATGGGCATGCTCATCTTGGCCCCGCAAGTATGGTTTTCAAATCGCTTCCAAACACCAATGGCAGTAAAACATGTCTGCTTTCATCCAGAAACAGCACCACATCTGCTGAAGACACAAAAATCTGTATGTGAGCTTTTTTTTCTGTCTCTCCCTCCTCCCCACTCCCTTCCAAGATGGCTAAAGTGAACTACTCCCTGGCAGGCTGTACCTGCAACATTGTAGCATCTTTGTAATGCTGGAAGGTCAAGTTGCTGATGGACTCGCTGTGATTCATCCTCATTCGTTACACAATTGCTACAAAGTTGCATATAGTGACTTGTTTACATCAGCCAACTCTGAAAGGAGGGGGAGGAGGGGGAGAAAAGTTTTTTGTGTCTTCAGCAGAAAGCAGCAGCTGAGAACTGGGGGAAGGAGACTATATAGATAATGACAATTATGGAAGGAATTGTTAGTCTCACCATGGGCAGCAAAAGTTATCTATGGAGGGAGAGGTGGACGGCACCACCCAGGCAATCTCCGGCACCTGGAATCAGGACTACGAGCAGGTAGCTATGACCAACGAGACAACTGAACCCAGTGGTGCTCTGCTCTAAACAGGAACGTATTGTGAATAAAGTGAGAAAACAGAAACGGGCACTCACCGGTAATATACGTCTTCTGGTCGGTTTATTTGAGGTTTACTTCATACATGCAGGGAGGGGAGGGTGTGCAGCAAACACGTCCTCACAGGTAGACTACAATTGTTTCACGCAATGAAGCGCTTCTTCAGGTCTATGTTTCTACGGTCTATGGATATCATCCGTAGACCAGAAGAAGCGCATCATCGCGTGAAACAATTGTAGTCTACCAGTGAGGACCTGTTTGCTCCACACCCTCCCCTCCCTGCATTTATGAAGTAAACCCCAAATAAACCGACCAGAAGACGTATATTACCGGTGAGTCCCGCTTCTGTTTTCTCACTTTATTCACAATATTAAAAGTTATGTTTGAGTGGAATACTCCTTTAAGAAAAATGTAAAAAAAAAAAAAAAGTTGATATAATACTGTACACTAGAAAGAAAAAAGTTAAATAAATAAATAAATAAATAAAATGGCATATTTAGACTTTTTAGTCCTATAAGGAATATACGTTCTGCTCTTAAAGGGAATATGCAATGCCCAGATGGCAGGTGTCAGTCACTAATGTAATCCGGGTCAGACAAAGAAAATAGGGTCTATGGAGCTCATAAAAGAGACCACACAGTCGTGTCTAGTGCGATGGAAAAGAAATCCGCTAAAACAGCTTTGGAAGTCCCCTAAAGAGAAGGCGAGCGAGCCAGCGCTGGCCAGGAGCGCCTCATTAATCATCGATAAGCTGAGTTTATGCACTTCTGTCAACTGTCACTTAGCAATGTATGTAAATCAGTCCAACAGGAACAATCTTGGTAGACGTTAGTCAGGCCCAGACACACACCAGATCCGCAGCAGACAAGCACATTGCCTGCCCTGCTAATCATAGGAGCCGCGAGGAGGGCACTGCCATGACATTCACAGGCCAAGAATCTATTCAATATACAATATTATGCTCTATTTATTACATTGGGGGATCGTCTTATAATCTGGTGTCATGTTAGAAATAGTTAAGAGAAAAACATGCACTATACTGCATATTCAGTCTGTACATGGGCCCAGAGGGTGGAGGACAAGACGGCTGTTGCCTATAAGAGAACAAGAGGTGGGCAGGACTTAAAGGGAACTTTAAAGGGAACCTCTCCCTGCCCTACTGGTCTGGACTGATAGATCTCTCCCTTCAAAGACGGATCTATCAATGAAGACTGGTGGTGTGGGGAAAAACCGCCTGGGGCTGCCCAATGGTGTTTGGTTTGGGGAGTATGAAAGAAATGATAGGCTCCCTTTAAGACCAGACTATTTCTGGCATCCATTTTTTCCCCCAATTTTATTCATTTTTATAACCCCACCACTCACATTTTCCCCAAAGCTTTTTATTGAGTTTTCACCATTTTCCTGAGGGGCAGTATTACTAACATCCCTTAGGGGGCAGAGTTGCAGGTATAGTACTTTGCAACTAATGTTATTCCATAACTAACTGAGTGAGATTGTTTCTACTATCTTTTTTAGAATCATGAATACTCCCTTTAAGGGATACCATCTGAGTTTGTTGGATGGTGGTTGCATACACAATGTCACTATGCATCATAATATATGGCCCTCTGATTCATGGTCATTCTGGTCCATGCTCTGTTGGGAGTTGTTTATGAGACTATATATGCCACCTAGTGGCTGCTAGGGGAACTACAGGTTGTCAGGGTTTTGTTATGGAATGTTGCATAGAATTTGAATGACAGATTGTAGTCTATAGAGATAAGAGTATATATATATATATATATATATATATATATATATATATATATATTTATATTCTTATCTCTATAGACTCCAATATATAAATATATATATATATATATATATATATATATATATATATATATATATATATATATATTTATATTTACACACACACACCTTACGGGGCAACAAAGTGTCCTCTTCATCCCATTGCAACCAATAGTGTAACATATTCAATCCAGGTACATGCAATAAAGCATGGTGGCACCACTCTGGTCCAGTGGGGCTACACCTTATCTTTAATACTATGTACAGCCATGCTTATATGGTTATGGGGACATCAATGTATAGCTTCCATCCTATATTACATTTGATAACATTTCTGCATGCAGAGCTCATTTGTTGTCCCCGAGGACAGGTAGAGTATTGTTAGATGTTAATAGACCAGAGATAATTGAGGACCCTTTAAGTAGAAATGTCCAGTTCCATTACCTCCCAGTTAGCAGAGTGGCAGGTACTCGTACGTTCCATCTCCGGCGTGCCAGAACGGTCAGATATGACATTTCAGCAACTAATGTATATTCATGACTATTCAAAGGGATCATGCACAAATAATATATCATGTTCAGCTTACAGCAGCGCACAGCAAACAAACCATTCTCTGTGCCAGCTCTTTTCATTAGCATAACATACAGGACACGTTGACTGGAGCAGTGCAGGCTCTCCGTTGCTATGCATTTGGAGTTTCTAGCTGAACGAGCAGACTTAGGACTCTATTTTAGCATTACAAATGGAGGGAGAGCAGGTGCAGGGGATCTGTGCAGATTTACAAGTGGGTGACTTCCAATTAGGTCTTCCTGCCAGTTCTGGAATGTATGTGTCCTGTGCTAAGGGTGTTTGGTGCCAGCACACAGAGGCATGGCTGTGAAATCCTCGCTCCTAGTTGGGAACACTTTTAATTTCTGTCTCACTCCCAAAACACATCTCATCTTCACGGTTTAACGTACAAGTATTCTTGGTGGTCTAACCTTTCTTAAAGTTGATGCCAATGGAGAAGGTCAGTTGTCGCTCTTCGACTCTCGTGGAGGATGTCTAAGCTGGATTAGTTGCTTTTCATACACTGTATCAACAATAATATGACCATGGGGAGGACAAATTTGGTTGATTCTAAAGGGAGTTTCCATTTTTTTGAGAACAGGCGACCATGCTTGCTGAAAGAATACTACGTAGGTCATTGAAGGTCTTGTCTATTAAGTCTAATTTCCCAAAGGGCATTGGAATAGGGGGTTTTCCAAATCCAGAAACTTCTAAAAGTACAAGTCAGGAGAAGAATAATTTTTCTCTCAAGTGTTTATAGATTTTTTTTCAATAACTGCCCATGTTAAAGACATTGGGCTCCCATCCATGGTTCTTTGTCTTAAAAAATTAACCCAATTTAGAAAAATCAGTTTTTACTTTAGACATTTTTTTATTTTTCTGTAATAAACATCAAGTACTTGGTGGTGTCAGCCAGAGACCAAGCATGGATCCTAAAAAGCATTATTGTCTAAAAAGAAAACCATCATTGTACAATTGTAGACTATACAGGTCTTCTTTCCGACATCCCTTCACTAGCACTAGTCGTAATTCCTCTTCTGAAGAAATAAAAAAAAAAAAATTGCAGAAAGGTGAGGATGGACACCCTCAATCTCTACATCTCAAGCAGTAATTATTCCTTCGTATACTTAATAATACCCATTGTGGAGTTTTTGAAGTTGTCCCCTTCACATGGCTATAGAATATGGTCTGCATTCTGTAGATCTATAATCAGGGACAGCGATGGACTGTTCTATGGACTATGGATTCTACGGTGTATGAATTTGCCCAGAGCCCAGGCCACCTAATGGTATGTCTTATTTTATATGGTTCGGGATCATAAACTCGTATGCCTCCTGCACTGTATACGGTTCATGGGCTATGGGTTATGATGATGTGAAGAAGGCCTTGACTTGCTGCACACACAGTCATCCAAAGCCGAGGAGCTTCAACTCCATCGGCCTAATAACACTTCATTGGCCGTCTATGCGTTATGATGATGTGAAGAAGGCCTTGGCTTGCTGCACACACAGTCATCCAAAGCCGAGGAGCTTCAACTCCATCGGCCTAATGACCACTAGGATAAACAAATTCTTTACGACCCTATAATTTTATAACCTTACTAAGAAACGTCCTTTCTCTGAATGTTGCTTGTAGTACACTTTTTTTTTTTAATCACCTTTGATAGTCTAATCCCACCGGCAATTCGCCAGCTCTGTGACTACCTGCTTTGTTTTCCAATCAAGTTCAAGTGCATTTTTTTCATTGCATTTGTTTGCAAGTTATGACTCAATATACAATTATGGAACAGGTCCAAGGAGTCAGTGGGGGTTAGCATATGGCCTGTTAATGACTGGTATGCTGTTAGTGGGCATAATTGTGCCTTCCATATGTCCAACCCAGCACTACGATTGGCTGCAGGGCTCCACATGTTAGAACCCTGTGCAGTCGATATCACCTACTATTTTGCAAGCCCTTTAGGTACTTGTGTTAGAAGAAGTCATGACTGGAGAACTATAACTCATTACTAAGCTCAGCAGTTTAGCGGTAACTTGAATAGAAGTGGCCAAGAAGTTTCATCATCGACTTTTCCGCCAATGATTCCGTCACTGCGTGATATGTTGAGTGGAAATACATAACGTCCTTCAAAACTGAGATGACTGATGGTCTAGGGGTACTCGAGGGAAGAGGGGGGTGCCCCCGGAGCAATATCTATTGTATTTTGCCCTGAAATTAGAGCCATCCATGGATTGATTGGTTTTCACACCTGGAGCTAGATAATGTTACCACGTCGTGCGGAGCGATGGACTTATTGCCTCATCGGTTCTATTCTGTAGCTGGCCTGTGTTTCAGCCAAGCCGTCATCTATGCCAGCTACCAAATGCTGTTTGCAATGCTATGAGCAAGTTTAACAGCTTGTTATTGCATTTGTAAAACAGGAAAAAATAGACATAAAAAATTAGGTTGAAATTATATTACGGAATGTGGCGAAAAGCTGCTCCCTGTGGCAAAGGAAAGGTATCTGGAAAAAAAATTCAAAAAATCAAAAACATTCAACTTCCTTCGCAACAGAATTTTTTTTTTTACAAGCACAATTTTCCACCCTATCATTTTACATTTGTTAGCAAGCGAGATCTTATTGAAAACTATAATTTCCCATCTCTCTATGTGCCTCTCCTGTGGACCTGTAAAGCTTCGGGGGGTCAAAGGAAGACCCTGTGACATTCACACAAATTATTATTTTTTAAGTGTTTGCTCAAGAAATGCTAGAAGGTTTCTGGAAAGGTGAGCGCCTGCCGCAACGAGCCCTTTCTTAATCTTCCGCTTGAAGACAGAGAGCCTATCGGCGGCCGCCTTTAATATGCATAGTCTTTAGGTAAATAGTCTGGAGAAAGGATGTCAGTCAAAGCGAATGGGGTTTACTTGCTGAGCGCTCGCCGCTCTGCACTTATCAATGTGTTAACAGTGACAGGGGTGCGAGGGATTACGGAATTAAAAAATTCATCACCAGCCTCCTCTTTATTCTGTATTTTTGGCACTGCCAGGCATACGAGAATACTGCAGACGTTGGACATCCAAGACTTTTTTTCCCCTACATTTTTTTTATTATTATTATTTAGTATTCGGCCTGCTTTTCTGCTTGAAATACGATCTCAGACCAATTTTTCCAAAACAATTAAATTTATTATTATTACCGATAGGAAATGTTGCCGGGGCAGCCCCACTTAGTTCGGCATAAAACGCGAACGCTAATAGCAGCCTGATGTCATTAAATGGCTAAACAAATGTAATCAGGCGAGATTTAATCACATTTTTTTCTCTCTCTTTTCGTTACAAAATCCATTTTTTCCCTTCTGCGGGGACTTGGAAACCAGATGCTTGTACAGTAAATCAGTGATTACAGGAAAATGTTAGTTTGAATGTGAAATTTATTTAAAATGGGGTTTAAAAGTAAAAAAAAAAAATAATTATTTCCTTGTATACATCATATATAAAAGACAGCCAATCAGAACAACAGACAAATGGAAAGCTTGAATCTGCTTACATGCCGCGGGTAATGCTATCACTCTATACATGCATTGGGTCTTATGAAATGATTTAGGGTTAACAGTGCCCCCAGTGGCTAAGATTAAATTTGCAATTAAAAAAAAAAAGGAAAATTATGTTTAGATTATAAAGGGGTCTTCTTTTGATATGATGCTGCCCATGGTGAGACTAACAATTCCTTCCTTATTTGTTATTATCTGTTCAGTCTCCTTCCGCTAGTTTTGAGCTGCTGTTTTCTGCTGATGAAACAAAAATCTGTGTGTGAGCTTTTCTCTCCATCTCCATCTCCTCCTCCTTTCCCTCCCTCCTGAGACAGCTGATGTACAGGTTATTTCCCAACAGCACAACCTCCCTGCTCACCCCATCCCACCTTTTGTGACTTCTGGTTATGGGGTTTTGTGAAGGACCATGTCTACCATATCAAAGTCACACCTGAAGCATGATATTCATCAGTGCATTGTACAAATTTAAGCCGACTCACTGCATTAGTAGCAGTAAACAGTGCTTTGCTAATGAAGAACATTGTTGTAAACCAAGGGGGACATATTTAACATTTGCAGCATGGTTTGCATAGCTACAGCGCCACCTATATGATACTTTTTGCACTCAAACTTTTTATTGTATAAATGGCGAGCTCAATATCACCCGCTGTCCAATTTCCATTCTATTTGAGGCCACAGAATATCAATCCAGAGCCCTTTGGGTTGAGGAAAGTTCATTTCACTATCCTTGGATATAGATAAATAGTTTTTTTCTGTGTTTTCCTGTATTTGTTATCACATTTGGTCTTTCTACATCATTTCTATATGCAGTAAATAGATAACTCAATTTGGGCTCCAGCAGGACGCCTGTAAATAAGAATTTTGGGCAAGTAGACACGATAAGACCTGCTTGGAGCTCCTCGTTGCTGTCATCTGGTCTCCTGGAGACTAACCAGCCATCAGCTGCTCCACACATTACTGAGCACAACAAATGCTACTTTTTTTTTTTCCAATAGACCATACATTCCCAAATGTCCTGGCATGGTTAAATGGAGACTATTGTGTACCAATATCCCTTAAGCTCTGAAGGAGACACTGTCATTGTTTCACCGGGAATCAGACCCGGCAATATGGAATGTACAATAAATCCGTCACACAGTCCTCGCCCGACAACCTGCCAAAAGTCTCCGACCCCGCTAGCCAAAGTTATTAGTATCCGAGAAGATATAAAAACATTCTGTTTCTTTTCTTTCCAGGTCTATAATGCAACAAGTCTATTACAGACAAGCAAATTCAATTAACTTCTCATCCTCTTACAAGAGGAAAAAAAATTAACAACAGAATTTCATTAAAATTCATTATTGCAGAATGATTCATGAAGGAAACAAAGACCATAAAAATAAAAAATAAATATTAGGTTGTGTTCGAGTCTTTTACACTTCAGAGGGAAATGGCAACATTGCTGCAACCATTAAAACACATGAGGGGGAATCAGCTGCCTGGTCCGGTCTGGAAAAGGAGGGGCAATGTGCATGTATTATGCCATGTACTTAGGTAGATGTGGGGGGATGTCAGCCAAAATTTTACATCTATAATGCAAAGAACTCCTTTCATGGTAATTTTTTTGTGTTTTTGACAAATATGCTTACAATAACTACAGATGGATTTACATGTATCCCTTATATTCTTGGTTTGCCCAGTCAATGGCATGTATCCCTTATATTCTTGGTCTGCCCAGTCAATGGCATGTATCCCTTATATTCTTGGTCTGCCCAGTCAATGGCATGTATCCCTTATATTCTTGGTCTGCCAAGTCAATGGCATGTATCCCTTATATTCATGGTCTGTCCATTCTATGTCATGTATCCCTTATATTCATGGTCTGTCCATTCTATGGCATGTTTCCCTTATATTCATGGTCTGTCCATTCTATGGCATGCATTTGTTATATTCTTGGTCTTACAAGTCAATGGCATGTATCCCTTATATTCTTAGTCTGCCCAGTCAATAGCATGTATCCCTTATATTCTTGGTCCACACAGTAATTGGTATGTATCCCTTATATTCCTGGTCCACACAGTCAATGACAAATATCCCTTATATTCTTGGTCTGCACAGTCTATGGCATGGGTCTCCAGCCCTTCAACTTCAACCCTCCAGCTGTTGCAAAACTACATTTCCCATCATGCCTGGACAGCAAAATCCAAAGCTTTAGCTGTCCAGGCATCATGGGAGTTGTAGTTTCGTAACAGCTGGAGGGCCGCAGTTTGGAGACCCATGGTCTATAGCATGTAACCCTTATGTTCCTGGTCTGCATAGTCAATGGCATGTATCCCTTATATCCATGGTCTGCCCAGTCAATGGCATGTATCCCTTATTTTCTTGGTCCACATAGTCAATGATATGTATCCCTTATATTCCTGGTCTGCCAAATCCATGGCATGTATCCCTTATATTCATGGTCTGTCCAATCAATGGCATGTATCCATTATTTTCTTGGTCCACACAGTCAATGATATGTATCCCTTATATTCCTGGTTGGCCAAATCCATGGCATGTATCCCTTATATTCATGGTCTGTCCAATCAATGGCATTTATCCCTTATATTCTTGGTTTGTCCAGTCAATGGCATGGATCCCTTATATTCTTGGCCTGCCCAATTGGTTACATGCAGGTGTTATACCCCTGGTGTGAACAGTTTGTGGCATGCGGCCATTATGTTCTATTTGCTCCCTCTATATTCTTTTTGTGCCTAATCAATGGCATGTAGCTCTTATTTTCCTGGCATGTCCAGTTGGTACCTTGTCCTCCTTTTAATTCTGGTGTGCCCAGTTGATAGCATGCAGCCCTTATATTTCTGGTGAGCCCACCTGGTGGTATGTAGTCCAATGTTCCTGGTTTACCCACTTGGTGTTATGTATCCCTCATATCCCTGTTGTGCTCAATTGGTGGCAAGGAGCCTTTATATTCTTGGACTGCCCAGTTGTTGGCATGCAGCCATTATATTTTACTGGTGTGCCCAATTAATGGCATGAAGCCTCTATATTCCTGATATAAAAGGACCGAACATGAACACGCTTTTATGATGAGTGCTGTGCTCAGCTATGAAGATCAGAAATGCAACTCCTCTGGTGTGTAGTCAATAGCCATATGTCATGCATACATTATGAATCTGTTTATGGGTTTCATTGTTTCTGTGCGTTTGACTGGAATGGGTTGCCTAGTCCATTGATGGAGTCAAAAGCTGCAATTAAGGCCGCCATTTTGGGTTGACCCATGTTGGCCATTAAAGGTTCTCGTAAACATGGTGGAATCAAGACGTTTCAGGTCAGAAATAACTTGATATATATATACATAATGTGATTCTTCTTTTTTAAGGATGCGCAGAATATGGCAGAGACTTTAGCTGCAGTCTTCAGTTCAGAGCTAGAAATCAATTTGCACAGGTCTGTGTCTCAGTCAGATTCTCACTGTCGCGGCATCTGCCTTCCCTCGAATCACTTCCTTTCCCCTGCTCAAGGCTAACAAGCAGAATAATAGTTATGTTAATGTTTATGATAGTTACAAACTGCAGTTTTCCGAGTTGCACTTATTTCCTGTGAAACGTGGATCAGAGAATTTGCTGACAGACAGCATCGCCTATCCCGCTTCTGTGTCTATGCAGCGGAGAAGGACAACAATAGCCAAATACTGAGCGGAAAGATTAAAGGCGTATTAAAGTTTTTATCCACTTTGGATAACCTCTGACCTGCATTCACCGTGAGACTATCGCGAGAGGTCCCACTCCTGAGTCTAGTGATAATCATGGTCATCTATATACAGAGCAAGACCCATTCTGTAGGTAGAAGGAATCAATCAACCCAAAATCAATATATGTGCCAAAACTGAATATGGTAGATGCCCAAAGTAGACATCCCTTAAACAACCATATAAGATCATATTTTATGACTAGTGCTCTTGGCTGTACCAACCCTTCCCCCATATAAGAAAAGTTTGGACAATCCCTGTTCTGCAGTCATAGCTTGGTGTCCCATTACAGGAAATACTATGGATCAGCTAAAACTGCCAGATAGGTTAGCAATAAACATTAGGAATCTATATACCACATAGATGCATTGGGTTGCTCAGAGCAAGACCCCATTCTGCGATCAGAAGGGATGAGTCAAC
The DNA here is from genome assembly GCF_027789765.1 of Dendropsophus ebraccatus. Lineage (NCBI taxonomy): Eukaryota > Metazoa > Chordata > Amphibia > Anura > Hylidae > Dendropsophus > Dendropsophus ebraccatus. The sequence goes on from NC_091456.1 coordinate 182,549,503, forward strand.
CCAAAACCAACATATGTACTCAAACTGCATTTATTAGACAGCTGGGGGGAGGATAAGTTATGCTTACCCTCCTGGGATCTTGGTGTGTGGCAGCTTCTCTCTTTGGCTCTTTCATCTGCAATGAGCCAATCAGCAGATACGGTGGGGCATTGCTTCAGTTGCTGATTGGCTAAGCAGAAACTGCAGTAGTCTCTGTTCAGCCAATTAGTGGCTGCACCGATGACCCGCCTCAGTGGCTGATTGGCTATTGCAGATGAAGGAGCCGAAGAGAGGAGATGCCACACACCAAGATCCCAGGAGGGTAAGTATAATTTATCCTTCCCCCAGCTGTCTAATATATGCAGTTTGAGCACATACAGTATGTTGGTTTTAGGTCGACTCATCCCTTCTGATCGCAGAATGGTTCTTGTGATGAGGAGAGAAGACTTTGGAAGCCAAACTGCCCCCTTCCCCCCCCAAACAGGGCACAGCCTGGCCCCAAGGGGATTAACATAAGACTCTGGGGGTTAGGCTGTCACTTTCTGAAGTTTTCAGGTGAACCAGGTTCCCTCAACTCTGTCAACCAAGGGGAACCTGGTTAAATGCTTGACTTTAAAGGGGTTTATTGCTCGACTCGAGTAACAAGCAGTCAAGAGCTCGCTGAACACTCTAAAATTACACAAAACAACTGCTACTACTATCTTATATCTTAAGGAGAAGGTCTCCAGGTTTTCATATGCTGGGCAGAGAAACATCAGTCAAACCAAATAGGATGTGCTACATAGATATATATTTATAAAGTGATCACAAGATGTCCCCCTGTTGGGATCTATGGGAAAACTTGTCAGAAAGCATGTAATTTCCCTACAGCGCCACTACAGGGAAGATGAAGCATTACATTCTCTCCAATCAAATCGATGCAATGTCTGTATAATGCAGGACGGGACCGTTCCTCCAGAACAAGAGACACTCTTTGCAGACGCTCTCCCATCCTCTTCTAATACCTCCGAATTCCCAGAGAATTATCATTTGTTATATATTTGGGGGTTATGAGGGCAGAAGCGAGGGCAGGGACCTTAGCGCTGATTTTACATCAAGGCCGAGGAGCTTCAAACCACGTCTATTCATTGATCCAAATGTCACTGATTTCATTGCTTTTGGAGGAGATTCATTGGCAATTAAAAGGTTAAAGAGAAAATGGGTCTTTTTAGTGAGTGACACAGCTTGATCATCAAATGCTCTTTTAACTGTATAATCTCTTCAGTCTTTCAGACTCAGCTCCGCTCAAGTCTCCCTGACAGTGCAGACAGACGTGAGCCATATGGAAAGACCATTAGCAAGGAGCGGGGAGATCTGTTACTTTTCTAAGGCAGTCTCAGCCTTTTTGGCCAAATCTGCCAACTGAGTGTCTTTAACTCCAATTATCCTCCATGCAATCCTCCCCGGCCTTTCGTTCCCTGATGTTACATCTTGAAGTCGTCTTATGAATTAGTTCAAGCCTATAGCAGTGGGTAGCGTGTACCCATTACTGGAAAATATTGCAGCTTAAGGGCTCTTAAAGGAACGTTCCTGGTAAGGGTTTAGTGATTCACCATTGCTTAGGGGTTGGGCCATGACACAGGAACTCCATATGCAGTCTAGGTCTCCTCCAAAAGGAAGAGAGCTTGCTCTTTGATGCCACCTGTTTGAAGTAGCAAGTCAATGCTAAGCCTTTTTAAAGGGATTATTAGCCAGGGCAGACTGTCCTCCAAAAGGAAGAATAACTCATCTGTACACTGTAACTGTCTACAATAAGTGGCACCAGTAAGCAAGTTCTCATCCCCTTGGAGGAGGGCCAATATTATTATTATCTTTTCCCAGTGGAGCCTTCCATGGCCTATGAGACCCATTTTCGGGAAAAGTTTTACCTCTTCAGTCACAAGGGCTCAAAGCAAACACTGAAAAGATAATAATTGTTACTCCGCCCCTGAGGTCTGCAAATCCTTGTTACTCCACCCCTGAGGTCTGCAAATCCTTGTTACTGCAAATCCTTGTTGCTCCACCCCTGAAGTCTGCAAATCCTCTTTACTCCTTCCCTGAGTGTCCGTGCGCGCCCGCATCCGAATTCCCCACTGCTCACAATGGAGCGTGCATTGAATAGCAGACATGACAGCAGACATGACAATAACAGACATGTCAGTTTCTTGAGGCGCCGCTAGGGATCCCGGCTGGAGTGTATATTATGCATATACACTCCAGCCGGGATTCCTTAGAAGGTACCACTACGTAAGTTCCGCAGTAATCACGGCCGTTGTTACAATGGGCGTGATTATTACGAAACTTACGCAGTGGGAACATGGCCTTATACTGGAAATCCCTTTTTAAATTTATTGATCTACATGACAAAAGTTTGCCTTAAATAGGCAGTCATTCCGAAAAACTTTTAAAATGCCATGACAGGTTGTGAGTGTTCACTAAAATGAGCCAGGGGAAATGTGTATTTATTAAGTCTTGTCCTTTATAAAGTGACTGAGTGGGTCTTGCAATGTGAGTCTATGGGACTGTCTCACTCACATAAACAGCGGAGAGAGAAGCACGTGGCCATGCCATTCTCTCTCTGTTCAGGTTTTTTTTTATTTTGACAGGTATACTTTCAATATATGAAGATTTAGAGCGCAGCTCCGATGGTTAACATCAGCCTTCATAACATCAGTTTACCATTATTTTTTTTTTCTTCTTCCGAAACGTTCCCCCCATCGTGTTTCAGAGCAGAGCCATGATTTTATATTCTCTTTACCCTGGGAAGTGCTTTCTTCTGTGCTCATTGTTGCCCCCTGCTGAGTAATGTTCTTTGTACGAGTTGCCAAGAGAAGTGGGGAAGAGGAGCTACAGCTGCTCTGTGCAAATTTCCGATTCATAAAATTGTCACTTTTTTTTTTTTTTCCGAGCCCGGTTACCCGTAGCCTTAACAAACTATATTTATCCTTCTGTAAAGCTCCAGAAAATATATAAAAAAAAAGCAGAAAACCTATCACTGCTCGTAACTGTAACGTGAACAAAAAGTTGGTTTCTTCTTTCTGTAACTCTAAATTTGTGCCAGTTCCGTTCCAGGCAAATGTTTTATAGCAGTGAAGGGTAAGCACTCTAGTGGACAGAGAAGGTACTAAAACTCCCAAGAACTCGACATTCTGGAAAATCTTACTTCTTGGGGGTTAAGTTCTTGTCAGCAATGTCATTGGTGTGACACGGTGTAACAGCAAGAAAAGGTTTCTCCAAAAATTTCTTCTACTTTTTGAGCATTGCCGTCGTGGCACGCACACACACCTACTGCATTGATGATGAAATTTTGCTGTATTGCGGCAGTCTGACCACACCCTCCTTACCCCTACCATTCCGGCATACTAAGATTGATATCCCTCGAGTCCTTCGGGCGAGATTGGGTCATGTTTTTTCGGACATCGGGTGACTAATCTCGGGGGTAAATAGCAGCCGGGTCGGATTTGTTTGGCCAGTCGCTCTGGTATCCCCTGAGATTTTTTTTCGACGCTCCCTGTTGCTAGAATATTTTGTCTGTACTCGCCTCGCATCTGTATGAAAGATCTTTCCAGACAAAAGATCTTTTGGGCGTTGGGAACGTCCGGGCGCCATCTTATGTCTATGTCTCGCATAAGCCTTTTCGGAGTATTGCGGCTGCTTTTTCTTTTATTTTGTACAGTCTAAATCTTTTTTTTCTTTTTTTTCTTTTCCTTTTTTTTTTGTCTGTGTGTTTCCATTTATACGAGGGGACAGTGGGACACAAAAATAATTCAGCACAAACTTGGACACAGAAAACATTTTTTTTTTTTTTTTTGCCGTTGGACTGAAATCAAAGAGCTGAGGCAGAGGGAGGGCTGGCCGGGGAGATATTAAAGGGAGAGGGTGTTTCAGTGAAAAGCAAGCGGAACGCAGAGTGTCACTCATTAAACTAGGTCACTTGGCAGCCGTGGGGTAGATACGATGGGAACGTGACGAGGGAGCAAAGTGAGACAGGACTGAGTAGAAAGAACGCGGTTACTATCATTAACCAGTTCAGTGCGCTGATTAGGATGAGATCACGCTCAACGTTCCTCCAGAAATAACAATCTGTCTTTACAAAATGTAACGTAGATGATGAAGACCGGAGGGAGGAGGAAGGAGGCAGGGGGGGGGGACCAGGCGGCTCCACAGGCCAGATACAGCAGCTCCCGGGACCACTCACACTTTCTAGGAACATCCATATGCGGTCTAGGGTGGATCTGCTTCAATTAGGGATGGAGAACACGGGCGCGGTCGCCGGGTCCTCTACACAATGTCATTAGGTCCCACTGTATAGCCTCAGGATGGGAAAGTTATCCGAAAGGAGATGATAAGAGTTGTAGTTTTTGCAATAGAAGAAACACAACTTGCATATCATTGAGGAGCCCCCCCTCCGCATACTTAATAGTGATAGACTGCTGCCTATGTGTGTTCATGTATGATGATGGTGGATGTGTTTGCACATATCTCTATGTATAGTATGGGTAGGTGTATGTCTGTGTATGTATATAAATAGGTTGCAGTATATATGTGTCTAGTTGTGCATAGAAAGTATTCATGTGTCTATTAGATGTTATATGTATATACTGTACATGTATGTACTATATACCGTAAATGTATGCATACAAGTGTCTGGGCATGTCCGTGTATGAAGCTGTTGAACTTACACGTATCTTTTGTCTGTCTCCTTCTGTATTGTATGTTTTATATGTCTTTTGCCTTTATATATAGCAGGTGTAGGTGTTTTGTATGTGTAGCTGTGTGTGCGGTACATATGGCGCAGTATGTTGTATTGTATATACCTCTCTGACTCTTTATATACTGTTTGCCTGTGTATGTATCTCCTGTATTATATGTCCTGTATTAGCTGTGTGTACGATATATATGGCGCTTTATAGCATTATGTATACCTACATAGCATTATGTATACCTCTGTTTCCGTATGTACTATATATCTGTGTATGTATTCTATGTTCCTTGCCTGTATACATACAGTAGCAGATGTCGGTGTTTTGTATGTGTAGCTGTGTGTACGGTACGTATGGTGCAGTATGTAGCATTATGTATACATCTGTGTATATATTGTATATATGATATGTCCCTTGCCTGTATACATAGCAGGTCTAGGTGTTTTGTATGTGTAGCTGTGTGTACGGTGTGTATGGTGCAGTATGTAGCATTATGTATACATCTGTGTATATATTGTATATATTCTATGTTCCTTGCCTGTATACATAGCAGATGTCAGAGTTTTGTATGTGTAGCTGTGTGTACGGTACGTATGGCGCAGTATGTAGCATTATGTATACATCTGTGTATATATTGTATATATTCTATGTTCCTTGCCTGTATACATAGCAGGTCTAGGTGTTTTGTATGTGTAGCTGTGTGTACAGTACGTATGGCGCAGTATGTAGCATTATGTATACATCTGTGTATATATTGTATATATGATATGTTCCTTGCCTGTATACATAGCAGGTCTAGGTGTTTTGTATGTGTAGCTGTGTGTACAGTACGTATGGCGCAGTATGTAGCATTATGTATACATCTGTGTATATATTGTATATATGATATGTTCCTTGCCTGTATACATACAGTAGCAGATGTCAGTGTTTTGTATGTGTAGCTGTGTGTACGGTGTGTATGGTGCAGTATGTAGCATTATGTATACATCTGTGTATATATTGTATATATGATATGTTCCTTGCCTGTATACATAGCAGGTCTAGGTGTTTTGTATGTGTAGCTGTGTGTACAGTACGTATGGCGCAGTATGTAGCATTATGTATGCGTGTACTGTAGGTATCAGAGACCTTTTCTTTTTATCCCTTTCATTCAGATAATAGAATCTAATGACCCCCAGGACCCTGCCTCATATCTAAGATAGCAACTCCGGAGGGATGCGGCCAGGTATAGGAATATTGAAATGGGGGGAGATAATTCTGTGGGCCTGTATTCTCTGAAGATTTATGCTCGGCTCGCCTCACACACAGGCATATAAATCACTGCCGGGCCCCGGTGATGGCTGCTCACCGTACAGATTGTTAAATAAAGACGTACAAGTATACAATTTATGAACGAAGCCGGATCATGTCATCTCCTGTCCCCACCACACCGCTGTCTATGTACGTGTCTTACCTCCTCGGGGTGGGACGGCTTTCTATTTTTCTCTTTCTCTGGGCCATTAGTTGCCATAACAACATAGTGTATTCCTGCTCCGGCTTGTCACTAGGCCGCACCGCTCAAATATAGGTCTTTAAATAATAGAAAAATGAATAGTTGCTTCTGAACTCCGTGTACTGCTTTATTGTTGTACTTTTATTGCTGCGATGGCCGCTTTTACTACAGATTTGTATTGGGGGGGGGGGGGGGCACCGCATGGGTGCGGAACTTAAAGGGTGACTCCATATAGACGCCAAAGCAACAAAAACTTATTAAAGGGGTAATTCTCATCACCTTAACTTCTGCATTAGCAAAATTGCTTTCTTTTGGAGTTTGGCCCCTTTCTCTTGCTGTCATAGTCATGTTGCCAGTGGTTACCTAGGAGTCTGACCACCACTCGGTTTGGATCGTCTCATGTGTAATGTCAGATGGAAACTCATTCAGCTTAGTACCGATCTGTCCTGTCCTCACTCCCCATGTCCCCCGTGCCTCTCCTCGTTTCCCCGTGCAACCCCTCCCCCATGCCAAACCAGTGAGGACGGGACGCAATGGAGCTCATCTAAAAGGGGGAATGGGACAACCTCTTAAGCTTCTCCAGCCTCCAAGTTAGAGGAATCTTGGTAAGATCTGTTATGATTAGTGATGACCGAAAATCCCGATGTTCGGTTCGAATCCCTAACACAAACATAAAAAAAAATTATCATGATCAGTTTGTGTTCATCGAACAAATACACAGTAGAAGCATACGTTTCAGTCTACGCAAATGCGTACAGATTAGCAGGAGCAAAGCGTAAATTAAGTTATTTTTGAACTCCATGTAGCCCAGACCTACTTAGGTCAATAACCTTTGACATGTCTGACGACGTCAAAAGTTGTCTTTAATGACAGTGACTCTTTAAGCACTGAGCTGCTGGTGAAGGCAACAATGCAAGCTAAAGGGAGGGGGATAAGAAACATAAGGCATCACTGTGTACCTACAGCAGCAGCAGCAAAGCAAAGGGGGTTACACTTGGCACTGACCTATTATTACTGCTGCAGAGATAAGAGGTAAGCCTTGATTTGCCTTTCAGAGTCAATGCAGCTCGTCTGAAAAATAGACACAGCTTGCAGGAACACAGTCCTTGTCTACCTCCAACACAAACTTTCTGCTAAACCCTGCTTTGGCTTACTGTGGTCTGTCTTGCTGTATCTGTTGCTAGAGACAGAATTGCCTAACAACAGACAGAGGGCCACAGACCGCAGCTTTTTAGGGGATGGGTAATTTTTGGGAAATTATGTGATTTACAGAAATGTTAGGAATCATATGGAAGGAAGTTATTTGCAATAACAGTGACTATTTAAACCTATTTGTTATGCAGTTGACTTGTATTGATTGTTTCCTAGCATCAGCAACTTTAAACTATATGGAGGATCTGACTATAGGTAAATGCCATCTATTGATCCCACCAGGAGATGGACCTTCCTTTCTATGGATCCCACTTTATACCCCTCCCATGCAGATCTAATGCCAGATACTGTAGGTTACAGCACTAGGCATTTTTGAAATATACATAGAGTTCCCCTTTAATATATACTAAATACAAATACATCATCCGAATTTCATATTGTATTCGGAGAGAACTGAATCTTGCTTGATAGACACAGAGCAGTCCAAAGAGGGAGGGAGAATATTGTATCGCAACAGCTGAGTGCAGACCTGCAAATGCCCCAGTCTCTACAAAGAGCCAGGCTCCCATCTGACCGCAGTCAGACTTTAATAACAGACTAACCAAGCAAAACCGGCAACAGAAGGGGATAGATAGGGGACGCAAGCACTGCTGCTCTACACCTGGCCTGTGGGAAGAGACCTGATCTGTTCTGGGCTCGCAGTCCTGCACTCCACTACTCTACTATACAGAATAGGAAGAAGACTGGATTTAGGTTGCTCTATGCTGACATCTAGTGGCCAAGCCTTAGAATGGCGGGTTAAAAAAAAATAATCTTTTTTGTTACATTACGCAGCAAATTGAGCAAAGTTTCAGCTAAATACATAGATGCACAAGGCGGCGGAGGCAACGAATAGGAAAATGCAGCACAGTAAACTGATATAGATTTTATTTTGGTAGATCTGAGTACGCTGCCTTTATAGTATAATGATACTCAGCGACATTACAGGATGGGGTGGAGTGCTGTCTAATTCCCTGAGGATGTATCTTATGCAATAGGTTTAGATACACTCATTCAGCAGACATTATCACTCAATAGGCTGACATCTCTGGTTTATCAGTATCACTAAGGACAGGTTTAGATACATGATCTCAGCTGTGGGTATTATGCATGATATGCTTGGATACCCTCACTTAGTAGAGAGTGATGCATATGATGCACAGGTATAGCAGACAACACATGATGGACTTAGATACTCAGGATACACCACAGGGTGGAGTTTTGCAGATACACTTGCCCAGAGGCAAACTTAGGCTCGGGCTTAGATACAGTGGCATAGTAAATAATCTTACACATGGCAGGCTTAGATACGCTACCTAAGAAAACAGTATCACATATTATTGGTTTTGATACAGTATCACGGATATTCCAGCTCAGCAGATAGTATCACTTAGGGTAAGCTTAGATACATGGCTGAACAAAAGGTACAACATAAGATCGATCTGCAGTAAATGCACCTGCTCGGCAGACAGTAAGAGAATAGATTAAGGTACATTATCTCAGCAGACATTTTCACACTTTATAAGTTTTGGTACAATCGCTTAACAGACAGTATAATACATGATGGGCTTAGATACACAATGCCGGTATCACAATAGTCCGTATCCCATATGAGGTGGAAGGACCATTATTAAAAAAAAATATATATTCAACTGGTGCCAGAAAATGGCAGAGATTTGTATTTATAAAAAAGAAAAAAAAAAAATCTCAAGTGTTTCAGTACATATGAGCTGCTGTATGTCCTGCAGGAAGTGGTGTATTATTTCCAGTCTGGAAAGCAGGAGAGGTTTTCTGGTTCAATGTTTTTATTAGGTTTTTTAGGAACAAATTACAAAAAAAGAAAATCTATAAGCACTGACTTTAGTGCCAACAGTATAGTTAACATTTAGAAACAACAGGAATAACATTCGGTATATTATATAGATATAAAATTGGTGATTTGCTTCTGCTCTGGACAGTTCCTGACATGGACAGAGGTGGCATCAGAGAGCACTATGTCAGTCTGGAAAGAATACACCACTTTCTGTAGGACATACAGCAGCTGATAAGTACTGGAAGACTTGATATTTTTTAAATAACAAATCTCTGGTACTTTCTGACACCAGTTGATTTGAAAGAAACTTTTTTTTTTTTATTATTGTGAACAACCCCTCTAAGGACTGAGAATCATTAGGATGGCTGACTTATTGATCTTTTTTCTGCATGATTATATAATGGAACAAAAAAAAAAGAAGAAGAGAGAGAGAAATAGTTATAGGATCAAACCATGTAACAACTAGGATTTGTAAAAGGAGACTTTTAAGTGTTCCTCGTGGGCGGAGCTTAGAGCTTACTTTATGACCTATGGCAGATAATATAGCCTTAACAAAGTTAATGGTCACATCACTGTATAATATAACAGGACCCACGCCCATACTATTGAGGCCATACGCTGCCTATACTACAAATAATAACAACTAAAACCTGTGAAGGAGGTCTGTCTGTGCTCCCCATGGGTGGAGCTTAGAGCTTCCTTTCTGACTTATGGATATAGCCTTAACAAAGTTAATGGTCACATCACTGTATAATATAACAGGACCCACGCCCATACTATTGAGGCCATACGCTGCCTATACTACAAATAATAACAACTAAAACCTGTGAAGGAGGTCTGTCTGTGCTCCTCATGGGCGGAGCTTAGAGCTTCCTTTCTGACTTATTGCAGAAAATATGGCCTTAAAAAAGTTAGTGGTCACATCACTGTATAATATAACAGGACCCACGCCCATACTATTGAGGCCATACGCTGCCTATACTACAAATAATAACAACTAAAACCTGTGAAGGAGGTCTGTCTGTGCTCCTCATGGGTGGAGCTTAGAGCTTCCTTTCTGACTTATGGATATAGCCTTAACAACGTTAATGGTCACATCACTGTGTAATATAACAGGACCCACGCCCATACTATTGAGGCCATACGCTGCCTATACTACACAAAATAACAACTAAAACCTGTGAAGGAGGTCTGTCTGTGCTCCTCATGGGCGGAGCTTAGAGCTTCCTTTCTGACTTATTGCAGAAAATATGGCCTTAAAAAAGTTAGTGGTCACATCACTGTATAATATAACAGGATCCACGCCCATACTATTGAGGCCATATGCTGCCTATACTACACAAAATAACAACTAAAACCCGTAAAGGAGGTCTGTCTGTGCTCCTCGTGGGCGGAGCTTAGCTCTTCCTCTATTTCTCCCCAGAATAATTGTGTGCAGATAATTAACCCTTAAATTTATCATCATCTATTTGCTATACAGATAAACTTTATTCCTCCTTGTTAGTAGTGGATTCTATATTATCCTATATACTGACTTGTATACACTCTTGTCACTCGATCAGCCAGTAACACTACAGAGCCCCAGCCTAAAGGTTACATCAGGCATCAGGCTGACATGAAGCATCGGATTAGACTGTAATCAGGTTATAATTATGTCACTCCATTAACATAAACGCTCTTCTACTACACTTAAAGTGACCTGACCTTCTCACTTACAACCAGATTGCCGCACATTAAGCCTGAAAAACCTGTCATAAATAATAATAAAATGTCATTTCTAAGGGCCGGGTAATTCCTCTTCATTTCTGCACTTCCAGGGATCATTTTTATCACTTAGTCAAAAGTAGATGTGAAGTAATCATTGTGAGCTTGATGCCGGCGGGCACAGTGCTGGATTGTCAGATATTCTGGAGTATTGGATGTCTGGGTGACACTTTCCCATTGGCTATAAGTTGGTCTGAGCCCCCTCTTCTCGTGGGCCCATTACAGCTGCCTCTGTGTCTTCTAAGCCTAATAATCCGGAGACTAGTGTCAAAATGGTACATAGATTTGTAATTTACTATATAAAAAAATCTCCAGTATTCCCGTACTTATTAGCTGCTGTATGCCCTGCAGGAAGTGGTGTATTCTTTCCAGTCTGACACAGTGCTCTCTGCTGCCTCCTCTGTCCATGTCAGGAACTGTCCAGAGCAGCAGCAAATCCCTATAGAAAACCTCTCCTGCTCTGGACAGTTCCTGACAGGGACAGAGGTGGGAGCAGAGAGCAGTGTGTCACACTGGAAGGAATACACCACTTCCTGCAGGACATACAGCAGCTGATGAGTACTGAAAAACTGGAAACTGTATACCCCATCACTGGATCCCTCACTGGCCCCGGCAGGGACTTCCTAGCCCTACAAATGTGGTGATCAGCAGTAGTGAATGCTGTGCCGCTTACACTGGGCCTAAGCCCTTTATTCCTTATCTTACTATACAACAGATGTAGCAGAGCTGAATTAGTGATCATCTCTTTTCTTCAAGCTCCATGGTAACTCTCAGAGAGCGGAAGGTGAGCTTAGATATAGCAATAGTCATACAGATAACATGTGATTAGGCTTCTACTCCTAGTGCAGATATTGCAGTAGGTTTACTTGCAGTCCTATGTAAGATTGCAAACAACACAAAGGAGTTAGAGTTACCTGCAGTCTTATGTAACACAAAGGAAAGCATGCAGTGGTATGTCACTAAGAAGGTATAAACAGTAGATGTTACATGCAGTCCTATGCAACACCAAAGAAAGCATGTAGTGGTCTGTCACTAAGAAGATATAAACAGATGTTACCTGCAGTCCTATGTAACACTAAAGAACGCATGCAGTGGTCTGTCATTAAGAAGATATAAATAGTAGATGTTACCTGCAGTCCTATGTAACAACAAAGAAAACATGTAGCGGTCAGTCACTAAGGAGATATAAGCAGTAGATGTTACCTGCAGTCCTATGTAACACTAAAGAAAAATATGCAGTGGTCAGTCACTAGGACGTTATAGCCATTAGATGTTAATTGCAGTCCTATGTAACACCAAGGTAAGCATACAGTGGTCAGTCACTAAGAAGATATAAACAGTAGATGTTACATGCAGTCCTATGTAACCCTAAAGAAAGCATGTTGTGATCAGTCACTGAGAAGATATAAACAGTAAATGTTACACACAGTCCTATGTAACATCAAGGAAAGCATGAAGTGGTCTGTCACGAAGAAGTTATAAACAGTAGATGTTACCTGCAGTCCTATGTAACACCGAAGAAAACATGTAGTGGTCAGTCGCTAAGAAGACATAAACAGTAGATGTTACATGCAGTCCTATGTAACACTAAATAAAAATATGCAGTGGTCAGTCGCTAAGATATAAACAGTATATGTTACAAGCAGTCCTATGTAACACTAAATAAACATACGCAGTGATTGGTCACTAAGAAGATATAAACAGTATGTGTTACATGCAGTCCTATGTAGCAGTAAAGAAAGCATGTAGTGGGTATAAGAAGGTACAAACTGTAGGGGTTAACTGCAGTCCTATGCAGTTGTCAGTCACTAAGATAAATGGTGCAACCTGCAGTCCTATGTAACACCAAGAAAAGCATGCAAGGATAAGTTACTAAGAATATATGAGACGTAGATAATAATAATAATAATAATAATAATAATAATAATAATAATAATAATAATAATAATAATAATACCAATATTTATTATTAATAATAATAATAATAATAATAATAATAATAATAGTGTCTATGACTGTGTTACCTATGAGGTTCATTACCGTTCCTTATAAAACCGCAGCTAGCACGTTATTACAATGCATTGGACCATATGACGTACTCAGCTCTGCTACATCTGCATATCCTCATAAGCTAAATGGACAATGAATGGCATTTATTTGCACTCAGCTCGGCTCTTCCCGGCCGTCTCCTCTGTTTCAATTTTCCCAACTTGTCTGTTCAGGGCTAATTTTCCATCGCAGGCCTCCATTATAATGAAGACCTAGTGTGCGTGGCCTGGAAGGCCAGCAGATGTGCCCCGTCCCCGCTCAAATAACAGGGCTTATTTGGTAAAAAACATTATCTGTAATGTGGAAATGGTCTGACTTCAGGCTGAGATTCATCATCATTACCCGAACATCATCTCAAGCTCAAGCTCTGGCAACAGCGAAGGAAAGTAACGGGGCTTAATTCAGTCAGCGCCGAGTGAGACAGAGGACAGCAAATGATTTATGACGGAAATCAATGCAATCATAATACTTTAGGATGGTAAAATTGGGATGTTCACCAAGAGCTTACAATATCACCTGGGAGAGCGAGGCGAAAACAGGGACAACGCAGTCACAGGCTTTATGAATCCATTTTCCCAAGACACAAAGGAAAGAGGCCACACATGTTTCTTTGTTATAATCATCTTGTATAATCATATTCTGTTATTGCCATTATTCCCCCATAGAAGTTCGGGCTTACTTGTTGTTCTCTTATACTGTACACCAACGGACATCCGTAAAAGAATATACAGTAACTACTATAATATACAAGAATATAACTACTATAATACTGCTTCCTATATACAAGAATATAACTACTGTAATACTGCTCCTATATACAAGAATATAACTACTATAATACTGCTCCTATATACAAGAATATAACTACTATAATATTGCCCCCTATATACAAGAATATAACCACTATAATACTGCTCCTATATACAGGAATATAACTACTATAATACTGCTCCTATATACAAGGATATAACTACTATAATACTTCTCCTATATACAAGAATATAACTACTATAATACTGCTCCTATATACAGGAATATAACTGCTATAATACTGCTCCTATATACAAGAATATAACTACTATAATATTGGCCCCTATATACAAGAATATAACTACTATAATATTGGCCCCTATATACAAGAATATAACTACTATAATATTGGCCCCTATATACAAGAATATAACTACTATAATACTGCTCCTATATACAAGAATACAACTACTATATTACTGCTCCTATATACAAGAATATAACTACTATAATACTGCTCCTATATACAAGAATATAACTACTATAATACTGCTCCTATATACAGGAATATAAGTACTATAATACTGCTCCTATATACAAGAATATAACTACTATAATACTGCTCCCTATATACAAGAATATAACTACTATAATACTGCTCCTATATACAAGAATATAACTACTATAATACTTCTCCTATATACAAGAATATACCTACTATAATACTGCCCCCTATATACAAGAATATAACTACTATAATACTGCTCCTATATACAAGAATATAACTACTATAATACTGCCCCTATATACAAGAATATAACTACTATAATACTGCCTCCTATATACAGGAATATAACTACTATAATACTGCCCCTATATACAAGAATATAACTACTATAATACTGCCCCTATATACAAGACCATTGTATTCCTTCCCTTGAAGTGGGCTGAGTATCTGGCAGACCGGTTCACCTCCTCTTGCACAATGCCAGACGGGATTTTTTTGTCAGTAATTTGCTTTGATTTTTATTTATTTTTTTTTTATTATTACTGAAAACCACTGACTGGCACAATCAAATTTACAAGTCTTGGCAATTTGTCAGAAGGGAACAAAATGAAACTTTTTGTCTCTGTAATGAGCGGAGACAAGAGGTCAGCCTGATGAGGGATGTGGACATTGATCCACATGTACCGCACCTTTATCTCTCTGACCCGGCGCATTATTCCTGTGAATTATAACAAGGACGCTGCTAATGAGACGTTACCACACATGTAACCGATCCTATAGAGAAGGGGGGAAAGAGTGGTGGTGAGGGCAGGGCAGTTTCTAGGTAATTTTGACTACAGGGCGAATCTTGACAGAAGCGCCCCCCCCATTCCATGATGTCCGAGATGCACAGAGCAGTGTCACCCAACCTTTCAAAAATCATCATAAAGTGACTCACAGGTGACTCACCATATTGTTACTGACCAAATCCTGTATACTGAGACCAATACTACCTGTAATACCAGTATATGGGAAGGAAATATTACCGCCACACCACAACCACTACCACAACCAAATCCAGTATACTAAGACCAATAAAACACAGTACAATAACAAGAAATAACACCACCACATACTGACTAACACCACCACATACTGACTAAAACCACCACCACATACTGACTAAAACCACCACCACATACTGACTAAAACCACCACCACATACTAACACCACCACATACTAACACCACCACATACTGCCTAACACCACCACATACTGAATAACAACGCCACATACTGCCTAACACTACCACATACTAACACCACCACATACTGACTAAAACCACCGCCCCTACTGACTAACACCACCACATACTAATACCACCACATACTGACTAAAACCACCGCCCCTACTGACTAACACCACCACATACTAATACCACCACATACTGACTAAATCCACCGCCGCTACTGACTAACACCACCGCCGCTTACTGAATAACATCCACTGTATACAGATCACTATCACCTCATACAGTCATATAGAGGTATCCAGCGCTACACAGGTTGTATACACCATATACATTACTGTGCAGTTATATCCAGTGACTCACAGAGGACGTCTTCTCTGATCAGAGTTCTTCCCTTTTCATCTTTTTCTTCATCCTTCCTGGGCCGTTATGAGAACTTCTCTGAGCCACGAATCCACAGAATCTGCCAGAAAAACATATTAGACTCCTTATACTGGCACCATCCTCATCTCTCTACACACTGCACATCTGTAATGGCTACTTTACATACTCATTTAGTGGGTGGGCTGATCTATGTGACCCCCTAATAATAAATGCCCCCCTCTGTTGTCCCCCCTTATAGATGGCCCCCTCTCCCCTATGTTGTCCCCATATAGATGGTCCCCTCTCCCCCCTCCCTTATAGATGGTCCCCTCTCCCCCTCCCTTATAGATGGTCCCCTCTCCCCCCTCCCTTACAGATGGTCCCCTCTCCCTTATAGATGGTCCCCTCTCCCCCCCTCCCCCTGCCTTATAGATGGTCCCCTCTCCCCACCTCCCTTATAGATAGTGATGGTCCCCCTCCCTTATAGATGGTCCCCTCTCCCCCTCCCTTATAGATAGTGATGGTCCCCTCTCCCCTCCCTTATAGATGGTCCCCTCTCCCCCCTCCCTTATAGATAGTGATGGTCCCCTCTCCCCTCCCTTATAGATGGTCCCCTCTCCCCCCTCCCTTATAGATAGTGATGGTCCCCTCTCCCCTCCCTTATAGATGGTCCCCTCTCCCCCCTCCCTTATAGATAGTGATGGTCCCCTATCCCCTCCCTTATAGATGGTCCCCTTTCCCCCCTCCCTTATAGATGGTCCCCTCTCCCCCCTCCCTTAGATCGTGATGGTCCCCCTCCCTTATAGATGGTCCCCCTCCCTTATAGATGGTCCCCTCTCCCCCCTCCCTTATAGATAGTGATGGTCCCCTCTCCCCTCCCTTATAGATGGTCCCCTCTCCCTCCTCCCTTATAAATGGTCCCCTCTCCCCCCTCCCTTAGATAGCGATGGTCCCCCTCCCTTATAGATGGTCCCCTTCCCTTATAGATGGTCCCCTCTCCCCCCTCCCTTATAGATAGTGATGGTCCCCTCTCCCCCCTCCCTTATAGATTGTCCCCTCTCCCCCCCTCCCTTATAGATGGTCCCCTCTCCCCCCTCCTTTATAGATAGTGATGGTCCTCTCTCCCCTCTCTTATAGATGGTCCCCTCTCCCCCCCCCTTATAGATAGTGATGGTCCCCTCTCCCCCCTCCCTTATAGATGGTCCCCTCTCCCCCCTCCCTTATAGATGGTCCCTTCTCCCCCCTCCCTTATAGATAGTGATGGTCCTCTCTCCCCTCCCTTATAGATGGTCCCCTCTCCCCCCCTCCCTTATAGATAGTGATGGTCCCCCTCCCTTATAGATGGTCCTCCTCTCCCCCCCTCCCTTATAGATGGTCCCCTCTCCCCCCCTCCCTTATAGATAGTGATGGTCCCCTCTCCCTTATAGATGGTCCTCCTCTCCCCCCCTCCCTTATAGATGGTCCTCCTCTCCCCCCCCCCCCTCTTTTATAGATGGTCCTCCTCTCCCCCCTCCCTTATAGATAGTGATGGTCCCCCTCCCTTATAGATGGTCCTCCTCTCCCCCCCTCCCTTATAGATGGCCCCCTTCTCCCCCCCTCCCTTATAGATGGCCCCCCTCTCCCCTTCGTGAAGGCAGATTTAAAAACAAACAAACACACAACTCACCTACCCCGCGTTCCCCCGTCGAGCCTCCCTTGTTCTGCAGCCTCCGGCTGGTGTGCGGCTGCCAGGGGTGTCCCGTCCTATCCCCGGCAGCACGCGCATCACACAGATCCCTGTGCCGCCTGGGCCCTGACTTCCGGTACTGGGAGTGCACGTCAGAGACGCTTTCTGTACCGGAAGTCAGGGCCCAGGCGGCACAGGGATCTGTGTGATGCGCGTGCTGCCGGGGATAGGACGGGACACCCCCGGCAGCCACACGTCAGCCGGAGCCGAACTCTTGTGACCGCAAGCAAAACAATGCTTGCGGTCACAAGAGTAATTGATGGGGGTGGGCGGGGGATGCGGGACGGATGGGATGTGCGGGTGCGCTGCAGCCAGGAATCAGGCGGGGGACACCCTGAGCAGGAGAATGGCGCCCAGAGCGCAGTGGAGTGTGGCGTGTGCGGCGGCCAGGCCGGAGGTGCGGGGCGCGTGGCACGCTATCCAAGCTGGATGGGCGAGGTCCCGGGGGGCACCTTCAGCGCCCTCTAGCTGGCGGCGCCCCGTGCCGTTGCATGGCCCGCCCGGCACAAGAAACGGCCCTGGGTGAGGGGGGGAAAGGGGGCATAGGGCAGGGGTTGGCTGGGCAAGGTCATAAAGGGAAAAAGTAAACCAATAAATTATTCCATGATAAGAAAAAATCTAAATAATATAATAAAAAATACTATTGTTTGGTTATAAAAAATACTGTCCCGTTTTTGACCCCAAAACACAAGGTATCGGGGGGAAAAATGTTTGCTAAAGGGATATTCTGAATTAAAATAACTTACCCCCTATCCATGGTGGGCAGACCCTCCGCGACTCATAATTATATATAAAGTGGAGACACATTGCACCCTGCTGCTTTATTGGTTGTCTATGTAGCTGCTGAAGGTAGCCGAGCATGGTACTCTGGTAGGTATATATATATATATATATATATATATATATATATATATATATATAGAAGCTCCATTTGGGGTCCCATTTTTGACATTGTAAAGAATCTGACCCATGTTCCTGGACAGGCCCGGATTGGTAATCTGGCAAAGCGGGCACATGCCCGCTGGGCTGCCAGTATTACCAATCCGGGGGCCGCCGTTCCTGGCCCCCATGTGCGCCGGCCCTCAGCAGTGGCTGCAAGAATAGCTCAGCCGGCCGCTGCGCTATTCATTCAGCCTCTGCAGAGAGCCGGCGCCCTGGCCCTTTAACTGTGAGCGTTCAAGATGAACGCTCACAGCTTGCAGCGGCCGCACTCTGCCTCTGACTGACAGAGCCAGGTAGCCATTGGCCCCCGGCCCTGCCAGTCACTCCTGTGGCCGGCCAGTCTTCCTAGTTGGAAGGTGTCAGGGCCGGCCCGGGGCTGCAGACGTGCCGCGCGCAGGCACGTCTGCAGGCACCTCTAACAGGACCCCAGCGGCTGACGTCACTTCCCTGACGCGCCGCTGAGGACCTGTGAGAAGAGACGCCGCCGACGCGCTGCAGCAGGGAGAAGAGGCTGCAGACTAAAGATCCGGGACCGGAAGGAAGAAGCTGCCGGGAGCGAGGTGACAGGTGAGAATGTGTGTTTTTTTTTTTTAACCCCTTAACATGTGGCCATGGGGGGGGGGGTATTCTATATTGGGGGGGAGGCACAGGGGGGGCTATTCAATATTGGGGGGGATGCACAGGGGGGGCTATTCTATATTGGGGGGGGAGGCACAGGGGGAGGCTATTCTATATTGGGGGGAGGCACAGGGGGAGGCTATTCTATATTGGGGGGAGGCACAGGGGGAGGCTATTCTATATTGGGGGAGGCACAGAGGGAGGCTATTCTATATTGGGGGGATGCACAGGGTGGGCTTTTCTATATTGGGGGAGAGGCACAGGGGGGGGCTATTCTATATGGGAGGATGCACAGGGGAGGCTATTCTATATTGGGGGGATGCACAGGGTGGGCTTTTCTATATTGGGGGAGAGGCACAGGGGGGGGCTATTCTATATGGGAGGATGCACAGGGGAGGCTATTCTATATTGGGGGGATGCACGGGGGGGGCTATTCTATATTGGGGGATGCACGGGGGGGGGCTATTCTATATGGGAGGATGCACAGGGGAGGCTATTCTATATTGGGGGATGCACAGGGGAGGCTATTCTATATGGGAGGATGCACAGGGGAGGCTATTCTATATTGGGGGGGATGCACAGGGGAGGCTATTCTATATTGGGGGGATGCAGGGGGGGGGCTATTCTATATTGGGGGGATGCACGGGGGGGCTATTCTATATTGGGGATGCACAGGGGAGGCTATTCTATATTGGGGGGATGCGGGGGAGGATATTCTATATTGGGGGGATGCGCAGGGGAGGCTATTCTATATTGGGGGATGCGCAGGGGAGGCTATTCTATATTGGGGGATGCGTAGGGGGGCTACTCTATATTGGGGGATGCACAGGGTGGCTACTCTATATTGGGGGATGCACGGGGGGGGGCTATTCTATATGGGGGATGCACGGGGGGCTATTCTATATGGGGGATGCACGGGGGGGCTATTCTATATGGGGGGATGCAGGGGGGGCTATTCTATATGGGAGGATGCACAGGGGGGCTATTCTATATGGGGGGATGCTCAGGGGGCTATTCTATATTGGGGGATACACGGGGGGGCTATTCTATATGGGGGGATGTACAGCAGGGGGGCTATTCTATATGGAGAGATGTGCAGCGGGGGAGGGGAGGCTATTATATATGGAGGGATGTATAGATGAGGATGTATAGAGGAAGATGTTGCTGGAGCATGAAGCCTAAAATGTCTGTCTGGCAGATCCCGTGGAGAGGAGTCATGGCCAGAGAAGCCTTCATGATGGCCGGGGCCAGATGGAGAAGAAAAGGAAAAGTGGACGTCTCTTCATGCAGAGAAGACGCCTACTGTGAGTGACAGGATGTAACTGCACTATAATCACCTATAAGGTCTGCAGAACCTTTACACAGCTGGGATCTACATCTGTATCAGGGTGTCAAATTCAGGCCCTCCAGGTGTTGCAAAACTACAATTCCCATCATGCTTTAGCTGTCCAGTCATGATGGGATCTGTAGTTTTGTAACAGCTGGAGGGCCGGAGTGTGACACCTGTGTTCTCTGGTCACTGCTTTGGGAGAATATTGGTCTTTATATAGCGGCTGTTATTTGGTGGATAGTGGTATCCAGTCCCCGTATGCTGAGGAGGTAGTGGGCATGGTGTGATGGTATAGTGGTATTATCCATTCACCGTATGCTGAGAGTAGTGGACATGGTGTGATGGTATAGTGGTATTATCCAGTCACCGTATGCTGAGAGTAGTGGGCATGGTGTGATGGTATTACTCGTCCTGTGTATTCTGGTATTATTGGTAATATTAGTGTTTTATATAGTGGATTGTATTCAGTCACAGTGTAGGGGTATTAGTCACTATGTGGTGATAATGGCCGTGCTCATGGTGTAGTGATATTATTTGTTACTTATATACTGGTAGTATAGGAAATATTGGTGGGTTTGCTTAGTGACAGTATGGCAGTAACGTGTACAGTATGGGGATAATATTTGCTTACTGGTGTTATTAACTATGAGAGTATCATGCACAGAAAGTTATAGATAATAGATAGATAGGAGATAGATAGATAATAGATAGATAGATAATAGATAGATAGATAATAGATAGATAGGAGATAGATAGATAGATGATAGATAGATAGATAGATAGATGGGCAATAGATAGATAGATAGATAGATGGGAAATAGATAGGAGATAGATAGATAGGAGATAGATGATAGATAGATAGATAGATAGATAGATAGATAGATAGATAGATAGATAGATAGATAGGAGATAGATAGATAGGAGATAGGGAGGGAGATGGATAGATAGATAGATAGATAGATAGATAGATAGATAGATAGATAGATAGATAGATAGGAAATAGGAGATAGATAGATAGGAGATAGGAGATAGATAGATAGATGGGCAATAGATAGATAGATAGATAGATAGATGGGAAATAGATAGGAGATAGATAGATAGGAGATAGATGATAGATAGATAGGAGATAGATAGATAGATAGATAGATAGATAGATAGATAGATAGATAGATAGATAGGAGATAGGGAGGGAGATGGATAGATAGGGAGGGAGATAGATAGATAGATAGATAGATAGGAAATAGGAGATAGATAGATAGATAGATAGATAGATAGATATCCAGTAGGAAATATCTATCTAGCAGCTTATTATGTAGCTT
Source organism: Dendropsophus ebraccatus (assembly GCF_027789765.1). Classification (NCBI taxonomy): domain Eukaryota; kingdom Metazoa; phylum Chordata; class Amphibia; order Anura; family Hylidae; genus Dendropsophus; species Dendropsophus ebraccatus. The sequence continues at coordinate 182,571,297 of NC_091456.1, forward strand.
TGATTACACATGAGATCACAACCAGCAGACACATTTTAATAATTAAAACCTTACTGTTTATACCGCCATTATATGGAGACATAGTCAGGATAAAAGGATTAAAAAAAATATAGTAACTTTTGTCCAAAAACAGCACCACCCCTGTCTTCAGGTTATGTGAGGTATTACAACTTGGCTCCATTCACTTCAATGGAACTGAGCTGCAATACCTCACTCAAACTGAGGTATGGCACTGTTTCTGGAAGAAAGTGGCCATGTTTTTCTCCTTTAAAGGGAATCTGTGAGGTCCATACCAGGTCTAGGGCTGTAGATCTCAGCAGACAGGTGTGAGGGAGATATCACTGACAGGACCTTTAATCCAGTGTAAACTTTTATAATTGTCCTTTTCATTACCAACTAAAGTTTCACAACAGCAGCCGCAGCAGCAGCACCCTATACGTCCATCAGTCAGGGCAGGAAGGGGCGGGGCAGAAGGTGCTGCTGTGGCTCCACCTCTGTGACACTTCAGCTGGTAATGAAAAGAACAATTATAGAGGTTTACACTGGACTAAAGGTCCGGTCCCTGACCTGTACGCTGGGATCTACAGCTGTGTACCTGGTATAGACCCCACAGGTTCCCTTTAAGTGCACGTTCATACCTAATCCAATGCAGATTTGATGCTTCCGATTTAATCAGTTGAAATGAATGCATAAATATGCCGCATCAAATCCACAGCAGATTATGTTATAGCATTATTTTTAGGTGCTGATGGTGGGTTTCACATGTTTAAAGGGAACTAATAAGCCCGTTTGAGCTGATATGACTTTTATTCCCCGGCTCGTGACTAGATACAAGCGGGGAAGTAGTCATGGTGGTCGGCTCCCCGCTCGTATCTAGTCACTGCGCTCTGCCTGTCAGCGCGCTCAGAGGGGATGATTGATAGGCAGAGAGGTCCGTTACTGGCCTCTCTGCCTGTCAATCATCCCGCCGAGCGCGCTGACAGGCAGAGCGCAGTGACTAGATACAAGCGGGGAGCCGACCACCATGAATACTTCCCCGCTTGTATCTAGTCACAAGCCGGGGAATAAAAGTCATTTTCTCCGTTATAAAGCACCTGCTGCGGCCGTGGTCGGTACTTGTCGCGGCCGCTCCAGGTGCTTTATACAATGCTCCAGGGAACTGATCGGTTGATTGTTTCCCTTTAAGGGAGTAGTGGGGGACATGGCTAAATGAAGCAGAATTGATATACCATGATATGGTATGTGGGCTGCTGGGGTTTGATTGCCAGGGCTGATTTTAAGTCCCAGTCCGGCCCTGTTCCTGGAATAGTGAGGTTCAGCCAAGTGGGGTTTAACCAAAGGACCCTAAGATTAGGACAAACAAGTAAAAAAAAAAAAATCTTCTTTTCCAGGTGTTTAGGCTGTGATGGTGAGAACAAGATTAGAGTCTGTTCCCCTTGCTGTAGACCCCTACTTGGTTCCCTAAAGAAAATAAAAAATGCTTTGCAAAAAGAAAAAAAAAAAAAAAAAAAAAATATATATATATATATATATATATATATATATATATATATATAATAATAATACAATATCTATATAAATTCAAAGAGTATACAAAGTATGAATACAAAATATTTAAATAAATTTAAAAAAAAAACTATAAAAAGTATAAATAAAAAAAGTATTCAAACTATGAATACAAAATATTTAAATAAATAGAAAAAATATAAAAATACAAAGTATAAATAAAATAAAAAAGTAATCGTCCTGAACCACCACTAGGGGCAGATTAATATCTACAAATTTCACACATCACTTATTTCCAGGAGAAATTTCTTATCTAATTACAAACTTGGATTTATTTATTTTTATATTTTTTTAAAATAATATATAACACTTCATCTTTTTTTGTCCTTATTTGATCGATCCCTAAAAACTTTTGCAGTGTTTTACGGTGAAATTTAAATGTGACATTGCTGAGGAGTTAAGGTTGGGTGACTTCCCGCGTTACTGTAGTGTAAGATTATAGCGACTGAATGGAGCGGCGCCGGGAGATAATCATTGAGACAGTCATAAATACACCGTCTCTCCGGGTTGTCACACATCACAGGTGCGGGATGACTCATAAAGCGGCAAAGCGTTACCGGGAGGTTTATGAGGTCATCGCACTTTGATAGCGTTTAGGAAAAATCTCATAAACATACTCTTGCTTATTCATTAATTTCTATAATTGGAAGAGCAGGATATCTCCCTGTGTCGCTTTTCCTGGGAGCTGTAAAGTAAGATTTCTAGAGCAAAACTGATTTAGTCTGTTCTGCTAATGTTCTCTGTGCAAGCATTATAGAAGACAAAGTCAGGAGACTGTTCCAGAGGGTTGAATACAGTGTGTGTTTTGGTGGTGGTGGTGGGAGATACATGACTGTTTTGATGAATCCCAAGGGAAACAGGCCCAAACTCAAGCTTACATATGTTGCTCAGTCTCTGTAAATCTGTAATAGGCAATCTGTTACCACAACAGGGTGCTGAAACTTGTAGTGGCAACTGTAATGATAGGGGATCTTGCCCCGGTAGAATTGCCCACAATGGACCTGGGTTACCATATCATGATTCAACTCTATGGCTACTTTCGTAGAGGTTTCCATCATGATTGAGGGATTCAAGGTAAATTTTTGTAAGTAGTGTTGAACAAACTTCATGAAAGTGTCCGGGTTGAGCAACTTCTTTAAACCCAAACCTCAGCATTTAACGCCCCCACGTCTCGAGAAGTTGGATCTTGCCCCAGTAGAATTGCCCACAATGGACTTAGGTTGCCATACCTATGATTCCTCTTCATTGCTACTTTAGTAGAGGTTTCCATCATGATTGAAGGATTATGAGTCAATTTTTGTAAGTAGTGTTGAACAAACTTCGGGTTGAGCAACTTCTCCAAACTCCCCCACGTCTCGAGAAGTTGGATGCCGCCCTAGGACGTCCTGAAAAAAACTGAATACAGCTATTGACCATAGGCTGTATCTCTGTTTCAGTTAGTCCTTGGGCTGTCTCAACCTTCTCCAAACACAGAGAGTTAAAGAGGTTGTCCTGGGAAAAATGTACTTTTTCCCTTTCCACAGGATAGGGGAAGAATAAAATATTATGGGGGGTCCGACCTCCATACCCCCGCCGATCTCCATATAAACCTCCGGCTTTATTGTTATGAATAGAGCCCAGGTGCGACACATGACCCGCGGCTCTATTCAGTCCTATGGAGGTGCTGGAGGGAGAAGAGTAAGCACTCTTCCGGTTTACTCAGCTGTTTCCGGCACCTCCATAGGAATGAATAGAGCCGTACATGTCATGTGCCGTACCTATAGCTCTGTTCATAACAATAAGGCCAGGGGCTTTTGGCGGGGGATTCGGAAGTCTGACACCCCACAATATTTCACTTTTTCCCTATCCTGTGCATAAGGGGAAAGTAAAATTTTTCCAGACAACCTCTTTATTCTCCGTGACTGGAGAAGGTGGGGGCAGCCCGAGGAGGAGCTGGAACACAGGGATACAGCCTATATTTTCGATCCCTCGCAACCTCTTAGTTAATTTTCCCCAGACAACCTCTGTAATGCCGATCATTCGAGTTTGAAGAAGTTGCTAAACCTGAACACTTTAATAAGTTTGCCATACACTAGAGATGATCGAACTGGGCCGAGGTTTAGGTACGTACGAACCCGAACCATCGGCATTTGACTCCTACTGCCTTCCCGTTACGTAAGGAAGGTGGAGACAGCCCGAGTACCGCCTGGAAAACAGGGATACAGCTTAGGTAAAAGGCTGTATCCCTGTTTTCCAGGGGGTTTTTGGGCTGTCTCAACCTTCCCACACGAAACGAGAAGCCAGCAAGAGTCAAATGCCTATGGTTCGGGTTCGTACGAACCAAAACCTCGGCCCAGTTTAATCATCTCTACTCAACACTACTTACAAAAGTTACCCAGAAACCCTTAATAGGACTCTCAATTAGGGATGGTCCAAACCTGGTTCGGTTCTGGTTCGTACGAACCTGAACTCTTGGAAATGATTCCCGCTGTCTGCACACTCCGTGGAGAGGGTGGATACAGCGGGATGACCGCCTGGAAAACTGGAATACAGCCATAACCATAGGCTGTATCCCAGTTTTCCAGGCGGTCCTCCCGCTGTATCCACCCACTGCACGGAGCGGGCAGACAGCGGGAATCTGATGCCGAGAGTTCGGGTTCATACGAACCTGAACCTTGGCTGATTCGGACCATCCCTACTCTCAATCATGGTAGAAGCCTCTACTAAAGTTGCCGTGACCCCTCATCTCTACAAATTCTTATGGGATCTAGCCAAAGATAGAAACTTTTATGAAGTTGAATCCATCAACTGCAAAACATCTTTACTTTCCTCAAGTTGGGTCCTGGAGACTGAGAAAGACCTTATACAACATGGCTGGCCCGAAGCTCGTCTTAAGAACACTGCGTTAATTCGGAAAATGTCCACACTCCATAAATGTGATTACTGTATAGTTCCCGTCCGTTATCACTTCCATTAGAAGAGCTGATGCAGACGCATATCTGCTGCAATATCATCTTCTCCCTGGATTTCGCTTGCTTGGCATGAACCCAGAGGCATTTATGTCTGAGTTCTCCTTAAGTTAATTAAAACTTTTAAGGTCAGAGGCCAAGTATACTTTAATTGCTCAGCCTAGGAACTCATTCCAGTCGTGTTTTGTAATACTCATTAGAGCACATTTGTAATAATATGCTATGAATTAATGGAAAGACAATCGCCCCAGATTGCTGCGAGAAAGCTCAGTAACTTCATCGTTGGGTGCAGGGGCAGCATTTCCCACGCAGGCTCCCTATCTCGTACTGGAGACGTTCTCATAAAATGAATTCAGGAGCAATTTACTGACTTTAGAGTTAAATAGAGTTTGTTCCATTTGTTCATATTCCTGATGTGACAACATACGGTATATTTTTTTAGTAAATAGAAAATGGATGTGTACTAAGGTATATATTTCTTTCCATATCCTATAGGAGCAGTATTATAGTAGTTGTACTATTGAATATAGGAGGCAGTATTATAGTAGTTATAGTCTTGTATATAGGAGGCAGTATTATAGTAGTTATAATCCTGTATATAGGGGGCAGTATTATAGTAGTTATATTCTTGCATATAGGAGCAGTATTATAGTAGTTATATTCTTGTATATAGGAGGCAGTATTATAGTAGTTATATTCTTGCATATAGGAGCAGTATTATAGTAGTTATATTCTTGTATATAGGAGCAGTATTATAGTAGTTATATTCCTGTATATAGGAGCAGTATTACAGTAGTTATATTCCTGTATATAGGAGCAGTATTATATTAGTTATATTCTTGTATATAGGAGCAGTAATATAGTAGTTATATTCCTGTATATAGGAGCAGTATTATAGTAGTTATATTCTTGTATATAGGAGCAGTATTATAGTAGTTATATTCTTGTATATAGGAGCAGAATTATAGTAGTTATATTCTTGTATATAGGAGCAGTATTATAGTAGTTATGTTCTTGTATATAGGGAGCAGTATTATAGTAGTTATATTCTTGTATATAGGAGCAGTATTATAGTAGTTATATTCTTGTATATAGGAGCAGTATTATAGTAGTTATATTCTTGTATGTAGGAGCAGTATTATAGTAGTTATATTCTTGTATGTAGGAGCAGTATTATAGTAGTTATGACATGGAGAGAAAAGAACAGCTGCACATCCCATCTATGGCTAATACTAATGCCGCTAGGCCTATTTTAAAAATCAACACCAGAGTGTCTGTATATAATTTGATCAAACCATAATAGCCCCGTGTACCACGTGCAGGTCCCCTGGTTCACACGGGTCCCTATGCTAACTCCACAGCGTGTCGGTCAGTGACCGCCAACCCCGCAAAGCGTGCACATGCAGGGAAGGGAGGACATGGAATAGGGGCAGTATTATAGCAGTTATATTATTCTCTATTGGAGCAGTGGACAATGGACAGAGAAAGACAAAAGAGTGAGATCAGCAAATATTATAACTATTAAATTAGATAGATAGATAGATAGATAGATAGATGCACATGTATAGTATATCTGAAGTCTGACTAAATCCTAGAGCTCTGTTATTACCCAAGCACAGGTCAGGCTTCTATGTTTTATGCCGCTAATATCAGCAATACTCTGGCTTCCAGCTCCTCTACACCATTTCAATTTAGTCTCTGCCTTTTCTTCTTTGTAGCATCAAATAGACGTCTTTTGTGTAGCTCAGAAACTTGAGGGGAGTGTTTTATTCTAGTCTCGGGCAGCCGGGTGTAACAGAGGCCTTCACTGACCCTGATCAATTATGTTCCAAGTTTATGCCTGAAGAACATCAACGGGTGAAGTCTGGAGTTGCAGACCATCAAGTTCCTTTGTTGTTCTTTTTTATTTCATTTGTTCTTTGAGAAAGCTGAAACTTAAGATGGTGTCTGGAGGCAACACACACGGAACATTTTTTAAATGCGGTTCTCTTAATAAATAGAGACAGTATAAGAGGACAATAACAAGAGCGGGGGGTTTAAGGCAACTTCTGTCAGATGAACGATGATCAGGCGCTGACTCTGCCATTGCCCTCCATGTTTCGAAGGATTTATCATCCCAACACACCCAAGGGCTCAGTATCGTCTCCTATCTTACTTTACTATATTGATATACCGAGATATACAGTCCGTCATCCCCTAGGACAATGATTTTTCTTGGATATAGAATTACTCATCATGGGATACAAGTTTAACAATAATGTTCATGTTCCAAAGAAAAATTGTTCAATACATCCAAGAGAAAGTTCTGGATGATGAACACAATTCTATTTGGTTGGACGTACAGTAAATGTGCCATTATAATTTATGTATTTATGACACGATGGACCGTGATGACTTGGACAAAAGAAGTGGATCCAATCCACAGTGGTTAGTCCCATTAAGTTGATTCTTTATGTGACTTATTAGTTGACAACTAGCTACTAGGGAGGCAACTACTCAAGTAATGTTCTACAACTACAACAGTGGATGTAGTGGGCATCCTTTCTCTTCAAAAGTAAAGTTGCCGTAGCCACTGAAATGATACCTTTCTTGGGTTGCAGTAGGACAACATCACTTGGGGGGAGGAGGTATTGAGACCACGGTGCTGACCTAAGCAGGGAAATGGCATAGTGGCAGTGAATCTCCGCCTAGGTTACTCTCTTTACTGATGAACTAAACCGATTTTAGAACATAAAGAAGATAAAGACAAGTTAATTGATAGCTATCTCCCTTGACACCCTCATATACACAAGTATGTTCACACTTGAGTGTGAATATGATCTGTATACAGAGACGGGACTAAGTGGCCAGATACCTTGGTAAGCAGCCAAGGTGTGTCTGATACCTTGAGATCAGACATTTTAAAACCTAAGTGTCTGATCCTTCTCTTTCTGATACCTTCTTTAAAAGGAAAGTCAGGAAGCCCCCTTACACATGATGGCCAATCCTGCTCAAATTGTTGGGGTGGCTGTCATTAATCTAGTGTGCATGGCCAGCTTTAGTTTTATTTTTTGTTTTTTTTGATCAAGGATCCTTTTTTTTTTTTTTTTTTTGCAAAACTGCATTGGTCTTCCTCGTGTACCCCCAACCTTATTCCTAACAGGTGATATGTTAAGGTTCATCATGCCAATGCATCAGTAATTATTACTCGTTTACAAAATTATGGTACATGACTTGAGTTGAGGTCTTGGACTTTCCAATGCTGGTCTTCTTGTACATCCAACAAGCCATGTGTTAAGAATTTCCTTATTTTCATTGGTGGTCCACTTATTGTATATGCACTAGTATTTTTTTAGGGGTTCCTGTGGGGCACGACCTAAGGAACACATGTGGACTTGTTGAGTTGAGGTCTTGGACTTTCCAATGCTGGTCCTCTCGTACAACCAACAAGCCATATGTTAAGGATTTCCTTATTTTCATAGGTGGTAAACTTACTGTATATGCACTAGTAATTTTTTAAGCGTTTCTTTGGTGTATGACCTAAGGAACACATGTGGACTTGTTGAGTTGAGGTCTTGGACTTTCCAATGCTGGTCCTCTCGTACAACCAACAAGCCATGAGTTAAGGATCTTCTTATTTTCATAGGTGGTCAACTTACTGTATATGCACCTGTTATTTTATAGGGGTTCCTATGGTGTACGACCTAAAGAACACATGTGGGCTTGAAATCTTGCACTTGGACTTCCCGACACCAGTCCTCTTGTACCACCAAGAAACCAAGGGACACATACTAAGTAGAGGTCTACAGGCTGCAAAACTATAGAACAGCAGATTTTTATTTCCTTGTATGCTGTCTAGCTATGATAGAAGATGTAACCTTTACCCAAGGCCATCATGTAATGTATCATTATGTTTCACGTCCATCAAGCGACATGTCGAAGAGAAATGGGAACGTGCATTTTAAATGTGCAACAGATTGTCTGCCTCACTATCTAAACATTTGCACAAGAAGAGCAAGACTTTCAATTTAACCAGGCTGGTGCACCTTAGGGAGGAAATGTTCAGCATTTCACATTGCAGCTGTAACAAGGCCAAACTCCAAGCTCAATAGGATTCTAGACCTAATTAGTACTTAATGATCTGGAGAGGCACGAATGTCCATCACCCTATTCTTCCGTCTCCTCTACTTCGCCAGTTCTTAATTAACCTTTAAGGAGGTGGCGATAGGTTGCCAAGGATACCATATTGATCCTCTCTTTCCCATTGTCTTGCCCCCCTGACGCACCTGCAGATACGGGAGATAGGACCAAGTTGCCCCTGTTGCATTCCTAGATGGTGCCACCAATCAATGTCTATTAATGAGATACAACTTGCAAGATTGCTAATTCACGGCAGGTTGGAAAAGGTCATCGGTATCTCTCATCTGTTTCAAATTAACAAGTGTGAATATTCAAGGTTTAAAACTTTCCCGGAGCAGTCGGTGGGAAATGAAAAATGGCCCTGTGCTTGTAACAAGTGACGTTAATCCTCATCTTTATTCACTAGATATACCGTACATCCCTTACACTGTGTTAGAGGTTTATAGAATGATACCGCTGCCAAAGCCATCACCGGCATGTTGAGCTTAAAGTGTCATTTTACCCCACAGAAAAAATATTACTGTACTAACTGGAACTAAAAAGAGAAAAAAAATTGGTGCCGATAGGGGTTGGCTGGAGGAAGATTCATGTGTTTTCTATGGGGAGGAGAAGAGAAAGCCACAATGCAGCTTCAGCTCTGGCTCCAACTTATCCCTCCAAGAACAACATGGTTGGGCACTGAAAATCCATTACCCCAACCCTTCTCTGCACTGACATGCACTTTATACTGTCGGGTGAATCTGTTAGCAGTGGCAGGTATGGATAATATAGTTTAAAGTGTATAGGAACGGGTTATCCAGGATTAGAGAAAGCACAACTCTTTTTTTTTTTTTTTGCAAAAACAGCACCACCCCTGTCCTCAGGTTGTCTGAGGTATTACAATTAAGTACCATTAACTTTGATAGAACTGAGCTGCAAAACTTCACACCCAAACTGAGGGAAAGAGAGGAAGTCACTATGTGACTAGGCCTGGATAATCCCTTAAAGCTTTGGAAGAGAAAGACACTTGTCCCGGACACCTATAGGGCCCTTTGGCTTGGAGGGTTAGGGTAAGGGTTGAGGTCCTTTCATTTTGGAAAAAACTTGTGATGCATATTTTGGTGACATTGGAAGCATCTGATCCATCTAGAAAACAATAATGTACCATTTATAATTCTTTTGTTCTTAGGGCCATAGGTCCTTCTTGCTACCAGGAGCAGCTTCTTTAGATGCTACTTATTTAAACTTTTTTTGTTTAACTATTTCTTTTCCACATATGGAATAAAGGAAAAAAAATAACTGGGCCGAGGTTCAGGTTCGTACGAACCCAAACCATCAGCATTTGACTCCCGCAGCCTTCCCGTTCCGTGGGGAAGGTGGAGACAGCCCAAGTACAGCCTGGAAAACAGAGATACGGCCTAGATAATTGGCTGTATGCCTGTTTTTTTAGGCGGTACTCGGGCTGTCTCCACCTTCCCCAAGGAACGGGAAGGCAGTGGGAGTCAAATGCTGATGGTTCGGGTTCGTACAAACCTGAACCTCGGCCCTGTTCAATCATCTCTAGTCCTGAATAGGGGATGTGCCTTTAAATTTTTGTTGTTAGGATAAGGGACAAGCTAATTTATGGTGATCCAACTATCGGGACCCCCACTGATCCCAAGAACAAGACTGCAATCACCCCCTATGATTTAAACACTCATGAAGCCACCATGGACAGCGCCCCATTCATTCTCTATGGGGGAATAATATTCCCTTTAAAAACTAATAGAATATTAAACTATAAGAGGTTTCTAATTTTTTGGTATTTTGGTATTATTGTTTCTCTTAAGAAAGGTAAATGAATGTATATGGATGAATCAAAACCCATCAATCTTGGCAAACGTTGAAAAAACAGTCAACTTGCTACTTATTGTTGGAAAATGGTAATTGGTGGGGTATAGTGGATTTACAGTAAGAAAAACACCAATTATGTCAGCCAGGAGGCTTTCAAAAAAAATAATAAAAATAATGACAGCGTTGGATATAAACCATGTGATATAAACAGAGTCTGTAAGGTAGATATGGATAAAGCTTATCCATCCTTACCGGCCTTACCAGTCTAGACAGTCACTTTTACTGTAGTCTTGATCGATTTCTACAATGTATCAGTGTAGTAAAATGTATCAGTCTGGAGCTCAGAGAGGATTGTGTAAGAGAGAGAGCAAGAGAGAGTGTAGATAGATAGATAGATAGATAGATAGATAGATAGATAGGAGCCCCAGCAGAATGGTTCAATGCAGCTCTGGGTGTGACTGGAGTACATTGTGTTTGTAGATTTTTCTTAGATTTATGTTTTAAATTAAAGCCTCCGTGTCTGATACTATGAGCGTGCATCGCCTTTACGCCTTACAAAGCTTTGGGATTTTATTTTACTTGAAGTGAAAAAAAAAATTCAGAAGAGAAATAATTATTTTTTCCTGGGCTGGCTTCTCTGGCCGCTTCTCTCTGCTGTGCTCGGAGAATGTGGTCACCCAGGGCATTGTACAGATGCATCCGCACCGGTCTTTTGACAGTAATACATGCACTCCACAAGCATAACACAAAGAAAAACATAAACTGGGCCCTTTATACCCGGGCTATAATAACACCGCCCAGTAACAGATGGGAATCCTATTAGCTCAGTTATGCCTTTGTCCCTCTGCGTAAACATTAATTTTAGGATTAACCGTCTCAGCCTCCTCGAAATGACTTTGGGGAGAAAAAAAAAAATGTTCTTCAGCGCAAGTCACCTGATTTTCTTTTCTTCTTTTTGGAAAAGGACATTTTTTGGCTGCTAGGCAACACAATGGTGCGGCTTCCTTTCAGAGGACGGCGCTCGTCAGGCATAGTCTCATCGAAGAGTAATCCTATTAATTAGAGCAACATTGACCGCCCCTTGTTTCTCGCATCCTCTCGCAGGCTTATTACTATTTTTAATTAACGTGTCATTGTGTGTGAACTTTATAGAATCATAAGTGCACGGCGGAGCCAGATGCATTGTCAGGTATGGAGTGAGCCATTAACCCTTATATGAAGGAGGATACGATGTTTTAAGTCAGCCTCATTATTTGTAAAGGGGTAGATGTGGGTCTGACCTCCCACCAATGTAAAACAGTTCATTCGGCAGTTTTTATGTTCCTAACTACCTCTGGTGGTCCCCTTTAGCAATGTGGATGGCCACCAGAGGTAGTTAGGAAGACAAAAACTCCTGAATGAACTGTTTTATGTTGATGGAACTCCCATTTAGGTTAATAGGGGCTGCATAAACATCATAACACTGCTAGATAAGCTGTTTCTATAACTGAGGGGTTATGGTAGCAGTGAAGCTTGTGCTTCTGTACCGTATTCTATAAATTTTCCATATTTTTTTTAACTATGGCTCAACGTAACCCATGATTTGTATCACTGGAGGTCTTGGCTATCAAAAATAGAGGGCTTTGTAACCATGTGTCTATGTGGTGCCACCTAGTGGTTATGGTGGACATTACAACCTGTTGAGGTTTTGCTAGCTTGTTGCAGTAATGTAGTAAATTTATTTTAAAATCAAGGAAAGAGTGAATAGTGATACAGTGTCCAAACATTAGGTTTTCCAATCATCCATTGCTGAACATGGCAGCAACTGTTTGCTTTTGTTGCAGTGCCACCATAGGTGAAATGAAGTATTACACAGTGCCCAATAAAATCTCTATTACTCATGCATGTGTGGGATATTCCACTGGTACAGACTGCTTAACATATTCCCTTTTGTGACAAATACATGCAGGTCCTGAATAGAGATGATCGAACAGGGCCAAGGTTCAGGTTCGTACGAACCCGATCCATCGGCATTTGACTCCCACAGCCTTCTCGTTCCGTGGGGAAAGTGGAAACAGCCCGAGTACAGCCTGGAAAACAGAGATACGGCCTACATAATTGGCTGTATCCCTGTTTTCCAGGCGGTACTCGGCCTGTCTCCACCTTCCCCACGGAACGGGAAGGCAGCGGGAGTCAAATGCTGACGGTTCGGGTTCGTACAAACCTGAACCTCGACCCTGTTCGATCATCTCTAGTCCTGAACAGGGGATGTCCCTTTAAAATTTTGTTGTTAGGATAAGGGACAAGCTAATTGATGGTGGTCCAACTATCGGGACCCCCACTGATCCCAAGAACAAGACTGCAATCACCCCCTATGATTTAAACACTGATGGAGCCACCATAGACAGCGCCCTATTCATTCTCTATGGGGGAATAATATGCCCTTGAAAAACTAATAAAATATTAAACTATGAGAGGTTTCTAATTTTTTAAAAAAATATTTTTTATAAATGTCCTTAGAGTTTTGGAAGTATTGTTTCTCTGAAGAAAGGTAAATGAATGTACACTCACCGGCCACTTTATTAGGTACACCTATCCAACTGCACGTTACCACTTAATTTCTAATCAGCCAATCACATGGCGGCAACTCAGTGCATTTAGGCATGTAGACATGGTCAAGACAATCTCCTGCAGTTCAAACCGAGCATCAGTATGGGGAAGAAAGGTGATTTGAGTGCCTTTGAACGTGGCATGGTTGTTGGTGCCAGAAGGGCTGGTCTGAGTATTTCAGAAACTGCTGATCTACTGGGATTTTCACGCACAACCATCTCTAGGGTTTACAGAGAATGGTCCGAAAAAGAAAAAACATCCAGTGAGCCGCAGTTCTGTGGGCGGAAATGCCTTGTTGATGCCAGAGGTCAGAGGAGAATGGGCAGACTGGTTCGAGCTGATAGAAAGGCAACAGTGACTCAAATAGCCAACCGTTACAACCAAGGTAGGCAGAAGAGCATCTCTGAACGCACAGTACATCGAACTTTGAGGCAGATGGGCTACAGCAGCAGAAGACCACCTGTTACTAGCATGGTGTACCTCATAAAGTGGCCGGTGAGTGTATATGGATGAATCAAAACCCATCAATCTTGGCAAACGTTGAAAAAACAGTCAACTTGCTACTTGTTGTTGGAAAATGGTAATTGGTGGAGTATAGTGGATTTACAGTAAGAAAAACACCAATTATGTCAGCCAGGAGGCTTTCAAAAACAGCTGTGTCTTCAGGCTACATGTAGAGAGGAGATTGGAGCCGGCTATGTTCCTGTTTTATCTATAGTCCGATAGAGGGAGGGAGGAATCAACAGAGAACATCTATACATGCCAGAACGAGAGCGCACAGCTTAAGTCTGATTCCTTCCAAATAAATAAGACATTGTAAAGGGAATATGGGGGGGGAATCTATCACTTTCCTCAGTTGCACAGCCGTTTTTATGCCTGTAAGTAATGTACGTACGTGCAACAAATTTATCAAGAAGATGCACAATGTTTAGTGAATGTGTCATTTGTAAGTATATGCTTAACTAGACTCAACAGCTTATAATTCCCTGTTGGTTGTAAGTATGCTCGGGGTTACAGTCAACACTTCTAAAAAAAACATTTCTTAAAAAAAGTCTCAGTATGTAAATAATACTTACTGGACCAAAAATACTAACATGGTGGCCACTCACTTCATCATTTGTTGAGCGTAACTAGAGCATTCTCCAGTCCAATCACTTGGCATTTGAGTAGCAGTGGATGAAGAAATTGGATGCAGCCCTAGGGAGTCTGGGAAAACATGGATACAGTCTATGGTTGGTGGTCAGTCTTATACCGGGTGTCCCTAAGGCCTCTAGATAATTACTATTAAGGTCATAGTCAATGATCACTCTGCTTCTTCCCAAATAATTGTAAGTTTCCCACTTGTAAAAGTTTCCCATTGGAACTTTGGTTCTTGATTGGTATCTGCCTCTTGTCCTCCCTTAAAGGGGTTGTCTTGGTCCTTAGTAGGGATGGCGCCTCCTTTGGACAAACCACTCCAGACTGTGCTGTATATTTGGTAGTATCTGTACATGTGTCCCATTATAAGTTTATTTTAACATAAAAAACACTTTTCTTAATAAAAAGCTGTGGCAGATGGTTCTGACAAAAACTATCCGTAAGCTCTGATGTAAAAAAAAAAAGTATGACAAAATAAAGCCCCACAGTCTCTCATCCAGTGGATGAGGTCAAGTCCCGTATGTTTTGAGGGTTATACCTTAAGGCTATGTTTACAAAATGTAACGTATGTTTTCGTAAAAGTACGGCCGTTGTTGCAATCGGCAACAACGGACGTACTTTGTACGAAAATACACGTAGCCTTGCCTTCTATGGAATCCCGGCCGGAGCATATACACATCGTATACGCTCCGGCCGGGATCGCTCGCGGCACCACAAACAACTGACATGTCAATTTTCTATGGCCGCTATTCATTGAATAGTCTCTTATGCCATGTGAACATGGCCTAAAGGAGTATTGACTTATTTACAGGATAGGAGATCATAGGACAATTTACCACACCTTGTGCTATCATGATCCTTGGAGAACAGAACCAAATGAGCACAACCCCAAACCCGGACCCCCAACCCCCACACTCCATTTCACATTTATTTGTCTTTTTTTTTAAATCAAAGTGGTAGGTACCTCTTAAGGCCCCTTCACACTATGGAAAACAGGCAGAAATTCAAAGCCGACCTCCGCCCATGGACTCCGCTTGGAATCCCGCCTGCTATCAATGACAATTGTTGGGCGGAGAGGAGCGGAGAGTGAAGGCGCAAAAGGTATCCTATTGAAACAGATAGCAAGCGGGATTCTAAGTGTAGTCTGCTCTGAATTTCCTCCTGTTTTCTGGGCCCTAAAAGAGGATGTTCAGGAGAAGAATTAAAGGATAGCAAACCAATCGATGATCAGTGCGGTACTGACACCCAGCATCCCCATTGTTTGCCGCTGAATTGTCTCCTTTCCTTACTTAATGGCTACACCTTTATAAATATTCCCTCAAAATTAAGGGTGGACTTATCTGTAACTAGGAAACAAATTGAAAAATAACGGGGGGAAAAAATCCCTGTTTTTGCTAATTGTTTGCATTTCTAATTTTTGCCTTTAAGTCAAGGAGGGGGGGGGGGGATGAAGTAGTGAGACGTTGAGCCTCGGAGACCCTGACTAATATGCATGGCGTTCCGTACTACGAGTTGGCAGTCAATAAACATTAGGTTACCTTCATGAAGTGAGAGAATGGATTTATTAAAAAATCTTATCTGGAGGGTTTGAATTTCAATAGGATTGGAATTTGCATATTTTAACAATAACCTCCAATCATTCTGTCTGATCTCTGCTCCGTTAGCCATATACATCTCTTTCTCTTGAATAGATTATCATCGGTTTAATAAACCCTTCATAATATGCAGGTATAACAATAGTACTTGACGGCATAAAGGAAGCATTAAAGTTCTTTGCTGGAGAAGGGGCTTTGCTAACTAGTGATTAAGTTCATATCTTCATACTTTCTTGAGCTGAATACATGATTAAAGAGCTTGTATTCGGGTTCCTCAATCTCGTATTAGCTTGTTAAAGCCTCGTTTCAGACCAGGCATCCTTTCAAATGACAATGGATGTTATGGAGCGCGGCCGGTGAGGATGATGGCGCAGGTAAGGCTTAATAAAGCCTTATTCGCCGGTGGAGCACAAGGTCTCCGTAATTGCTGCAATTAGTCACCCAGTTACACCGCTATCCGTTTCAATACTTCACAGAGAGGGCTTTTTTTTTTTTTTTTTTCCCTGAGCTCATTTGCATATTAAAAATTTCAAATCAGGCAATTTCAATATTCAAATTTATGGAAATTCACCTTTCTTTTCTCTCTCTTTTTTTTTTGAGTCCCCGAGGACGTTCAGACTTTGCTTGCCTCGGACCTCTGAGAAGAATGTTTAGAATTCGATATTATTTGGCTTATACACTTTGGTCTGTTCAAATTGTCTGGTTCTTCACAAAATAAATTTATTGAAAGAGATTTTTTGGGGGGTCTTCTATTTGGAACATAAAATATTTTTGTAGCTCCAGTGGTACAAGGACGGAAGTATAAGGTGGAATGTCAACATATGTGATACTAATATAACATAGAAGAAACTAGAAGGGATTTGAGCATGGAGTCTAACATGGTCATCCCTGGTGGGTATAACACTTACAGATCTGCCCTTCCTTATCTTTCTTATCCCAAAGGACACTAGATGACCAGCTGTGGAAAAAAAAACTTGATTATATAACACTCTGTAGGGAGTTGTGTAGGCTACGTTGGATGTTTCCTGTGGCCACCTAGGGGTTTTGATCAGAATTGCAGCATTTTCCTTTTGTATTCTGAGAAACTGAAGTCTCTTAAGGAAAAGGAAATGGCATGCTTGCTCCATTGATTATTATTAGAAGGAGTGGGCCGGCTCGGCTCTATGGGGGCAAGGCAGTACTCCAACAGTGCTCCCGACCGAGGATTACACTTCTAACAGCACAGGAATGGCGCTGAGGAGGAAGGTAACAGACATATCTTCCTCCATCATGCCCCGTGCGCAGGAAGGGGCTATCAACAGGTTAGATGTGTCTACCCTGGTGACAGTTCCCCTTTAAGACCCGTTTAACAGGAACCTGTCACCAAGACAATGCTATCTAATCTATCTCCATCATGTTATAGAGGAGGAAGAACTAAAGAGATTGATATATATCTTTGTGGGAAAAGATTCAGTATAACTTTTTCTACATATTGATTGAAATCCCTGATCATCATCATTATGTGATAAGGAGTCCAGTGGGTGGTGCTACTCAATGGACTGGACTCTTTATCATGGAAACATCACAGATATCAATCAATAAATTACAAGTTATACTGAATCTTTTCCCATGAAGATATATATCAATCCGCTCAGCTCTTCCTGCTCTATAACATAATACTAATAGCTCAGGTAGCATTTTCCTTTAAATAGACTGATGTCTCTAAGATCTTGGTGATCAACGCTCTTGTACAAAGCCTTTACAGGACTTGATCAATCATCATGACCCTTCAAACTCATCATTGGCCACACATCATCCTTCCATACAGGGCCATGTGCGGCCTATAACAATGATTTTATTGGCCACATAAAAAATCTGATCGGCCATTTTTCAACTAGTCACTGGCCCTTTAACACAGGTCGATTCCTAAGAACGCTCATTGATCCCATAATTGTCTTGTGTAGAGATGATCGAACATCGGGAAATCTTAGGTTCTAAAGAACTCGCACCTTGTCGAACCTTCCGCATTTGATTCCCGATGCCTTCCCGGTCAGTGGGGAAGGAGGAGACAACCCGGGTACCGTCTGGAATTCCGGGATACAGCCTATTACCTAGGCTGAATCCTGGAATTCCAGATGTTAACCGGGCTGTCTCCTGCTTCCCCACTGACCGGAAAGGCATCGGGAATCAAATGCGGAAGGTTCAACAAGGTGCGAGTTCTATAGAACCTAAGATTTCCCGATGTTCGATCATCTCTAGTCTTGTGTTAAAGGACCTTGAACATTGTAGTGAAGATACTAAGGTGCTACATGACTCCATTCACCTCGACTGGGGAATCCTCTTCCAGCTGAACTTTGGCCGCTTGTCTCAAAAAGCAGAGCCATCTTACCCCGACTTCTATCAGATTTCTTAATTGCCTTGAAGATCCCATTGTGAAGAATAGTACGCGACGCTGTCTTTCGGAATGGCAATCTACGATAAGATGGATGTAACGTCCTTAGATCATTACATGGTGTAAATATATCCTTTCTGACTGTAGGATAGCGCGCCCCGTGTATATATATATTTCCAAATGTGTCATTTTATGTTTTAGTACAAGCCGTTGTAAAAATATATATATATTTTTTCTTCTGTAGTGTTAGAATTTATAGTCGGTGTTTTATGGCCGAAAAATACTGCAAAGCAAACATCAGCCGGGGGAGAAAAAAAATAAAAAAAATAAAAAATAAAAAAATTGGTTCTATGTGAACGGTTCCATTCTGGAATAATGTGGTAGAACAGTGCAATGGCATTGAGGAGAGCACAATGAGGCACAAAATAAATGGGAGCCACAAAAATGTGATGTTTCAATGATGAAAGCCGGATAGGTATGCCGAATGTTTATCCACTCCTCATAGAGAGATGGGGTTTCTGTAGTCCTGAGCGGTAGAACATAGTCTCAACCTCTATGGACAAGGAACAGTGCGGCAGAAAAACGCTGAGAATAATAAATTTTTGAATTTTTTTCGGTTAATTGTGATTTTAAAAAATAAAAAAATTGAACAATTCATTTTAAAAATTCAACAATTTCATATTAAATGTTTTTGTTTTTTAACCAACTAGTGCCAGAAAGTTAAATAGATTTTTAATTTACTTCTAATTAAAAATTTCCAGTCTTACAGCATTTATCAGCTGCTGTATGTCCTGCAGGAAGTGGTGGATTCTTTCCAGTCTGACACAGTGCTCTCTGCTGCCACCTCTGTCCACGTCAGGAACAAATCCCCATAAAAATCTCTCCTGCTCTGGACAGTTCCTGACATGGATAGAGGTGGCAGTAGAAAGACTAGAAAGAATACACCACTTTCTGCCGGACATTCAGCAGCTAATAAGTACTGGAAGACTTGACATTTTAAAATAGAAGAAAATCACAAATTTATATAACTTTATAAGACCAATTGGATATCCCACAAAGAACTAATACCCTATTTCCCCCCTGATTTGATATGTATAGAATAACAAACATGTAAATGGGTGCGATAAATACACTAACCACTAGCTGGGATTACATCTATGTTTTAATATTTCTTTCCCATGATCATGCACAGCCACATACTCTATCTAACATATTTGCAAAATGTGTTTATACACCACATTGAATGAAATTGCTTATTTCCTCTCTACTTTGGCTTTCACAGCGCAGCATGTGGTTAGGAGTGGTATTACAAGAAAAAATAAAATAAAAAAAAAACTGCAAGGCTAGTTTCACGCTGCCATACACATATATGTCCAATGTATGCTTATGATTACTGCTAGTAAGTGGCATCTGTCATACATAGGTCCCCATAGTAATAGGATGTATACCATCCAACGGAATGGATTAGCACAGAACCCGTTACATATGTCCCAAAAGGAGGTCACAACTTTTGGCCTCTGTTTGGCATTTGGATTAATTTAATGCATGCTCCGAGACCTATGCCTGTACCTGATGTCCTGCATAATGCAGTGTTGATAGATATATATATATATATATATATATATATATATATATATATAGATAGATATTTTTTTTAATCAAGCCAGCTTCATTGAGGATTCACAAAAAAAAATATATAATATATATATATATATATATATATATATATATTTATATATATATATTTTTTTAACTTATAGCTTTGTCTTATAGCAGGTTTCTCTCCCTTCCCATGGGTATATACAACCTAATTTCCCCTATCCTACAGTATCTGCATAATGTTCCTAATACTGCACAGTGGGCGCCTGAACAAAAGTTGTGTAGTTTGTGTTATTCACATGCTAATGTGACCTTCACAGCGCACCCAGTGGTAGGGAGTGGTACTGCATTAATATTGAACCTAAATCTAAATTATGACACAATATGACCTACATAAACCGGGGTGAGGGCTAATGCACATGTCGCAAAATTCCATCCATTTACGGACGTGTGCATTAGCCTTAACACGTACAAGAGGAAGGATAAGCATCTGCACTACATATGAACATGTACAGTTTATTACAAAGAATAGACATGTAAAATTTTAAAGACTCCCACATTGTCTTCTTAAAGCGGGGAATATCCTTTCCTTTCTTCTTTTACTTACTGCTTCTAAAAATAAAAAAATAAATAAAAAATACTTTTTTATCTTCCCAAATTCCCACAATATGCTTAATTCATTAAAAGCACTTCAGAGCTGAGCTTCTGTGGCAAAGAGAACACGGGAGCGGAGATGAATAATTGAATGTTATTGACCTTCCATAACCTGGTATTATTGACCATAAATGATTTAGTTTTAAGTAAACCACCAAGGCCAAAATAAGTGACCCAGATCTGGCTGTAGTGTGCTCCGAGCAGACCATTCAATTACCGACCACCTTAACCTCGGGTCTTTAATATGGCAGCGGCCAAGGCTAAGTAAGGATTCTATGGGAATATTATGATGCTGTGACCACAAGTAACATGGCTTAGAGTACATTAAATTTTTATGCATCTATATGTGTCTATCTAGCGCTCCTAGAAGTGCAAAAGGAAGATCTAATTCACGGACATCCCGGACGCCTACCCAATGATAAGGCACTGGTTAACCGTTTCTTAAAGGAAACATGTCACTTCCCCCGTGCCGGTGTGACGCCCGCCTGACCCCCCCCCGGTGGAGCACCATTCCTCAAAGTCCCGGTCCTGGACCCGGTCCTGCCGCCTCGACATGGCCGTTGGAAGCCGTGCGTGCGCTCACCAGAGATGAGTCTGACGCCCTTAGAGAATAACTGGAGCAGTCATTCTCTATGGGCGTTGGACTTATCTCTGATGAGCGCGCGCATGGCTTCCGACGGCGATATCTCAGCAACGGGAGCGGGGCCAGGACCGGGTAAGTATATGGTATATGGGGGGTCAGGCGGGCATCACCCCAGCATGGGGGTGACAGGTTCTAGGGGCTTACTAAGGCCCTATTCCGCGGGACGATTATCGTTGGAAAAATTTCTACGTTGTTCGTAATTGAACGATAATCGTTTTGTGTAATAGCAGCCACCGATTAAAAGACCAATGAGAAATCGTTGGTCGCTTGATAGAATTTGAACCTATTTTTATTGTTGATCGTTTGCAAATCGTTCGGTGGTTCGCGGTAGTGACGAACGCAGTAGCGATGACAGGAAGACGGCAACAATCATCATAAGTAACAAACGTCGTTCCGTGTAATTGGGTGAACGATTTCAGGTCGTTTGCCAAAGCGATCATTTGAGATTGTTAACCGTTGGAAAATTGCTTTGGGGCACAGGACCCTTAGGATCCATTTACACAGAAAGAT
Organism: Dendropsophus ebraccatus; assembly: GCF_027789765.1. NCBI lineage: Eukaryota > Metazoa > Chordata > Amphibia > Anura > Hylidae > Dendropsophus > Dendropsophus ebraccatus. Next base: position 182,592,840 of record NC_091456.1, read on the forward strand.
TATCTGACAGATTATCTGCCAAAGATTTGAAGCCAAAGCCAGAGACAGACTATAAACAGAGATCAGGTCATAAAGGAAAGCCTGAGATTTCTCCTCTTTTCCAAACCATTTCTGGCTTTGGCTTCAAATCTTTGGCAGATAATCTGTCAGATAATCTTTCTGTGTAAATAGACCCTAAGGGTGGTATTCCACGGGCTGACCAGGGCCCAATCAATGATGTAAACGAGCGCCGATCTACCAGATCGGCGCTCGTTTACTGGGCCTATTCCACGGCCCGACAATCGTTTAGCGAGGGCTGCAGGGACATCATTACCAATGTCCTGGCAGCTCTTGTTTCATACTTTACCTCACCAGGGTGCAGATCTTCTCCTGGTCTTGTGGCGCAGCAGCTTCATAGCGGCCTGTCTGAACTGACAGACCGCTCAGCCAATCACTGGCCGCAGCGCAAACGAGATTGTTTATTGTTAACCTGAAGTCGTTCACTATAGTACACAGAACGATAGTCGTTAGTTACGATCGTTACAACGATCGTTACTACAAACATTTACTCCATCTGATCCCAGCAAAAGAAAGAACGATGAATAATAACACTGAACGATTAGTGAACGAATGCGGAATTACATCGAACGATTAAAGAGCGATCAACGACACACGAATGATTTTTCGATCATTTCCTGCCATTATGCTGGGTTTACACGGAGCGATAATTCGCCCGATCGTACCATTAACGATTTCTAAGCAACGATTTTTCTTTTATAACGCTCAGCGTTTAGACGGAACGATATATCATACAGAAAATTCGTTTTCCGGTCGTTTTGCGATCGCTTAAGCCTATCCCGCACATAGGTAAAATCAGTGAACGACTGTTTACACGGAACGATCGGCGAATTTTTTGCGAACGACGATTTAAGAACAAGTTAAAAGATCAAAATGAACGATTTCTCGTTCGATCGTTCGCTGCGTTTACACGTACGATTATCGTTCGAATTCGATCGTTATCGTGCAAATTCGCACGATAATCGTTCCGTGTAAACCCAGCATTACATAGGACGATTATCATTTAAATTTGAAAATTAAGGAGTTTTCCGCACGATAATCGTCCCGAGTAATAGGGCCCCTTGTCCCGGCCCAGTGTTGGGAGAAGGATTCATTTTGGAGGTCCCAAAAGTAATTGAAAGCAATCCCCTCACATGGGTTTGCATGGTGTCTTGATTAAAATAAAAAGCCTTCTTCGGCACGAGAACCGGTGTAATCACTTTCCCCACTAACAATCTGGATTCTTGGCTTTGATCAGACGGTAATCAGTTTCACATTCTGTCGCACGCAATGCAAAATATATTTCTCCCGCAGTTATCAAGGTGTAAGTAATTAACGGATCATCACGTGAAAAGCTTTGGAGGCTTTTTTTCTCTTCGAGACGTTTGAAGCTCGAATGTTTCTTCGCTCTTTGTGTAACTGACTATAAAGCTGGTTGATTGAATTTTAGATTTCGATAGAATATCAAGGGGCATCTACTATCTACTTGAGGGTCGATTATCGAGTCCACAAGGTGAACACCCAGAAATAAAACCATTGGGTTGGTTATCAGTGACGCACCACCTTCAACTTAGGCTCATGAGTTGTGCATCCTCCATTAACTTTCTGTATAAATCTAGAAGATCGGAATATTTCAAGACGTTCTGATGATATTTTTGAGCCAGAGCAGTAGCAAACCCCCAAAGAAAACCTCTTCTGACATGGACAGAGGTGGCAGCAGAGAGCACTGTGTCAGACTGGAAAGAATACACCACTTCCTGCAGGACATACAGCAGCTGATAAGTATTGGAAGACTGGAGATTTTTTTTTTTTTTAATAGATGTAATTTCCAAATCTATATAACTTTCTGACACCAGTTGATTTGAAAGAAAAAAAAAATCACCAGAGTATCCCTTTAATATGAAATTTTTAACTTTCTGACACCAGTTGATTTCAAAACTTTTTTTTTCTATAGAGTGCCCCTTTCAGGCAAAGGAAGAACCTTATATCTACTTTCTATTCGAGATGCAGATTCTAAACACTACAGGGGAACTCTGGTGATTTTTTTTTCCTTTTCTAATCAAGTAGTATCAGAAAGTAGTACAGATTTATAATTTACTTCTTTTTTTAAAAAAATCTCCAGTCTTTAAGTTTTTTTCTTCTGCTGCCATTGTCCCTTTAAGGTGACATCAAATAACTTTGCACTTTGGTTCTGAGGAAGGGAGGATACTCTCCCGAAACATGTTAACGTTGTGCAACCAAATAAACAAGTTTTTCTTCTGGATTTTCTGGCAGTCACAGCGCTGGTAATGATACTATTTTTTGGATTTTTCTTTTTAATCAAATAACATTACACTGTTGAAATTTACATATAAACTTATACAGGTTATTCAGGCTTAGAAAAACAAAGTTGCTTTCTTCCAGTTTTGGCGCTGGTTTTGGAGCTCAGTTCCATTAAAGTGAATGGAGGTAAATTGTAATACCACACACAACCTGAGGACAGGGGTGGCGCTGTTTTTAGGGAAAAAATAATAATAATAATTGTGCTTCTTCTAATCCTGGATAACCCCATCAAACATTATTAGGATTCAGCTTTAGATGTGAACAGAGAGTAAAGCGTCATCTGACTGCAGATCAGGATTCATAGTTACTGAAATATATATATATTTTTTTTTTTTTTTTTTTTTTTTTTTTTTATTATTATTACTTATTTTTTTTTCAATCTCAGCTGCTGTATGTCTTGCAGGAAGTGGTGTATTCTTTCCAGTCTGACACAGTGCTCTCTGCTGCCACCTCTGTCCATGTCAGGAACTGTCCAAAGCAGAAGAGGTTTTCTATAGGGATTTTCTACTGTTATGGATATTAAAAAAATTCAATCTTTTAAATACTTATCATCTGCTGTATGTTCTGCAGGAAGTAGTGTATTCTCTCCAATCTAACACAGTGCTCTCTGCTGCCGCCTCTGTCCATGTCAGGAACTGTCCAAAGCAGGAGAAGATTTCTATGGGGATTTGCTACTGCTCTGCTCTGGACAGTTTATGACATGGACAGAGGTGGCAGCAGAGAGCGCTGTGTAAGACTGGAGAGAATACACCACTTCCTGCTGGACACACAGCGGTTGATAAGTACTGAAAGACTTGAGATTTTTATACAGAAGTAATTTGCAAACTTATATAATTTTGGGGATTTTTCAAATAGAAGTAAATAGCAAATCTATATAACTTTCTGACACCAGTTGATTTGAAAGGAAACAAAATTGCTGGAGTTCCCCTTTAACAGAGAGTTCCCTAATAGAGTGTATGGAAAGTGCTTTTCCAAACTGGACAACCGTTCTAATATTTATTCATTCAGAAATAATTTACTGTAGACCCGTCTGATGAAAAAACTTTGGACTTCTATGTAACAAAGTTAGGTGTAAGTCACTCTCCGAGGGATTGGATGGTATAAAGGCAGCAGCCCAGGATACAACTTCCCCTACAAGAAAAGGTTCACTAATTGTCCAGATTAACGTTTTCTAATCATGGAAGCCGGTGGATTGTTACCTGGCTCCAAATAATCTTCGGCTAATACCGGCTGTTTCCTGACGACCATTAGAAGAGGGATTTATCAGACTTTTGGCACTTCCAACTGTCTTGTTTCTCGGAGATGGCTTTTCTCCTATGTTTAATCAAAATCCTGCTTGTTTAAGCATCCTCTTCTATTGAATTATGAAATAATAAAACATTAACTCAATTTTGAGAGGAAATGCTGTGTTGGAGATAACTGTGTTTTGTGTACAGTCTGCCTCTACAACAAGTTTTCGGCATAGGGAGCGATAAATTACAAGAGAGAAAAAGCACTCAAGGTATGTCGCTCCATTGTCTGAAAGCATTAGAGATATAATGCAGTGTGCTGTAATGCAATTTAATATAATAATTCAAGAGAGCAGACAATGCCATGTTCTGAGACGAGGAGCTCATCCTTTCTTGACGAGCGGTCCTGATTATAAGCCCTTGAATTATGGCTAATGGCTGACAAAAGCAGCGGCAACCATTGCGTCGCTTTGTTAATGATTGGGGTTGGAGGGTATGGGAGCCTACAGCATGTGTAATGCGTAATTCTCTCGTAAGAAGTCTACTTTGCATGAAGCCCATGGGCACGGAATGGATTTATTTTGGCTTTCATATGAGCTGTGATCATTAGGATCCTCGGCAATTAGTCTTCGCCTTTGTTTATTAACCCAGATGCAAGTCACGGATGGGAAGGTCAATCCGTGTCGACCTTCAACAAGTCACTTTTGCTTCTCTGGTCAACGAGATTAGATTGCACCTTGGATGAGTTGAGGACGGGGAGCCCAGATATAATGAAATATAATGCAGAATGGAAAATTAATTACAGGGTAGGATGAATTGCATTACGTAAGGCTCAAGGGACAAAATGATTCAGGTTCTCGATGGATGACGTCAATCGGAGCATTGGGTGGAGAAATGGGAAGAAGTTGGAGGACAGAGTTGAAATTTGTTGTTGGGTTTGATTAACTTAAGTCCATTACTGCGTTTGTTTTTATACTGTACCTATATGATGGGCCAAGTCCCTTACAATTACATGGGATACAACGATGAACAGTGATAGAGCCCTACTGAAAACAGTTGGCCAGTCAACGTAGAATTTTCGGCTCTTTGGGACTAAAGGATCAGCCAAAATTTTTGAGTAGATTGCAGTGTCAGATCTCCGAGGTTAAGAGGAGGAAGCAGGCGAAAGCTTGAATCAGGCGCTGGACGGCAGTGAATTGGATCAGATTCCAAAGCAGGTAAAGGCAGGTATATTTATATGTCTCAAGAAAACAACACACTTCAGGGACATGTCTCTTTTAAGTTGAGAAAGGGGCCCCGAACCCCGAAATGCATTGTTTGTAAAGATGGTGAATAGCCCCTCTAAATGAAGTGAAGCACTTTGTTTCATCGGCAAGCCATCTGCCTTTTATCTCTGTTCTGCTCCACCATGAGTGTGAGGAAAAGCTGCATCCAGTCCTGGGAAAGTGCAAGAAGTTTCCCAGGACTTGATCCAACTTTTCCCGGTACCCGGGGAGGAGTGGCATGGAGCAAAATAGAGTTGAAAATCAACTTAGTTTATATCGGCGATTTGGTCATCTTGAAATGAGAAAAGGGTCCCGAGCCCTGAAATTGTTTCCTTGAGACAAATAAATATACTTACTTTTACCTGCTTTAGAATCGGATCCAATTTACTGCCATCCAGCGCCCAAATAAAGGATTGGCCTCCTTTCTCCGCTTAACCCCATGGATCTGACACTGCAATCTAGTTGCCTACCACCGAGACCCAGTGGCTCTGGTGACTCTAAATTCTACGGCTGCTCCGGCATTTGTCATCTGTTCACTGATCGTTGATAGATGTTGTGCTCTTAGTATTGAGCATATCCAATTGTATTATTCTCACCTTTTTATCTCAGTTTTAACCCTATGGCGCCATGCACATTTTCCCTAACGTTTTTGAGGAAACTCAGTAGCAAATTTTCAATTATCATACAGTGCCCCCATAGGACAAATAAAGTATTACATGATGCTCATTGGGAAGAAAAGATATGCAAGTATTTCTCACACTGTTTAGGAGGGTGGCTTTCCCTTCAACTCGGAAACTTGAAGATCACTTCTGTAGACCAACAGTGATTCCACATGGACCAATAGAGGAACTGGAGGTAAACCATTACAGAAAGAGAATCTAGTCTTCCTGCCTCCTTGCAGTTCGCGGCTAGTCAATAGTTTCTCAAAAGGTTGGAGGTGACCATTTGGAGGTTCACCAAACTATTCTCTTGCTAGTCTAGGGAGTCAACTGGTGTTTGGTGGTCCAAACAGTAGTGTCTAAGGGTCTATATACATGAAGAAAACCATGCTGGACATCAAGCATACCTGATGGACGTTATTGACCTGTTGCCCCACCACAGTATTATAATAGGTGGGAACCCTGTTTTGCATTTTGTATTGGGGCCAAGTAGCTTCAAGTTCTGCCTGTACCCATACACATTAGGACCATGTACTATTTTATTAATCTTTAAGAAGCTACATCACTGGAACTTATGTCTTCATGGATCAGCTGATGGCGGTTTCAACGCTAAAAGAGACACAATGAATATTTCATGCCACATGTGCCCATTGATGGAAGAGCCCCATTAGAAAACATCTGCCTACCTTTCACCCATGGATTTTTCCTTTGTTTCCCCGTTAATGCGTTTTGTCTGATTTCCATGCCAATAGACACGCTCATCCCGGTTAGTGGCACTGCCGGACAGGTGAACCGCCCCAGACTATCAATCATCATATTTATTTTAATTGTATTGTAATGGTCCCTTAGGAGATCGGTTCAAATGAGCTTGACATTATTAAAATTTTAATGCTCAGTTTTCATAGCTGAATGAATATTTAAAGAGTATGTCCTGCTCTTAACTTAATGGAATGTCTTGTTTAATGTATCGGTACGTGTTGATGCTAAAGGGGTGGGGGAGGGGAGGAGGAGGGGGGGGGTCGAATGAGTGTTTTGGCATAATTACTGGAAAGAGGTGGAATTGGCGACACATTAATCTTAAAGAATAGGGCAGAGGAGATGGCTCTCGGTGGAGTTTGTGCCTTGTGGTGGAACAGACGGCAATCAGTGGTTCCAGGAACGTGGATGTTGTAGCAAATTGTTCCGAAACAATTGTCCCTAAAGCGATGGGAGATTAAATATTTACTCGCGAGGGCAGTTCATGTCGCGAGCCGAGGCCGTCATGTATGGTAATTCGGTTTGATGTGAAGAGGCGACCATGTCCTATTATTTCTATAGGGCATACAAATTCTGCACCCTTCTTCTGAGAAGACATTGACATCTGCACATGTCTGCTAGGAGGCTCCCATCTCATTCCCTTCTCCACATTGCACACGTAGTCTGGGGGCAACAATTAACCTATGAGTTCATTTGCGCAATATGGTTGGAAACACATGCACGCACCGAACATATAAGCTCCATGGCTGCATGGTGACCATTGGTTGACCTCAATCTACAGTAATGTTCCTTATATCGCACTGATGAGATCTCATAAGCATGCAGATAGGGAAGCCTATAATGTAGTCTAAATGGTTAGCCTGGTAATAGGATTTAAAGAGGTTGTTGCATTGGGGTAAACCCGGCCTATATATTGTATTACTGTGTTTCAATATGAGAGAGGGATGTGTTATGTGTCTAACCATACTAGAAAGTACAAGTCTTACTCTAGAAGGCTTAATGCAACCGTGTATTATATCAGGGATGGGGAACTTTGGGTCCTCCAGCTGTTGCCTGGCATCATGGGAATTGAAGTTTTGTAGCAGCTGGAGGGCCCAAGGTTCCCTATCCCTGTATTACATGACACCTATCTAATAGATAGATAGATAGATAGATAGATAGATAGATAGAAAGATAGATAGATAGATAGATAGATAGATAGATAGAAGATAGATAGATAGGAGATAGATAGATAGATAGATAGATAGATAGATAGATAGGAGATAGATAGATAGATAGATAGATAGATAGATAGATAGGAGATAGATAGATAGATAGATAGGAGATAGATAGATAGATAGATAGATAGATAGATAGATAGGAGATAGATAGATAGATAGATAGATAGATAGATAGATAGATAGGAGATAGATAGATAGATAGATAGATAGATAGATAGGGGATAGATAGATAGATAGATAGATAGATAGATAGATAGATAGGAGATAGATAGATAGATAGATAGATAGATAGGAGATAGATAGATAGATAGATAGATAGATAGATAGATAGATAGATAGGAGATAGATAGATAGATAGATAGATAGATAGATAGGAGATAGATAGATAGATAGATAGATAGATAGATAGATAGATAGGAGATAGATAGATAGATAGATAGATAGATAGATAGATAGATAGGAGATAGATAGATAGATAATAGATAGGAGATAGATAGATAGATAGATAGATAGATAGGAGATAGATAGATAGATAATAGATAGGAGACAGATAGATAGATAGATAGATAGATAGATAGATAGATAGATAGATAGATGATAGATAAGGGATAGATATATAGGAGATAGATAGATAGATAGATAGATAGATAGGAGATAGATAGATAGATAATAGATAGGAGACAGATAGTAGATAGATAGATAGATAGATAGATAGATAGATAGATAGATAGGAGATAGATAGATAGATAGATAGATAGATAGATAGGAGATAGATAGATGGGAGATAGATAGATAGATAGATAGATAGATAGATAGATGATAGATAGATAGATAGATAGACAGATAGATAGATAGATAGATAAGAGATAGATAGATAGATAGATTTTATATTAAAAAAAAATACAAAAAATATATGTAAAATATATAATATAAAAAATAATATAATATAAAAATATTTTTATATAAATATATATTTTTTATATTAAAAGAATACCGTAGACAAGTAAAAAAATATATACCTTGCGAGGCTGGTGGTGTCTGGTTATTCGAGAGTCGGCATCAATGCAGCTGACTAATCCTCGCTGTAACTAAAAATGCAATAAATTAATGGAGAAACGAGGTCTAAGAATTCAGATCGGGATAGTTTGTAGCTGCCTGTGAGCTGAACCTGCGGCCTTACTGTATATCTCTGTCTGCGGAGCCCGAGAAGGATCGATACATAGACGGATAGACCATGATTTCATGTGATATATGGAAACCCCCCTGCAGGACTGGCCCAGGACAGGCTCTATAACTCTCTGGCTGGTAGGAGTCTGCTGCTGAGTGATTTGTATGGGGCAGGGGCTCGCCTATCTATCACCTGCTGACAGGTGGCGCTTGTTTCTTTACTTAGAGCCCTGTGATGTCAGCAGACTGTAATCTGCTGTAAATTATACATGTATTACAGCTCAGGGGGGAAGGAATTGCTTTCTGAGAAGCGGTAATGGGCTATGGCACTGTTAGGCAACTAGTGGGTTTATATAATGAGTCCACTACAAATCCCAGCAGTTTCTATTTAGGACTGATAGGCACAAGGGACACCACAAATCTAGAAATCTAGGGTTATACAGTATATACGGTATTAAGTCACCAAGTTTCTTTACCGTGACATCAGTTTCAACTCCATCTAGGGAGGAGGAGCCAATGATGTCATCAACCATCAGTGGTGGCGCTGTGACTGTGTCATGTGACTTTCGTAGCAGTTATCTGTCAATCATGGGCTGAGGCGGAGCAAAGTCCCCTATGAGGTTGAAATTGTCATTGAGCTGTATCTAAGACCTTAAATGGGAACTCTTACTAAGAAAGATTTAACACTGTTCAATCCCCATCGATAATCTAAGCTTGTGTGTAATAGGTTTCTATTACATGACTTGGTCCGTTTGTCTGCAGCACATCCTGACTCACACCCAAACGCTGCAGAAATTCCTCACTTACTGGACCACTCTGTCTCCACTCCTCTGTCCTCCCTCTCCCTTCTGAGACAAAGGTCACATGATCTCTGTATCTTCTGTTGTCAGAAAAACTGTGACATCTGTAACCCCACACAAACTGACATCACACAGTGATCACAGCCTCTCCTGAGCAGTATAAGGGAAAGGAGACATTGTTGTTTCATCTCTCTTTAATCAATCTAATTTATGTAGACAGATAGATAGATAGATAGATAGATAGATAGATAGATAGATAGATATTAGAAATTAAATTGATGGATGGATATGAGATACATGAGTAGATAGAATGCAGTATAGGAGTATAGAGCCCCTTTCGTGCAGTCCCCTCTCTATTCGCTCTACATATTAATGCCATACAATCATCTATTATAATTACTATTCTCCCATTCCTGTACAATTAGTGATCCTCTCTCCTGGCGGGGTGACCCCTCCCCCACGCTCGCTCAGAGCAGAATCCCCATGACTTCCTGTTCTGTGTTCTTCTCAGTAATTAGTGAGTTTTATGTCAAGTTGATTCTAATGATCAGAACTGGACGTCGGGAGAAGCTTCATCTTTGACACGGAGGAGTCATCGCCGCTATCTTCTTGTATCTTTAATATCGGCACAAATGTATTGAATAGTAGACGTTCATCTGCAGACGTCTATGGAACACAGTGTCCTGGTCAGGACTGGATAACTTGCAAATGTTTTACGTTTCTAGATCTAGTCACATCTTATATCATGTCTCTTACTTCAGTCATATCCAGAGCTGCAATCAGAATTCTGCTATGATTTATGGAAAGGTTCATTGTGACCAGAGGCGGCTGCACTTATATTACATTGTGATGTTATTATAGCTCAGACCTCTGATGGAACCACCAATCATAGTGCACATTAAAGGGGTACTCCAGAGGGAAGAAAAAGAAACAAATTAACTGGTATCAGAAATTTATATAGATTTGTAAATTACTTCTATTGAAAAATCTCCAGTCTTCCAGTACTTATCAGCTGCTGTGTGTCCTGCAGGAAGTGCTGTATTCTTTCCAGTGCACTCTGCTGCCATCTCTGTCCATGTCAGGTACTGTCCATAGCAGGAGAGGTTGTTTGTTTGATTGTTTGTTTGTTTGTTTGTTTGTTTGTTTGTTTGTTTTGGGGGGGGGGTGTTACTGCTCTGGACAGTTCCTGACATGGACCAAGGTGGCAGCAGAGAGCACTGTGTCAGATTGCAAAGAATACATCACTTCCTGCAGGAAATACAGCAGCTGATAAGTACTCGAAGGCTGGAGATTTTTTAATAGAAGTAAATTACACTTTTTGAAACCAGTTAATTTGAAAGAAAGGAAAAATATCCGGAGTACCCCTTCCACTTCCAAGTACCACTTCCTGCAGGACATACCGCAGCTGATAAGTACTGGCAAACTGTAAGTATAACAATTTAACCATCTTTTGTGGTTCACATTCCTTATCTATCAGTCCATTTAAGTTGCCCCCTATAAAAGGGACGATAATCAAGATCCTTTCAATTGCATGACCAAATGGATATTTACAGAGAGGCATCAAGGCCTATGGAGACTTATAAGCCATTCCTGCTCCAATGGGAATTCTGGGAAGAAGAATATGAATTGTGGTTCATTGGTGCCATCTTAGTTTCCCTACAAATTAATATATGGCTCCTTTAAGAAGCCTTAAAACATGACTAGAGAGAGGGTAAATCCCTATTCAGATTCTAAGGCTTCTTAAAGGAGCCAAACATTGACTTAAAGGGAAGCTGCCTTCATGGTGGTATCACACAACTACTCTACCTATTCTTCTTCCCTTTGCTTTCCTATAATGGCTTAGGGTACTTTTACACAAAGCGATTTTTCAATGATTAACGATAAACGATCTTAAACGGCCGCTATTGCGAACAACCCAAAATCGTTCACCCAATTACACGGATCGATAATCGTTACTTATGATCGTTCTTGCGGCCGTCTTCACGTCGCTACTGCGAGCGACCGAACGACGTCTTATTCCATGCGAACGATTTGCGAACGATCAACGATAAAAACAGGTCCAAATTCGATCGAACGACCGACGTTTTCTCGTTGTTTGTTTAATCGTTGTCTGCTATTACACTAAACCATTATCATTCAAATTCGAACGGTCTAACGATTTTGCGAACGATAATCGCCCCGTGTAATAGGGCCCTTAGCTCAGATCCCACAATGCACTTGGTTGAAGTACATTACATATGACCAAGAACTTCATGTAAACACACTATGGCAAAAGATATAGGGGGAGATTTATCAAACATGGTGTAAAGTGAAACTGGCTCAGTTGCCCCTAGCAACCAATCAGATTCCACCTTTCATTCCTCACAGACTCTTTGGAAAATGAAAGGTGGAATCTGATTGGTTGCTAGGGGCAACCAGGCCTGTTCTACTTTACACCATGTTTGATAACCCCCATGAAGTTGTGCCAGATAAATAAAGTACCTGCACAGTAATACAACGTTACGCATATGTTTTAAGAGGCGTTCAGTTTGCAATATTAAGGAGCTGCGCAGTTTTTTTTTTTTACCATGAGCCTCTTCATTACAGGCGGGGGTCCGGGGGGAGACGCTGCCACCATATACTCTAATTAAAGATCATAATTAAAGATCTTTTTATGCGAGTGGTAACCTACAAATGAGCTGTGGGGCCAAGGTAACGGAATCCATAAAACCTCCCTTATTACCTCAGAGACCTGAGATTTACCTCCGAGCGCTCAGATAAAAACATCATGGCTTCTCGCAGCCAAAGCGGCCGAGCTCTGGGGTCGGTGTGACGCAGAGGAGAGCTCAGAACTTACTCAGACTTTTACGCTTCGGTTATGCAGGGTATCGAGTGCCGCTCCTTCTATAGGGAGAATCTCGAAAGGACTGATAGATAAGGATTGGGAACCATAGGACTCATGGTGTTCAGTACTTATCAGCTGCTGCATGTCCTGCAGGAAGTGGTACTGGGAAGTGGAAGGGGTACTTCAGACAATTTTTTCTTTCTTTCAAATCAATTGGTGTCAAAAAGTGCCAGAGATTGTCATCTACTTCTGTAAAAAAAAATTGAGTCTTCTAGTACTTATCAGCTGCTGTATGTCCTGCAGGAAGTGATACCAGAAAGGTGAAGGGGTACGCCAGACATTTTTTTTTCCTTTCAAATCAACTAACATGAAAAAGTGGCAGAGATTTGTAATTAAATTCTATTAAAAAAATCTTAAATCATCCAGTACTTATCAGCTGCTGTATGTCCTGCAGGAAGTGGTGTATTCTCTCCAGTCTGACACAGTGCTCTCTGCTGATACCTCTGTCCATGTCAGGAAATGTCCACATGCCCATAGAAAACCTTTTCCTGTTCTGGACAGTTCCTGACTTGGACAGAGGTGGCAGCAGAGAGCACTGTGTCAGACTGGAGAGAATACACCACTTCCTGCAGGACATACAGCAGCTGATAAGTACTGGAAAACTTGAATTTTTTATACAGAAGTAATTTACAAACCTATATGATTTTGGCACACCCCTTTAAGTAATTGTATAAAGGGGTAATATCACCAATATATAACACTTAGTATGGTTATGGTTATACGCATCCTCCATGACAGTACAGAGCAGCAACAAACACTATGCTAAGCCCCATCCCCCCATGCTATAGCCTCATGTAAAGAATGGAACTGTTTGTAATCTCCATAAATTCCCATTTGCAGAGTATTAAGTGACGTTTTATGACTCTCAGCATCCTCCTGTATTCTAATCGGGTCATTGTCTTCAGTGCTGAGCATCTTCTGGTCAACAATACATTCCATTTACAAGACTAAGTGACCTGACATCATGCTTTACTGCACCTGGACAGCTCCCAAGTGTTCTGCTTATCGCCGTCAAGCACCTTTGTGGCCATTTGTCTTACAGATTAATAGAAGCTTCACCTCCTGGGTGATATGCAGCACTCACATCTCTCTCCTCGCTTTGCGGACACTTTCGTTTAGATATCAGGGTGTTGTTTTCCTATAGATAGTGATCTCCTGGGCTCAAAGTGTGTTCTGTTTCAATAATAAAAACTTTGAAGCTGCTTTTCGAGCCCCTCCCACTTGTCTGAGCCCCTCCCACTTGCCTAAGCCCCTCCCATTTGGATAAGTGCATCGGTTGTATTTTGTTCACTATGGGGGAGATTTATCCAACATGGTGTAAAGTGAAACTGGCTCAGTTGCCCCTAGCAACCAATCAGATTCCACCTTTCATTCATCACAGACTCTTTGGAAAATGAAAGGTGGAATCTGATTGGTTGCTAGGGGCAACTGAGCCTGTTTCACTTTACACCATGTTGGATAAATCTCCCCCTATAAGTTTAGTTGCTTGCTATGATCTTTAATGGAGTAAAAATCAACTTTAGCTAACTTAGCCAATTGGAGAGAGCAGAGCTGCAGTGTAAAGCATTGAAGAAGGACAGAACAGCATATTGTATGATCAGTTAGATTACTTTAGACAATGGAGCTAATTGTATATATACAGTGTATGGTCATCTTCATATCTAATAAAAGCTAACCTTAAAGGGGTTATCCAGAATTAGAAAACAAAGCAGCTTTCTTCCAGAAACCACGCCACTCTTGTCCCCAGGTTGAGTGTGGTATTGCAGCTCAGTCCCACTCATGTCAATGGAGCCGAGTTGCAATGCCAGGTACGACCTGAGGACAGCGCTATATTCATCTACACTGGATATCCCTCTTTTTGGCATGTTGATTGACTTTAACAACCTTAGAATAAGCCTCACTATCAGATTGATGCCCCCCCCCTGGTTTCATGGACTTTGAGTGTTGCTGCCTCTTCATTGCTTAAAGGGGAACTATCAGCAAGTTAGATAGTGAGGATAAAGATATGTCTGTTACCTTCATCCACTGCGCCGTTCCGGTGCCGTTACTTGTACCACAGTCTGGTAAGACCGTTAGGAGCACAGCCCCGCCCCCCATAGCGCCGATCTACCCCTTGCCGCACTGCCACTTTCTAATGATAATCAATAGAGTGGTCCAACCATGGGCAGGCAGTAACGTTGATATGGGGGCGGGACAGTGCTCCTAATGGGTGCCCTAGTGCTCCTAATGGTCTAACCGATAGTGGAGCAAATGACTAACTTCACTGGGACAGCGCCGAGGATGAGCGTAAGACACATACTTACATCCTCACCCTCTCCTACACTGCTCCTACTCTCCTACACTGCTATAAGCAGTTTAGATTTGTCTAATCTGCTAATAGTTCTCTCCAAAGCCGTGTTCAGTGCAAAAAATTGCAGTACCACTTATGGCCACTACAAAATGTATGGCACTGTGACTGGTTAAAAAAAAAACAAAAAAAAACTTGACTTATTGATGGTGGTGCTATGATCCAGACCACCCGTAGTCTATCGTAAGGATATTAAAGTCACCCCTTCAGCTCCTATGTGTCAATGACAAAATTCCTATGTGTCAATTACAATTAGTTTTTAAAAAAAAATGTGTTGAACACTTTCTTGACCGCCCTTCTAATAACCGTTCTACCTCTTTTGTGTCTTGCAGATGAACCGACCAATCCAGGTGAAGCCAGCCGACAGTGAAAGCAGAGGAGGTAGTAGTTGGCATTGCTCCAAGCATAATTGCCTGTGTAGTCGTGTGATTGCCTTGTGGATTTTGTCATGCAGCGCGCTGATCAATTAGCAGCCTAATCACTGCCAGGGACCTTCCCTCCGCACTCCCGCTCTCTCACTTATTTAATCTCTTCTCTCTTTTCTTCACTTTTTTTTTTCACTTCTTCACATTCAATTATTATTAGATTTTTAAAGGCAGGAGGTGCCAGGGATCACCAAGGAAACCAATATCTGCCTTGTTAAGCCGCTCGCTGTCAGACGCTGATTTTCCCAAAAGTTGAAAATGAATCCAAACTTTTTCCTCTGTAGACCGGCTGAGAATCTCGGCGGTGAGACGGTTCCAGCAAGGTTTCTGCTAACGCATTTTGGGGCTAATTGTAGAAGGAAGAGTGAAATGTCGCTAGGGAGGATGAAGCTGGAAGACTCCACCTTCAGACAACTTTGATATATTTGACAAATCCAATAATAGATACAGAGATCGGCACTGCCTTTTTTTCTGGCACTTGGAGGTCTTAGAGGATACACTTGGCGTTCTAGAAGAAGATAGGTGGTTGGTGACGTGTGCTCTTGTCCCTTAATGCAGTTATGTATCTAATCACAGTTCAAGAAGAGAAAAGAAACAGGGGTCACCTACTGTCCCATGCAACCTTCTTTATTTCATAAAACACGCAAGCTAAAATGTAGCATGCAGCTGTTACAGCAGTTTCACACACATACGTGCACTTCCTCAGTC
Source organism: Dendropsophus ebraccatus (assembly GCF_027789765.1). Lineage (NCBI taxonomy): Eukaryota > Metazoa > Chordata > Amphibia > Anura > Hylidae > Dendropsophus > Dendropsophus ebraccatus. The sequence goes on from NC_091456.1 coordinate 182,608,658, forward strand.
TCTGAGGAAGTGCGTTCATGCGTGTGAAACAGCTGTCACTGTTTGCTGCATAAGGCATCTCCCCACCGGCTCTCGCATGCTACATTTTAGCTTGCGTGTTTGTTGCATTGGACGGTGAGTGCCCGTTTCTTTTCTCTTCTTGAACTGTGATTTGATTTTTTTCAAAAACTTCTTAAGGCTATGTTCACACATCGTATATTTTATGGCAAGAACGTTCTTTTCATAGTGAAATGTGTTGCATCCGAGCCATTGTTTGCTACAGCCGTCGAAATAAATGATATCTCAATTCTTTCCGGCCATCGTGCATTGATTTCAATGCAATTTTCAATGACACTCAATACAACGGGTGTGTTTTTTTTTTGTGTGTGTGTCAACTGTTGTTGTCCGCACGTTGTGTGAACATAGCCTAAAGGTCTGCATACATAGTGAATGGTTGCCTATGATGGCCAGGATGGAAGCTACTATTATGGAGCTCATATCTATGTGACCCAAAGAGAGGGGAGTCTACATCATGCCCCATATATTTATTAGTAGAAAGACAAATCCATGTAGGATTATGGGCGAAATTGCTGAAAAGTTAAAGTCATCTGAAGGTGGAGCATATGGGGAGAATCTTCTGCATGATATAGTTATAAAGAATTTAGTAGTGTTGACCTTAATATGCACTTTTTAGTTTCTTGAGATAGTTATACTGTATTTTTTAAATAACTATCGGTTTATATGACTTGCTTCCCTCTTATTGTCAAATCTTTTCTATGCCTTAGTGTCATAGCTCCACCCACTAATGGGAGGGGATATACTTAAAGAGACTCTGTCAGCAGGTTTATGGTGTCCTATCTCAGGGTAGCATAAACTAGTGACAGAGAAGCTGAACAGAATGATCTATCACTTACATTGTTCTGTGCAGCTGATTCAGAGATATTCTGAATAACATTGACAATAAGTAGTCCTCTCCACTATGTGCGTGAGCTCAGTAGTCCTGGATATTCATGAGATGCAGAAAACCTCGCCCACCAGCTGCTGATTGGCTGTTATCTATCCATGCTATGTATAGGCAGTTACCTGTCAATCAGCAGCTGGGGGGAGGGGTGTGGCAAAAATCCAATTCTTCTGCATATCAGGAGAACAGTGGACAGTGTCACCTAGGCGGGGCTTCGCAGCAGTTGTTCCCTCTCTCCCTAGCTGATGGGGGGGGGGCAACTGCCATACAGCCCCGCCTAGTTGACACAGATGAAATGAAGTGAGAGTAAGGAGGGTGATGGTATTACTTTAATGTTATGTTGATGCAAATTGCTGTTTTAATACCATGATACAAACATAGACAAGCTGTACAACTGCCTAACACCACCTACTACAATACTATTGTAAGTTTATGTCACAGAAGTCAAACTCGGGACCCTCCAGCTGCTACTGAACTAAAATTCCCATCATGCCTGGACAGCCAAAGCTTTAGCTTTGGCTGCCCAGGCATGATGGGAATTGTAGTTTTGCAACAGCCAGAGGGACGCGAGTTTGCCACCCCTGGTCTATATCCTTCTTTTTAAGATGCCTTATAATATTACCAAGCAGTTGAGCAGCAATAGATGGTACTGTTTCTCATCAAAGAGATCTATCTATGTGTTAAGTCATACAAGCAATGCCCTATGGGAACATAGTATGCAAATTGTCTTCAGATGGGAAAATAACTGTCTCTCTAGTGCCATCTGTTGGAGGTATTGCATAGATGCAGTCACAGAGGATTATTAAAGTGTCACTGTCGTTTGTTTTAGATTTTTTTGCAGAAATCAATAGTCCAGGCGATTTTAAGAAACTTTGTAACTGGGTTTATTAGGCAAATCTGCCATTATCTGCATTCAAAAAGACTTTCCTCAGGTCCCCCCCTCCCTTCTCTTTTTCATTCACTGCTCATTATCAGGAAATCTCGACTCTTTTACATCAGTCGAGCCCTGTGTAACCTATGGAGAGGGGAGGGGGAAGGAGGGAGATTAGCCACCAGCAGAGAACAGAGAACAAAGATTTACACAGTGGGACCTGTGTGAAAGCTGGAATTCGGAGGTCAGAGAGGCCAGTGCTGACTTCAGAGGAGATAGCCCAGTGATGTAGCTGTAAATTAACTCTTTGTTGTCCTGTTTTGGTGCCTCATCTCCCTCCACCCCTCCCCTCTCCAAAGAGAACTATGAAGACAGGAGGGAGAGCTTCAAACTGCCTTTTCATGATAAAAATGCATTTTTCGGCTAATAAACCCAATTACAAAGTTTCTGAAAATCGCCTGTACTATTGATTTCTGCACAAAAAAATAAATAAATAAACAACAGGTACACTTTAAAGCCTAGGAGTGGAGCAGGGATTGTCTATTATATGCTCCTATCTGTGTTGCCCTTTCTATTTACTTCCCCATAGAATTACCAGGGTCTTAGAGGTCGCAGATAAGGAAACGGACCGGCCTCTGTGTGCAGGAATAACTTCATCTTCTGTCCCACTTCATGTAACTGTCTCCCCTTATGAACTATGAAAGCCGAACACTATCACCGCCTGCATCCTGCCTGCAGCCATTGGCCGACCTGAGATTGTAATCTAACCTGCGAGCGCCCGCTCCCCCCACCCTGTCACCACATTATGCTCTGCATCCGGCCCAACATTACAGCATGAATCCTGCAAAGGAAAATGTGATAAGTCGCTGGTCAGATAACGACAACACGTGGCCCCGAGCAATGTGTATGCACTGGAAACCTGCTAGAACTTTTATCCGAGTATGGAAGCATTCATCTTAAAGAGGACAGCACAGGCCTCACCCGCAGATTATTTCTAAGGTTTTTGCACCAAAAAGGGTTTAAAAGAAGCTGTGGCGTTAGTGCAGGGGATTACTGGGGTTCAGAACGCCTTGTTATTTATTTATTTAGTATATTTTATTTATATAGTATTTATATTTTTTATTTATTTATTTATTAATTAACCATTGTAGCAATATTAAAATCATGAGTCTGTGACACACTATTTTTTATATATTTTATTATTATTATTATTATTATTATTATTATTATTATTATTATTATTATATAAAACAAGCTGCCGCATTAGTGCAGGTGATTACTGGGGTTCAGAACAGCATGTTATTTATTTATTTATTTAGTATCTTTTATTTATATGGTATTTAAATTTTTTATTTATTTATTAATTAACCATTGTAGGTCTATGGCACTCTATTTTTTATTTATTTATGTATTTAATTATTATTGTTATTATTATTATTATAATTATTATTGTTATTATTATTATTATTATTATTATTATTATTATTATTATTATTATTAATAATAATATTATTATTAAGAAGCTGTTGCATCAGCGCGGGTGATTACTGGGGTTTAGAACACCTTGTTATTTATTTATTTAGTATATTTTATTTATATACATTTATATACACTACTTCCTTCAGGACATACAGCAGCTGAAAAGTACTGGAAGACTGGAGATTTTTTAAAATAGGAGTAAGTTTACAAAAAGTTAACTTTCTGATACCAGTTTATTTGCAAACATTTTTTTTCTCCTCAGGAGTACCCCTTTAACTCTTTTAAGGTTTTATTTTTAAAACACTAACTGTGCGGTATAGATGACATATTAGCTTTATTGTGCGAGTCATTATGGCAGTACTAGATTTATCGAGTTTTTGTTATGTTTTACTACTTCCAAAAAGTTAAAGGGGTAATTTGAACATGTAAAAAAAAAAATGTTACAGAGATTTATGTAGAGGCGGACTGCCTCTACATAAATCCCGTGCGCTCTGGTGCGCATGGCCGAAAACCTACGCCAGCTGAGGGCTGGAGTAGGTTTTCGGCGTAACTTTAAGAGAAAAAATAATGAATCCCCCGGCGTACCTGGCGGAAAGTGCTGTTTTGCGAATATTTTCTTCGCAAAATGGCCATTTTGTGAATAAAATATTCGCAAATCGGCACTTTCCACCGAAAATCAAAGATATGCCAGATGATACATGCCCCCCATAGTGTTGCTGAGAACAACCCATACTTACCATGCTCCCCTGAGGATTCTGGATCCCCTGCTGAACAATCTCGCCGCTACTATGGAGACAGACTTGTCTCAGCCATGCCAGCCAATCACTGACTGAGTTGGGAAAGTGTTGCAGCTACTGATTGGCTGAGCAGACTGTCACTGCCAAGACCTACTAGAGAGTTCAGCAGGGGATCTGAAGACATGACAGCAGGAGCAGGTTAGGTGAGTATGGGTTATTTAATATGCTCTCAGCAATATATATAAAAAAAATCTGTATGTCAGGAGTACCCTTTTAATAAAAAAAATAATAATAGTAATTTACAGACACCATTAAACACTTTCTGGTTCCTGGGGGGCAGTCCTATGAGGACTCATTTGCATATGACCATAATAGGGCATGTGAACAGGGTTTGTCTCTTTAAGCTAAGTACAGATAGGGTTAAAGCTGGCCATGTTCCTGTGGCCGTGCACCGCATTGCAGGTAGTCATTGTGCGCTGCCGGAAGGATAAAGCTTCATTGCACTACACCGCTTAAATAATAACCAATCTGAAAATGAATGAGGTCTGTTTGCAGAACAAATGGCCGTACACGAAACACCGGGGCGAGATAATAGGTGCCTCAATCTGCTTCTCCGCTCCGTTCTCAGGGGGACAGAGTTCTCGCCTCGCATTGAAGAGGGATGTACATTCAGCTCGATTTTGCCACATCAATTTCTCTCATACATCACCCTGCGTTGATACTTTGCCCCCAAACTCGATTATTCAGCTGTTTCCTCCACTTCCTCCCAGTACCAGGCATGACCAAATATCTCCCTATTAATTGCATATTCAATACTTAAACAGCAAAAATGATGCTGACTTGCAATATCACTGTACCATAAAGAAAGAGATAGTCCACGCATTTACATAAAAAATAATAATGTGCTCAGAGGCGGCCGTGACCGGGGAGGAGGGAGAAGGGGGGGATGCATTTTGTAAATTGATAGGAAGGTTTACACTATTCTGTGGGGAGATGAAGATTTAAATAGAAGCTGTTAATAGAGGTCCTTAAAGGTTCCAGTAGCGTCTAGTGACATTATCGGAGGAGGCGCTCCGCTGCCTGCAGCTTTAATATCTCCTCTTTTTTTTAGTTCTTTTACAATCAATATAATGATTGCGTTTTGCAGGAAGTGATGGACAGTGTAAAACAAATGCAATGGAGACAAAGGTGGACAATAAGGTTCTATGCTGGACATGGACCCTTTATCATGGGACAAGAAAGTTTTGCCTCCCTTTACTTTATCCCATCCCATATAGGGTCCATAGATATGAGGTTGTGGCCTGACTGAAATGACAGCTGGCATTATAATACAGCCAATCCCCGTGTGTAAATTTACACCATCCATTGGTATAGACATGTAAGCTCCGCCCCTGAACAACCATTGGTATAGACATATAAACCCCACGCCTGATCATCCATTGGTATAGATATGTAAGCCCCCGCTCATCATCTATTGGTATGGGACATTTAAGTCCCACTCCTGATTATCCATTGGTATTGGACATTTAAGTCCCACCCCTGATTATCAATTGGTACGGGATATTTAAGCCTCACTGCTGATCATCTATTGGTATGGTACATTGGAGCCCCTACCCTGATCATCCATTGGTATTGGACATTTAAGCCCCTCCCGCTCATCATCTATTGGTATGGGACATTTAAGCCCCACCCCTGATCATCCATTGGTATGGGACATTTAAGCCCCTCCCACTCATCATGTATTGGTATGGGACATTTAAGCCCCACCCCTGATCATGCATTGATATGGGAAATTTAAGTCCGGCCCCTGATTATCCTTTAGTATGGGATATTTAAGCCTCACCACTAATCATCCATTGTTATAGACATTTAAGCCCCTCCCCTGATCATCCATTGGTATGGGACATTTAAGCTCCTCCCCTGATCATCCTTTGGTATGGAACATTTAAGTCCCACCCTTGATTATCCATTGTTATAGACATTTAAGCCCCTCCCCTGATCATCCATGGCTATAGAACTTTTAAGCCCCTCCCATGATCATCCTTTGGTATGGAACATTTAAGTCCCACCCTTGTTTATACATTGGTATAGAACATTTAAGCCCCATTCCTGATCGTCCATTGGTATGGGATATTTAAGCCCCACTCTGATCATCCATTGGCATAGAACATTTAAGCCCCGCCCCTGATCATCCATTAATATGGAACATTTAATCCCCACCCCCGATCACACAGGAACTCCCACTTTGTGCTATGTCTGCAGTGCAGTGTTTGCAATTGGATAGTCCAAATGGTGGCATTATGCATCAGCCATGTAGCTTCTTGACAGGGTACAATGACTGTTGTGAGCCAATGATGTATCCTCAAAGCAGTTATCCAGATTTTAAAAAAGCACAGCCACTTTACTGCAAAAACAGAGCCACCCCTGTCCCCAGGTTGTGTGAGGTATTGCAATTAAGCTCCATTCACTTCATTCACCCAAACTGCGGATAAGACCTCTTTAGCTGTTGGAAATTGCACACCGGAATTGTTTCACCCCAAATGGTTCACTTCCATATGCTGTAAAAGTGGAGCATGCTCGAGTCCGATCGTTCCGCATTTGAATACCAGTAGCTGAAGAAGTTCGATGCAGCCCTAGGGAGTCCATAAAACATAGATACAGTAATAGGCTATAAGCTCACGATGCCGGTGACATGCGCTCATCCCCTTCTCAGGGGATCTCAACAGGTACATTTCCTGGCTCCCCGGAGAACCCCTTTAAGGGAAGCAGTTTCTTTGTGATCCCACAGGGACGTGACCCTAGCACAGGTTGTAGTTATTCATCTTCCCTACAGTAATCAATATACCTTAAGGCCTCTTTACAGGGGCCAATGGGAGCAGTGATCTCTGTGATCGGTGCTTGTATACGGAGCCATCATGCAGCCAAATGAATCGATTGCTGGATCATCCCCGCAGCCCTTTACATTCATCATTGTCGGCTGCACATCCCCTGTTTGCACAGGGCAACATGAAGCTGATAACAATGATTTTATTAGCCGCAGGAAAGATGGGATCAGCGGATGAACCAGTGTTTTTAGCTGATCGTTGGCCTTTCTACAGGGGCCAATTTGCCCTATAAATGGATCATTTAATAGGACCTTTTGTACTACTAAAGGTGAGGCTGTGCAATTAGCCTTAAAGGGATTAAGGAGTTATCCAAGATTAGAAAAACATGGTCACTTTCTTCCAGAAACAGCATGACTCTCATCCAAAGGAGTTCTATGACATGGAGCGATAATCGTCCGAATTATCCCGATTCGACCAGTTATCGCTCTGTGTAGTAGAGACAAGCTGATTGTTTCTTAAGGCCCGCGATGCGCGGCCGCCGGCTGACAATTCAACAAAAAGTCTTACATTACCTATCTACGTTCCCAGTCTCCTCCTGTGCTCTGCATGCTTCCTACACGATCTCGCGCGCTGCAGCTTCAAAGCAGTCTGTCTAAGCTGACAGGCTGCTGAGCCAATCACTGGCCACAGTGGTCCCAGCCCATGATAGGCTGAGCTGCCTTTCAGCTCTGGCGGGCCATTCTATAGCTGCAGTGTGCGTGACTGGTGGAGAAAGCATGCAGAGCGCAGGAGGAGATCAGGAACGTGGATAGGTAATGTAAACTATTTAGGCAAAGGCTGCACGGATAGCGATAACAATGTCTGTTCAGCCCTTTCTAAACAATTATCGGGCCGTGTAAAAGGCACAGTAAATGAGCACTGATCTAACAGATCGGCCCTCGTTTACAGTATTTATAGTGTAAGGAGCAGTGAATTGAGTTTACAAGATCAGACTACACATATAGTTTGTAGTCTGTAACCATAGAGACGAGCTGTATTTAAAAACAAAAGATTCTAGACTAAACGTTTATTTCTAGTTAAAGTTAATGGGGTGTTTGTTGCCTCTCCGTATTCCATGCACACCTCCAGAAGTCAGTTTTTGAGCACAGTAAGGGTATATGCACTCTGAGTAAATGTGACTGATAACTCTGCACAGATTCCGTTGCTCGCCCTCCGTTCTCCCACTTGAAGTTCCACCCATGACATAGACTCCATTCTGTGCTCGGCGGATTCCGTTGTCCGCCCAAAGAATTGACATGTCAGCGGCGGACAGCGGAATCCACCTGACCACAGAATAAAGTCTATAAGATGGGCGTAGAGCCCAGCGGGAGGGTGCGGGGATGAGCGGCAGAATCCCAGCTAAGTTATCCACCACTTTTACTAAGTGTGCATAAACCCTAAGTGTTGCAATGCTGAAAGTAAGGAGTAAATTCAACCTTAACAAAGAACTGATGCAAAGAACCCAAAGTAGAATGACTAAGCAACTCGCCTTGTAAATCGCCCCCTCCACCCCCTATACTACAATTAGAGCTGAAGTAACGGCGCAGAAGACAAACTGTATTGTGCTGTCATTTTATGTGGCCATCTGCATAGGTGTCAGGGATTTACTGTGATCATTATCTAAGAACCACACTTCCAAAGTGCTTACTTTACATTGACTCGGATAATGCTTCATAAGTTTCCTCCTTTAGATTACTACGAATAAAGAGGAGCCGATTGATTTCAGCTGCGAAGTACAGTAAGCAGAAAATCACTACCGAATGTGCTTACATGGGAATTTTTTTTTCTATAATAAAACATGAGTTTTAGGTTAAAACAAAATGACAACATATCATTTAACCCATGGATGCACCGTGCGGCTGGAATCACAGGTTTTGTGCTGGGTTCTCATCGAGTCGGGGATGAAGGGTTAAACCGAGATGGTATAAAGGCATCCTTTTAGCATTTTGCTGTGGCATTCATTATTTGCTATCTTTCATGTCTGCGCAGCATTAGTGCAAATGATAAAACCATCATTTTCATACGGCAGTTTATATCGGAGGTGCTTGCCTCGAAAATGAGCTAGATGCATCTTATAATGAGACTTGTAATGGGACACTTTAACCCTCGCTGCAACCGGTGCATTACTATGAATAGTGGGGTCCTATAGTGAAAGATGAAATAAGGCCTCAGTACCCTATGGCCAAATGGACTGGTGATGATCCTTGTGGTCTTCATTGTCCTGTACTCCTAGTACTCGTAACACTCTATATTCTAAAATCTACTGCTGTCTCCTTCCTATATATCAATTCCACTCTCTGCTGTTTTTTTTTTTTATATAAGATATATTTCTATATTATATATGTTCCCTTTTAGTTGCTGGGCATCCATGGTAGCAAAATTTTTGATGACGAAAAATTTTGCAAGTTCAGAAGGACTTAAAATCTTTCTATAGGTGGCCACTCTAAAGCTGGGAAGACGTACAAGATTCCTATGAAATATCCGGATAGAGCATAGTTGCTAGAAGCCTACGTACTCTAAATCGCAACTGGTGCATAACTATAAATAAGGGGGTCCTATCGTGAAAGATAGAACAAGGCCTCAGTACCCTATGGCCAAACGGACTGGTGATGCTCCTTGTGGTCTTCATTGTCCTGTACTCCTAGTACTCGTAACACTCTATATTCTAATATCTACTGCCGTCTCCTACCTCTACTCTATCAATGTTACTTTTTATATAGAATATATTTATATAGTATATGTTCTCTTTCAGTTCCTGGGCCCCCATGGTAACAAAATTTTTGGATAAAGAAAAGTTTGACAAATTCAGAAGGAATTAAAATCCATCTATAGGTGGCTACTCTAAGGCTGGGAAGAAGTAGAAGAGGAAATATTTGTTTGACTGACAATAGTTTTCCCAATCCACACACACACACACACACACACACACACACCGGCTAGGACTTATGGAAAAGAGAATGAAAGGATAAGGCACACAAAATTCAACATACCAAAACCTTCTCTGCCCTGATGTCATCTTTTGGGAGAGTAAGTAGACCACCATACAAATTATATTGGGTTTCGTTCAAAAAGATTCAGGACTACTCGTAACTTGTTAACTGCTCGTTCTAGGTTAGGACAGGGCATGAATACAGAGATAGCCGTCATTCACTGAGTAGGACCAGCCATTGGACTCCTAAGCCCTGAATAAGCAGAGGTTTAAAGAGAAACAAACAGCAGGTTAGAGGCATCTATCCTACTGTTATGTCCCTATAGCACACGGGGGCTAAGGTGGAAGTAAATTCTTTACCTTGCTCCTCGGCGCAGTTTTCATGAAATTTGTAGTCTATTACCTAGGCAAATTAGGCGGTGTGGTGCACTGGGGGTGGGGCTACCATCCTCAGTGCACCGATCAGGCCACCCTGGCTGCCCCTCCTATTGAATATTGGGGCAGCACTCTGCAAAGAAGTCACTCCAGCGATCATCACTGCAGAGCGCTAGATGAATATTCATTAGGCAAGGCAGTCAAGCCAGGGTAGAATGATGCACTGAGGGCAGTAGGCCCGTCCCAAGTGCACCAAACTGCTTCATTTGCATAGGAAATTATAAACTAAAAAAAAATTCTAAAATATTGCAGAGGATCAAGGTAAGGAAACTACACTCATCCTGTGCTATAGGGACATAACAGCTTGTTAGAGGAAGAGGAATCCCTTCTATCCATGTTTCCCTTTAAATAAAATATATAAAGTACATAAAATAATTACAGTATAAAGTTATACTGCAATTATTTAATAAATAAAAAAAAACTAAAAAAAAAAAAAAAAAAAGAAAACCTATATATATATATATATATATATATATATATATATATATATATGGTGCCTTAAAGGAGAATTCCGGGCATGGACATTTTTTTCAAAACTGGCAGGGAGGAGGTGGGTGAAAAAAACAACATACACTTACCTCCCCAGCTGGTTTCCGATGTCCTCCAATCCAATCCCTGGATCCCAGCGGCCAATCCAGCTTGAAAAGTCACAACCCAAGTTTTCTCTCTAAACCAGGAAGCAGCCAGGGACCGGAACGAAGGACAATGGACACCACCACTGGAGTTAAGAAGGTAAGTGCATGTTGTTGTTGTTTTTTTTTTTACCAACCCCCCTCCCCAGCAGTTTTAACAAAAAAAAGTCAGTGTACGGAATTCTCCTTTAAGTGCCTTACCCTTTAGTGCATAACTGCAAGGAATCTCACTTTCCTCTTCTGTAGAAGTCAACTCTGGGAAAAGCAAACTATGTGCATACTTATGTTTTATTTATATCAAATATTTCCTTGTTGTTTCCGGTGGATGATCTTCCATACACATGTGTTTAAGGAATCAACAATGGCTTGCCTTGCTCTCTTCCAGGGAGTGAGTATAAGAAAAGTGTACATTTTGGTAAATTTAGTATACTTTATTGGGAAACACAATACATTTTACATCCATACCCCTTTAAATACCAAAGCCAACACAATTTACATCCATATATATTAGGACTATATCCTTGAAGGGAAGGTTCCTTACATCTCATTTTTTCACCACTTACTTAAGATCCGTATTTCAGACCCTTGTTATGTTCTATATTAATAGTAGAATTTATAGTAAATCCCTTAAAAGTCTACGAATAATAAAATCGCCTGATTGTATTTACCTTGAAACGGAATATTGTTGATGCAATGGCGCGGTTACATCTGACCTCTGTCAGCTCCAGGATCCAGTCCTTGATGTAATACATGATTTATTTTGACTGACAGAGGAGGCCAAACTCTGAGCTGAGGAGGGCACAATCTTTCAGTCACCTCTTGTATCATATATTCAGCACTTTAAGTTAAGGTCCAGATAAATTCGTAACATAACAAGTTGATTTCTAACCTTCATTACAAACATCAGTATTACCCTTTAAATAACAATCCTTTATCAACACAAATCACTTTAAAGTTGTAATACCTTGTATAACCACACGGTGTGCTGTTAAAAATGGATATTTCCTTGAGATGTACTCTAAAGCACCATCTAGGGGTAAAAATAGGTAGTGCAACAGTTCAAATTTTTCTTTAAGAAATAGAATGTTTCTTAGATACCAGAAGTTTCGAAGCAAGGTTTATTTTTAACAACCCCTCGAATTATATTTTTAACGTTCCCTCCAATGATATCATTGCCATACGGATACCTTATTGATATTCGACATCCCAACCTTTGTTTTTAAGCTTGAAATCTCACACAAACACTTTCAATTCTATGTTTAGAGCAAAGAAGGTTTGTCCTTTTTAAGTGCATTTCCTTTGATTACAGAACACCATTGGAAAAAAAAGGACAGGAAACAAGACACAATAATACGGTTTGTGATAATCCAATATCACTCCAATAAACTGCAGCGCCGAGAAAGTAATTTAAGATTTTCATTTATCAAATTACCAAACAATGACTTTCCTTTGCGAGGGGTGACATTTCAGGCTGGTGGTTTAAAGTTAGTAAATCTATTTTCCAATCACTTGAGAATTAATATCCCTCACACTCTTTCTGAATAGCATGGAAATTACTCTCGCTCTCAAAGCAGCCCGTCGGAGGCGCCGAAATCAGAATCAATTTTAAAGTGTAGTGGTCCCTTAAAGCCAGATGGAATTTCACTCTGCATGTGTAAGAGCGTTGGTAAATACACATCGCAGAACATGATCATTCCTAGGCCAATATCTATTCCTGGGGGTCAATGAAAAAAAAAAAAATTACATATATTGTAAAGGCTGAACAGAGTATTAGTTTTTTTTCTGTTCCTTTCATTTTAAAATTCCAGTGTGTTAGGTACAGTGAACAGAATGAAATACTCCTATTCCATGGTATTGAATTCCATGTTTACATCTATGGCTTTCTGTGTAACCAAGTTATTGCTCAACGGCACACCAAGAGGTCAGGAGTGGTATTGCAAGTGAAGCTTAAAGTATAACTATCATTCTTTGCTGGCTTTAAGATACACTGTCGTGAATATAAGAAACTTTGTAATTTATCTTATGAGCCAAAAATGTTTCCTTCTCCTGTTATCAGGAATCTTCCCAACCACCCCTCCACTAAATTGTCTTCCCCATCCTTGTTTATGGCAAATCAAGGACAAGCAATACAAGTCTATGGAGGGTAGAAGAGGGGGAGGAGAGCCTAAAGACACAGTCAGAAAGAGACAAATAAGAGATAGCTCCGTAAGTGAGGGATCTCACCCCAGGGTTTTAAACACAGCTTAGACTACTTTCTGCAGGTTTACAGTAGCTTCCATGCTGCTGCTGCCTATTAGCCTGTGAAAAAAGACAGTGCAGGATCTTCTCCTCTATGTGTGTAGACACCCCAGACCTAAAGCAAATGTACCATCATTTGCTTTAAGTTTTGCTTGTGGATAGTGCGGCACCGGTGTGGTTTCTGCGTATGGTGCTGTTTTATACCCGGGCACCGGCCAGGGGTGAAGCTTTGGAGGTGGGCCAGTCTGCCCCTATCGGGGGAATCCCCACCCCTCTATAATGCGCCTCCATTGATTATAATGGAACCACGTCATAAAGGGGCGGGGGTTTTAACCACTGAGGGTGGGCCAGCCCGCCTCCAGTGCTTCACCCCAGGTTGGTGCCCAGGAATAGAATGGCTCCAAACACGGGAACCAAACCACAGTTAAAAAAAAAAGACCGTTGCACCGGCTCGCCGTGCCATCGCCATTCTATCTGCGTGCAATAGTTAAAGCGAATGTACTGATGGTACATTCACTTTAATCTTTGCCCATCCGCTCTGTAAAAATGAACTTAACAAATTTAGCTATTAACATATACAGTATAATGGCCAGATATAGTGCTAATCCTGAAAAGTCACCTAAAACAACAGTTACACTATAATTGATGAACTCACTAGAGAAAAAAAGCAAATTTATCCAATAGATTTGGAAATTAGTACAAGATCCACTCACCAGTATAATACATTGAGTTTCCATCTGCTTTTATCCATAGTATCATATGGGTGAGTGGCGTCTGGTCATCCCCATAAGGGGTTAACGGATTGTTCTCCACTGTCTGCACCACCCACTATAGACAAAGAACTGAACACATTTTCCTTTTTTATTCCTGCTCCCTAACCTGTAGAACTGACATCCTCTTCTCCAGCAATCGCCGATGTTTCATGTTCCCTCCGGCGCTGTCTATTTTTCAGGAAATGCCTTCAGCATATATTCGTTTTTCAACTAAGATGCCTTAAAACTTTTCAAGCCGGCTCTGACAGGGCCTTTGGCACAGATGACTCCCAGTCTGTGTCTCCGAGTCTCTGTAAACCTTTGAGCTTTCTGCATCCAGTTACAAAGGTTTTCAGAAACCACGGCCAGAATTAACATTTTCTTCTTAAGGTGGAATTCTTGAAATAAAATAAAATAAATTAAAAAATTTGACGCTGGCATATAGCGAACTCTTCTGTCGAAGGTGATGATGATGCTCAACCGAATGTTCTCAAGAACATGATGAAATGAGATATTGAAGGCTTTGTATTAGAAGGATACATTGCCACCACAAAGACTAAAGCCGTCCGTTGACATTCAATAGCTGTTGGGTAAACATCAATAACCTTCAGCGTTCATGTCATAGAGTAGAGTAGGACGATATATCCTCCATTCCTGTCTTTGTGCTCCTCTCTAGCTTCCTGCCATGTCTGTAGAGCAACCTGGACGTTATTCACATTATTCCCACCACAATAAATGCATGTATTCCCATACTAGAGAAATAATTTTTTGCAGCTAGTAGGACTGATGGTGTCACATCAAGTAAACCTAGTAATCAAGTAAAAACTAAAGGTAACAGTATACATAATATGGTCTATTATAGCCTAAAAGCACCACAGACAAAAACTGCACAGGAACTAATTATATTCTTGTTCATAGAAGGCAGTATTATAGTAGTTATATTCCTGTATATAGAGGGTAGTATTATAGTAGTTATATTCCTGTATATAGAGGGTAGTATTATAGTAGTTATATTCTTGTATATAGGAGCAGTATTATAGTAGTTATATTCTTGTATATAGGAGCAGTATTATAGTAGTTATATTCCTGTACATAGCAGGCAGTATTATAGTAGTTATATTCCTGTATATAGGGGGCAGTATTATAGTAGTTATATTCCTGTATATAGGGGGCAGTATTATAGTAGTTATAGTCTTGTATATAGGAGCAGTATTATAGTAGTTATAGTCTTGTATATAGGAGCAGTATTATAGTAGTTATATTCTTGTATATAGGGGGCAGTATTATAGTAGTTATATTCTTGTATATAGGAGTAGTATTATAGTAGTTATATTCTTGTATATAGGAGCAGTATTATAGTAGTTATATACTTGTATATAGGAGCCGTATTATAGTAGTTATATTCTTGTATATAGGAGCCGTATTATAGTAGTTATATTCTTGTTTATAGGGGGCAGTATTATAGTAGTTATATTCCTGTATATAGGAGCAGTATTATTTTAGTTATATTCTTGTATATAGGGGGCAGTATTATAGTAGTTATATTCCTGTATATAGGAGCAGTATTATTTTAGTTATATTCTTGTATATAGGGGGCAGTATTATAGTAGTTATACACGAACTGGAGAGAATGGAACCGCTGCACATCCCATCTATGGCTGATACTAATGCCGCTAGGCCTATATTAAAAATCAACACCAGAGTGTCTGTATATGAATTGATCAAGCCATATTGCCCCGTGTACCACCGCGCAGGTCCTCTGGTCCACACGGGTCCCTACGCTAACTCCACACCGTTCGTGTATTATAGTAGTTATATTCTTGTATATAGCAGCAGTATTATAGTAGTTATATTCTTGTATATAGGAGCAGTATTATAGTAGTTATGCAACTTTAGACAAGTGGAACCAGCACTACTTGCGCCACTCACTCCGTATCACCAGCAGGTGAGCAGTACTAGGCAAGACAGTTCAGCTAAGCAAATCAAATGCAGCCACAGGGTGTGCCAAAAGCAAGAGCAATATAGTAACTGCAGCAATAGAGACAGTGAAGCTCACTCACCGTATCGGCTGAAGTCAAGATCCTTCATTGCATGGTATTCCACAAACACATGGGGGAGGGAAAGAGGTGCAGGTCGGCGTCCTTACAGCGAACAACCGTTTTTGCATCAAATGACGCTTCTTCCGGCTGTGGACCACGTAGTCTGACGCGAAAACAGTCGTTCGCTGTGAGGATGCCAACCTGCACCTCCCTCCCCCATGTGTTTGTGGAATACCATGCAATAAAGGATCTTGACTTCAGCCGATACGGTGAGTGCGCTTCACTGTCTCTATTGTTGCAGTTATTATAGTAGTTATATTCTTGTACATATAGCTTCATTCTTAGACATTGGTATCTTGGGAGCTGCTCTATTAATGTTAATATCACTTGAGCAGATCTTTATGAAGATCACTTGCAGTCTACATTGTTATTCAGTAATAATAATATACTATTCCGAGATCCATTTAATATTAAAAATCAGTAAAGATCACACAATAACCTGCGCCATTTGACACTTTGCCATCCATCTGAACACTCGATTGCCAGGAAGGATCACAGTGATGTGCAAGGTCCATGAAGCAGCCGGGTTAGTGGTAATTAATCCTATGAATCTTCACTTTATCCATCTGCGATTCAGTGTAGAATGGACATATCCATTGATTACTTACCACAAACACTGACGTTTCCAAGTAGCCATTCAATTAAGCTAAAATTATGCTGTCACAACTGAAGACACATTGAATGAGCAAGCCACCTTCTCGATTTAGAGGAGACGGAAGCCATGTTCTTTATCTTGAAAAGATGTGGTACTAGCAAGAATCACCCATTTATTGCCAGTGATATCAAAGTGTATCCAATATAATATAATATATATTTTTTTTTAAGTTTTAGTAAATTATGTATTTTAATTTGGGAAAAAATAAAGAAATGAACTAAAACAATTTCAAATAATCAAAAATGTTTGCATGTACCTTGGATTTATTGTGTTCGTTAGTCTGTCACTGTTCTGTGTTTCACCCTACTAAGTATAGGGACTGCCATCGTGGTTGTCCGCAGTCACTTAGGACTGTCTTATGGCAAGTAGGCAGGGACAGTGTCAGACTGCCTTTTGCTATACTCGACGCTGACAGTTTAACAGTGTTTGTTTGTATAAACAATTATTTATTCACCATGACATCTTCTTTCTGCCTCTGGCAAATCTACTTTGTTTATTTAGGGTGAAATCTAATTAAAACTTTGCTTTATCTACCTGCCTTCTATTCGTTTTGAAGTGATGTAACAATTTAGGAATAATATCCAATAAGTAGGAAAGGACTACAAATTTTTTTTTTTAAATTTACTATTCAAAAAAATGAAAAAGTATGTGGGTGGATTATTCTTGCTCTGTTTTATTTCACTCATCGAGGCTTCATTGCATGAGAATTGCTGAAGCCAATATGACTACAGAGGAGGATTTTCTGATTGGTACATCCAAACATAAGAGTGTCATTATGCAAGACTCTTATCTCTGTATTAACAACCCAATGGACACCCACGGACAATCCTTCTAAAAGACCAGTGTCAACAGTATTTTCCAATGGTTTCCAATAGTGTTGAGCAAAGAAGCCGAACTGCTCTGGTTCGAAAACGTTCTTCAAACCCGAAGGCTTGGTATTTGACTCCCCTCTGCAGAAGTTGGATGCAACCCTAGGGAATCCTGAAAAAATATGGACACCTTTACGAGTGAGTGGGTTTAGAGAATGTTTCCAAACCCCAACAGTTAAAACTCTCCACTCAAAACTACTTTCCAAAACTGTCCAAGCTTATCCAGTGGCATATAAAAGGCATTACCCAGTGTCACTCCTGCTCACAATATGTGTCTAGAATTACCGATCAATTGGAGTGAATGGCACCGATCCACTCACAGAGAGCTCGGGGGCAAATGTGGTTTTGTTTTTGGAAGAATGCAGCCATGATTTTCACATTTTGGACAGCCCTCTTGAAAATCATATTTAGAGTTAAGCAAATGTACAGTAAGGTTGACCAAACCCAAAGCTGATCACCACCAGTCACCAATGCGGTAAATGGACCTCCATTTGGTCTTGCAACAATTGTTCAGCTTTCCACTTATTTCGATTTCCCAAAAGAGTCCAGAAAGAGACCATGCAGTCTTATTGCTGATTTTTTTTTTTTTTTTTTTTTTACAATACCTTGAAAGCAAAACAACTTTTAAAAGACTAAATTAATCAATGACTGATTCATTGGATAAAGGTTCTGCAAATCTTACTGGAGAATTGCTCAACTCTTCTCATGATATGGGGATCAGGAGATCATTTCCATTGCTATAGACGCAGTATGAACCAAATTTATTATAATTAAAAAGGCACTAAAGTGGTTGATGCAACAAGCGTTTTTCAATGCTCGACTCCAGTAACAAACCCCATTGAAATCAATGGGAATCTCAAGCATTTACCAAGTGGAGAGTGGAGTGTGCCTAGTTCACTCACAATGTATCTTCTAGTAATGTATCACATTTTTTTGTTGTTGTTTTACTTTTATATATTTCTTCCCTTGAAGGGATGTGTAAACAAAATATACAAAAATTAGAACAAAAAAATGCAATACTTTACTGCAAGACATATTAGGTAGCATTAACACATTGCATTTTGTATATTCTTTACCCAAGCACCATGAGGTGCCCGGTCAAGCATCGAACTTGATCGAGCACCTTGAAGCTCGACAGAGCACCACGCTCGACCAACACTAAATATAATGTGTTTTTATTTGGGGTCTACCAAAGCGACTATAAATATGCCTAAAGGGTATGTGTATTCTAATACCCTATGTGATTGAAGAGGTTATTGTAGTTGTTTACCACCTACTGTATACACAATGTCTCCACAAGGTGCGGGGTCCAACCACTAGGACTCCCACAGATCATGAGAATAGGAGACCTTGTCCTCTGGGAAACAGGTTTTAGTGGCATCCATTCCCTAAGATGCTACTGAAGATAGTCGATTACATGGCTTGGTTACTTTCAGAAGGCTCCTAGAAAATGAACGTGAATAGGTGAAAATCTTTAATCTTAGGATACCGGCCTTAACTAGCATGTCCTCAAAAGTACTTTCCTGGTGCATCATCCTTGTCTGGATATTTATTGTTTAATTCAAGCATCTATGGAGGCTTTTGAACTGTGCCAAACCATAATTCCTTTCCCATGTGATACATTCTCTTCTACAGTAGGTCAATGTCACTGGGACTAACATAATGACATCATTTCTTCCACATGCACCGAGATCTAAGGTCTTTGACATGTTAACACCACTATAAGAGTTAATACCTCCTTGAATGCGTTTGGGCTTGACTCAGATTCTAAGCAGTCTATTAAGCCAAGGAAAGTACAAGGAGAAGGGTCTAAGACACAGTATATTATGAGCTAATGCTAGACCTTTAAGCATCAATTAATTGCTTTGTTCTCTGAGAAACCATTTAGCTTTTCTCTTTCGATATCATAAGTCAATCTGCCAATACTCGCTCCATAGGGGTTATGGCCTACAATATACCTGCTTGTGCTAAAGAGGCGTCTTCAATGTCGAATAAATTTATTATTAGGCTCCGACGATGACTTGATGTTGGCACGGCTGGTTCTCGGCTGCCAGATCTGATGAACTCATAATGTCTTCATTGTTCACAAATTTATTTTATTCCTCATTTCCCTACATTATATTATTGAGTCATTTTATATTATGATCAGATGCTCATGAGAGTGAGATAGACAATAACAATAACTTGTACTGCAATTATTTTTTACGATGGCAACCAATCTTGTTGGGGTTGTCACTCAGTATTGCTGTCACTGTGGAATCATACACAGCATGGATGGGCATCCTTCAGCTCCCCAGCTGTTGCAAAACTACAATTCCCATCATGCCATAGCTTAGGCTGTCCATGTATGGTGTTAGTTGTAGTTTTGCAATGGCTGGTGGGCTAATGGTTCCTCTTTAGTGTTAAGCGAATTTGCCAACTTGTTTAGATCCACCAATGTTCTCCAAACCCGAACGCTCAGCATTTGACCCCCAGCGATTGAAAAAGTCGAATGCCTAGAGAGTCCTGGAAAATATGGCTTTAGCCAAGCGTTGTATCTATATTTTTCTGGCAGCCCTAGGGCGACATCCAAATTCAGTTGCCGGGAGTCAAAAGCCTAGCTTTTGGGTTAGGAGAACGTTGTCTGAACAGTTCTTCAAGTCTGCCCAACGCTATGCCTCATCCCTGATCTATAGGGTATCTCAAAAGTAAAAGAAGCAGTAAAGTATAGTAAAAACAAGATGGTGTGGCCAACAATTATCCAATATTATAAATAAGCTATAGGGGAAGAGGGAAGCCATCTTGAATGCTGCCATTATAGATTTTTTTGCCATATGTGTTTCATTACTGTTGTATTTTGCGAATTTACAAAACGTCTTTACACCACACAATTGTTGGCCGCAACAAAGAAAGTGTAATAGTCTTAGTATATAGCGTCATGACAATTTTTAAAAATCCTCCAAATTTTTTAATAATTACCATTCAACACCCTTTAGCGTTGCCAAATCTTTACCCATTATGCACATTTTCTTTTTTTTCTTCTTTTTTTATTAAGCGTCACCGCGCAAAGTTTTCTAGCCTCCAAATGCTCCCATCATCCCCTGTAATTGTATTAGATGTGCCATTCACTCCTACGCCGCTTTTTAAGTACATATTTAATTCCAGCTCCGGTTACAAGCGTCACGTAATGAATGGCTTTCCAGTAATTTCACAATCCTCTACGCCTCTTTTTTTATTATTATTATTTATTTTATTTTATGCCGCCTTCATATTTCTCCGAAGAAAAACTGTTTGTACAAGGAGGCTGATTAACATTATTAAAATTAAATTAAAATTCTTAATATTTATATTGCATTAAAATAATGACTTTCCATGAACATTGCTATTTAGAGATGTGCAAGGCATTCATTTCTTCCAGGATTATGCGAAATAGCCCAATTATTGTTCTTGGTATAATGATGACTTTTTTTTTTTTACTTTATTTCCTTTTATTTTTAGTACTATTAGCCTTGAATTAACACTGTCTAGATTTTTTATGTCATCATTTTTATTAATTCATTTAAAGAGGTATTTTAGGAAAAATAGACTTTTCCCCTCTCTACAGGATGAGCCAGTTGATGGAATTCTGCAACGGAGCTCTCCGCTGTGGAATCCCACCTGCCTCAGGTTCACACAGGGTCTCTATGGGAGGGCTCGCGCGTCTCCACTTCCGTCACTCTCCGCTCAAAGAATTGACATGTCAATTCTTTGTGCGGAGAGCGATGCAATCGGAGGTGTGCGGTTCCTCCCATTGACACACTGAGGCAGACGGGATTCCCGAATTCCACCGCTTTTGCTCCGTGTGAACTGGCCCAATAGGGGAAAATTAGGAGAACGTAGTGAATCAACCTCTGTACCTCCCGCCAATCTCCATATCTGACCTCTGCTTCTGTATGAATAGAGCCACAGATACGGCACATGAGGTTGGACCCCCCATTCTTCTACTTTTCCCCTATCCCCCTATCTAATAAGTACATCGACATAGTCAATCCAAAAATGTGCTCATATTACACCAGTCTGAGACCTTTCATAGGGTTTGCTGAACCATTTTTACAAGATGGGACGATCCTCAGCCCTAATCTGTGGAGAAATCTGTCCACAAGCATTTCATTTTCCTGCAGTGCCCCCGCAGGACAAGTAGAGTATTACACGCTACTTGCAGTGTATGAACTGTTGCCCTCCAGAGAAAAATAATTTCCATTTGTATGTTTTACTTGATGGAGGAATAAATGATGAACCTCCTTTTTTTATACCAAATTCCCTAAAAGTTTTGTTACAGCTTGAGGCTATGTTTACACAATGTATCTTTTCGTAAAAGTACTGCCGTTGTTGCAATCGGCATAGTCTTTTATAGGATCCCGACCGGAGCGTATACACATAGCATACACTCCTTCCAGGAACCCTCGCGGCCTTCTTTTCAGAGAAAAACATGGCCTGAGAGTTACCAGGAACACTGATGTATAGGGTCCACCAATGCCTTTTTATTAGAGGGGTTCCTGAAGCTGATCCTAGGGTGTTCTGATATTAAGACCCTCAGCTCTAATCTGGATTTCATTTCACTGTACTGCCCCCACAGGAGGCACGGAGTATTACACTGTTCTTGTTAAACTCTATGGGCTGTGTAGGTAATTTATGAACTTACAGTCCTCCAAAGAGAGTTGTTATTTGTAGCTAATCTCTGCCCCAGGTATTGATGAGGAATATAAATGATGATTTTTATTTTTTTATGTGCCTCTTACTCCAGAGCACTATACAAGCGATGGAGGTGGTAAACAGAACATTACAAAATCAAAACAAGTTAGAGGACCCTGCCACTTTTAGGCTATGTTCACACGGCGTATCAGACCGGCCGTAGTTTTACATAGTGTGAACATAGCCTTAGGGTGTATAAAATGGTCTTTGTAAACCAGATTGCTGGCAAAATAGGAAGAAGTAAGAAAATTAAAAAAAAAAAAAAATCAGTGATCATTTCCCTGGTGTCTATTTGGCATACAGTAGCTAACCTGAATGTACATTAGTATTTTGGTGTTGTAATGGATTAGCACAATACACTTCACAAGCCGATGGAGAATAGTACTTAAGTACTGTACTTTAATGTACACCTTATTAAAGATGGCTATTCAATATCACATTGATCTTTCCTCTGTTCCATGGGAAGGGTTTGTGTACTTCCTAAGCTTGGCGCGTGCTTAACTTTTCCCTTTTTTATTATTTCTTTTACTTTTTTTGCAACAGTAAAAGCTTTTTTCAACAGGGAAAAAAAAATAATTATATAAATATTATATATATATATATATATATATATATATATATATATATATATATATATAGTTTTAGACCCAGTCACATATTACTTGTACAGTACAGCACCCTAGGGAGGGGACTAAGGATTAATTTTTTTTCAGTGATTACTTTTTAAATATTTTCATTTTCATTTTTGATATATATATATTTTTTTTTATTGTTCACAGTAATGTGTGCTGGCTGTAATGTGTGGCTGAGCAGTGAGTGGGGTCTAAGATTTTGGTCCTGATTGAACATAACACATCAGCATTATCTAAGATTTTATATGAAGTGATGGATAGGGCTTTCGTGTTATATTGAACTCTAGATTTTAATGTTCAAATAATGAAATGCCAAAGAAGAGAAGAAACCTTTCAGCCCTGCTACGTCTACGTATCTTATTGGGCTGGGGGAATCTTAGGTATAATCTCAAACCATTCAGAAGACAGGTCCTGGAATGAGTATTGGGTATCCTTGGCTGACACAATGGGGGAGATTTATTAACAGTGGGTGTCAGGCATATGCCATTAAGAACGCACAGATTGTGGCCTTCTCCCTGGCGTACACCTGTCATAACCCTCACTCACCTGATGGGTAGAGATGATCGAACACCGGAAAAAGTTAGGTTCTATCGAACTCGAACCTTGACGAACCTTCCGCATTTGATTTCCGATGCCTTCCCATTTCGTAGGGAAGGAGGAGACAGCCCCAGTACCACCTGGAATTCTGGGATAAAACCTCTGTACTCGGTACCACAGAATGGGAAGGCATTGAGAAACTAATGCGGAAGGTTCAACAAGGTTTGAGTTTGATAGAACCTAACTTTTTCCGGTGTTCGATCACCACTACTGATAGGCAGACGGAGGTTTGTGCAATGCCTATGCTGGGCAAATGGTTGTCTGGTTTTACTAGGAGGCTTGCTATAAATGTCCCCCAATGTGTCCTCAATAAAGAGTGGTTAAAGGCATACTCCCATTTGGATACTCCCATATGCCATGAATGTCCAATGGATCCCACCTATATCGAAACTCAGAGAACCTTAGTGCCCTACGGTTTACTTGGAGCTACCAGAAGTGGTCAGGAATAGTCTTGAGTGTAGATGCCAAACTGTTTGGCAACGTTCGGCATTTGACTCCCCAAGGCATCAGAAGATTGATGCAACTCTAGGGAGTCCTGGAAAACATGGTTATAGCCTACTGCTGTTTGGATAACAGGTTCGGCGAATGCTGCCGAACCCGAACAGTTCGGCTGCTTTGCTCAACACTAGTCGTAAAGCCAAAAAAAAAGCTAAAAGGGTTGTTCTGCACAGTTTATGTAACTCTGATAGAGGCCAATATTGACCTGTAAGGCTTTTGGTTAACATGCTCTTTGTTTCTAATGCTAGGTTGGACTACATAATGGGTCTTCTGTGTCTTGGTTGCCATGGGGTCACATAGACTTGGAGCTGGCTCTACTGGAACCCTAACTAATATTGTATTCTCTTCATAATATTTTTGATCCTTTTATTGATCAATTTCTTGAAAAAGTCCATTACCTCCTTCTCTATCCTCACCGTGTTACCGGCCTTTGTTTCAATGGCATCTGTTTATTACTCAGTGTTAAATGCCGCTTAAAGCGCGATATTATCGAAACCTCCCGTAACTGAAATTGTACGCGTGCCGGGAAAAAAAAAGAAGAAAACGATTCCAAGCATCCAAATAGTCCCATTATAAGACAAAGGACATTTTGGCACAGATTATAGAGCCAACTATAAGAAAAATCCATTGTTCCATAATGACAAACATTTCACACCTGCATGCCCAAAAGTAATAAATTCCATTGATTTCAAAAAAAGCAATTTACAATTAAATGCAACTCGGAAAAAAAAAAAAAAATAAGAAAAATATAAAGATGGAATAAAAAGCCGCCCAAACACAAAGGCTTCTCTGTTCATTTCCACTGCAATTAAATAGATGAAAATTAATTCAACATTTTTTTCCCACTACTTCCCCCAACTTATAAAAAAAAAATAACAATCAAAAATGAAATTGTTTCTCGGTTTACACCCGGCATTTACTCAATCTTCATATATTGTAACTCCATCTCCTCTGTGTGGTTTAGACTTGTTTCTGTTATTTAATCATTGCAATTTCTGCCGTCTGGGCAAGGTCTGAGTAACAAAGATATTTAAAAGACCAGGCTTGGGAGCACAAGCTATTTCATATTGATAGGCCCGACACATACATAGAAATGGGCTGCTTTATTAGGGGGCATTGTATCCTAGAGCAAGGAAAAATTGTGTTTCTACCAGCGTAATGATCCATAATGCAAAGGTATAGGTAAATTTCAAAGAGCTGTATAAGGCTATATGTAAAAACGTATAAGTTCAAATGTTCCCTTAAAGGGAACCCATCACCATGAAAATGTTACCTGAGCTATCACCATCATGTTATAGAACAGAAGGAGCTGAGCAAATTGATATATATCTTTATGGGAAATGATTCAGTATAACTTGTAATTTTTTGGTTGAAATCTCTGTTTCCATGCTAAAGAGTCCAGTCCATTGAGTGACTCCGCCCACTAGACTCCTTATCATAGATGAGCAGGGATTTCAAACAAGATTTTACAAGTTATACTGAATGTTTTCCCACAAAGATATATATCAATCTGCTCAGCTCCTTCTTTTCTATAACATGATGCCGATAGCTTATGTAAAAACTCCCAACAAAAAAAAGTAGGTGGGGTTTAGCAGGGGGCGGGGCATTCTGAAGGTTTGGGCAAGATTTATTAGCAGGCATACATCTTACTCCAGTAACCTTCTTTATTCCAGCACTTTCTTCACTTGCGATACTTCATATGATAGATTAGTGAATGTAATAGAATATTAATAGAGCCCCTATATGACGCATTTCAGCTCCTGTCTCAATACTCCATATGGCTCTGAAGACGTTCTGTTGTATTATATGTATTTCCAAAAAGTTTTAAGGTTTTTTTTACCCCAGAACTGTTAGTAAATTATGCATAGTACAGATAACACAATACACAGCAAGTATAAAGTAGTGAAATAACCCAGCATACAGCCACTATGCACATACAGGGGGTGAGGAGCGGTACAGATTGTACATTAGGCCCTGGGAATTGGCAGCCTTGCCTCTGGTCTACAGACTATGCAGAGTAAGGAAGAAGACGCGGCTCAGCTCCACAATCCACAGTCTCTCTTCTAGATGTTTCCGCATACGATTCGGTGACCTTTACTGATCCCTTTGTTTTCCTCAACTCTTTGTTCTTAAAAAATATAAAGCCCCATGTGTGGAAAACCAAAAGAGACTCAAAAATGTTCTTTCAAATTCTGAAAATATTTCAAGTTTGGAAAAGTTAATTTTAGTACCATTTCTACATACTCGCAAAGATCCTCCATATGGTGTAAATAGCAATACAAACCAATATTATCTATCTATCTATCTATCTATCTATCTATCTATCTATCTATCTATATATATCTCCTATCTATCTATCTATCTATCTATCTATCTATCTATCTATCTATCTCCTATCTATCTATCTATCTATCTATCTATCTATCTATCTATCTATCTCCTATCTATCTATCTCCTATCTATCTATCTCCTATCTATCTATCTCCTATCTATCTATCTATCTATCTCCTATCTATCTATCTATCTCCTATCTATCTATCTATCTCCTATCTACCTCCTATTATCTATCTATCTATCTATCTATCTATCTATCTATCTATCTATTTATCTATCTATCATTTATCTATCTATCTATCTATCTATCTATCTATCTACCTATCTATCTATCTCCTATTATCTATCTATCTATCTATCTATATATCTATTTATCTATCTTCTATCTATCTATCTATCTATCTATCTATCTATCTATCTATCTATCTATCTGTATCTATCTCCTATTATCCATCTATCTCCTATCTATCTCTCTCCTATCTATCTCCTATCTATCTATCTTCTATCTATCTATCTATCTATCTATCTATCTATCTATCTCCTATCTATCTATCTATCTATCTATCTATCTATCTCCTATCTATCTATCTCCTATCTATCTATCTATCTATCTATCTCCTATCTATCTATCTATCTCCTATCTATCTATCTATCTCCTATCTACCTCCTATTATCTATCTATCTATCTATCTATCTATCTATCTATCTATCTATCTATTTATCTATCTATCATTTATCTATCTATCTATCTATCTATCTATCTATCTATCTATCTACCTATCTATCTATCTCCTATTATCTATCTATCTATCTATCTATATATCTATTTATCTATCTTCTATCTATCTATCTATCTATCTATCTATCTATCTATCTGTATCTATCTCCTATTATCCATCTATCTCCTATCTATCTAAATATCTATCTATTTATCTCCTATCTATCTATCTCCTATCTATCTATCTATCTATCTATCTATCTATCTATCTATCTATCTATCCTATTATCTATCTATCTATCTATCTATCTATCTCCTATCTATCTATCTATCTCCTATCTATCTATCTATCTATCTGTCTGTCTGTCTGTCTGTCTGTCTGTCTATCTATCTATCTATCTATCTATCTATCTATCTATCTATCTATCTATTGATAGTACAAAATATAAATACTATTTGTCAGTTGCTCTTACAAGGTGCCCTGCAATACTTAGTTTTTCCTCTAGGGGTGCTGACCTTCATACAGATACTGTATGTCCTTCCTTACCTTTCCTCTCAGCTTAGCACATTTGTGCATGTGTGACTGTTGGGAGTTGTTTAGGCTATATTTGTTTATATTTTGATTTGATTTGCAGCCTGTTAAGTGTTTTTCTTGCAGGCTTCATTGATCTTTTACATTTGCAACATGAACAACTGGAGAAATCACATTTGTTTTTATTTTCTACTGTATATCAACTATATAAAAATCTTGTATTTATTCTGACATACATCCTGTATTATACCCCAGAGCTGCACTCTCTATTCAGCTGGTGGGGTCACTGTGTACATACATCACATTACTGATCATGTGCTGATCCTGAGTTACATCCTGTATTATACTCCAGAGCTGCACTCACTATTCTGCTGGTGGGGTCTCTGTGTACATACATTACATTACTGATCCTGTACTGATCCTGAGTTACATCCTGTATTATACTCCAGAGCAGTGCAGACACTCATCAGGCAGGGGTTGCTGCTTGTTCAGTGTCTGCATAATAATAGCCAAAATATAAACAATCTGACCAGTCCTAGTTTCAGAAAATAACCGGCAATGGAATATTATATGGCTTTCCAGTCAGTATATAAATCAATGATTTGCAGATATACATAATACTACTCTCTCCTTATATATTATTTCTTTGCATCCTTACTGGGTGCCATGATCAGTGCCAGACTGGCCCACTAGAGGTCCGGAGAATCCTCCGGTGGGCCCCAAGCTTTAAAACCTGCACAAATGCTGATTGACATGTTGTTTCTCATTGGTTCTTCATTGGTGGGGCCCCCAGGATAATTTCCTCTGGTGGGCCCCAGATACCGCTGTCCGACACTGGCCGTGATACAGCCGTCCAGGGGACATGATAACTCTTATAAATCTTTCCATGTAAACTATGTTGCCATCATCGTTAAATGAGAGATATTCTGCTTTCCGCACTACTCAACCCATAGGGGGAGATTTATCAAACATGGTGTAAAGTGGAACTGGCTCAGTTGCCCCTAGCAACCAATCAGATTCCACCTTTAATTTCCCAAAGAGTCTGTGAGGAATGAAAGGTG
Source organism: Dendropsophus ebraccatus (assembly GCF_027789765.1). Classification (NCBI taxonomy): domain Eukaryota; kingdom Metazoa; phylum Chordata; class Amphibia; order Anura; family Hylidae; genus Dendropsophus; species Dendropsophus ebraccatus. Next base: position 182,637,240 of record NC_091456.1, read on the forward strand.
GAATCTGATTGGTTGCTAGGGGCAACTGAGCCAGTTTCACTTTACACCATGTTTGATAAATCTCCCCCATTGACTTTAATGACATTGGTGACACAGCCACCTTTGCCCCGGAGTGATCTACATGTCTTCTGATGGTGGTGAAAGGCTTATCTTCTCATGTTAAAGCTATTTGTCACTTCATTCATCTAATGCTCATTTCTCCTTCCCTGGCCCCCGCAGGCAAAGGATTGGTGGATAAAATCGAACTGCTTGTGAGCGCGTAAAGAGGATTTAGTTCCCCACGGGGGAAAAGAAGGGCGTAAAGCAGGAGGGAGATGAAGAATGATGGGAGTTGACCCTGAAGGGATGTAGGACTTAGATCACATTCGCTTTCTATTCCTCTTTGTGTCGATGCCATGTTATTTCATGAAACGAATATGAAACAAATAGAAGTAACAGCTCGAAGGAGGTCAACACTCGCCTGCCGACAGAACCGGCCCTCTCTCTGTAGACGGATGGTATTGCTTTCGTTAAGGGGCCTATGAATCTTACTGCAGATCCCGAGGTGGAAGTTGTAAGATACAGAGAGCCTTCATATAGTGGAGATACGTCCATCCGTAAAGATTACAGAGTCTCATTATATAAATCTAATAAATTGTTTCGACGTGTCCCTGCAATTCACATCACAACCACTAGGGGGCCACATATAAACATACAGGGGGAGATTTATCAAACTGGTGTAAAGTGAACCGGCTCAGTTGCCCCTAGCAACCAATCAGATTCCACCTTTCATTCCTCACAGACTCTTTGGAAAATGAAAGGTGGAATCTGATTGGTTGCTAGGGGCAACTGAGCCAGTTTCACTTTACACCATGTTTGATAAATCTCCCCCATAGTATGCAGCATAAACACCAACAGACAGAGTATCACAAAATCATGTTTATTTCCTTAAGCTAGTCATCCAGTGACACACATGGATATGTTGAGCCATATGGATTGGTTATGTCTGAACATACCTTTATTTGTTATTGGTTTTATAGCGTCAACCTATTCCGTAGTACTGTACAGAGATCGCCAATTACATTAATCTGTGAGCGAAATTGGTTTTTGGTTTACAGGAGGAAATGGGAGTACCTGGTATATCTTTAAGAAAAACGTACCAACTCTAGTAAGATGTCACCCTTGGTTAGATCCAAAGTAATGAGCCGCGAGTTTTCCCCCCGAGTTGTGATGACGTCACAACTCGGGGGAAAATGCCTGCCCCGGCTGATGGACAGCTCGCTCAGCCAATCAGTGACTGAAATGGCGTCCCATCCCTGTCAATGACTGGCTGAGCGGCCAATCCATTAGCCAGGTCATGATTAGAGTTAATAGAACCTCGGGAAATCCAAGGTTCGATTGAACATTTACGAACCTTCCGCATTCAATTGCTGATGCCTTCCCGGTCCATGGGGAAGGAGGAGAGTGCCCGGGTACCACCTAGATTTCCGGGATTCCGCCTATAACCTAGGCTGTATCCCGGAATTCGAGGTGGTACCCGGGCTGTCTCCTCCTTCCCCATGGGCCAGGAAGGCATCAGCAATCAAATTCGGAAGGTTCGTGAATGTTCGAGTTCAATCGAACCTAGGTTTTGCCGAGGTTCGATCAACTGTAGTCATGATGTTTCAGCACCGTAGATCCTGAGGCCGGTCCTATGCCTGGGCATACTTACAGTTACGAAAAGCAACTTTATGAGAAGGGGAGACCCAATGCTAAGTTGGCCTTTACTGTTTCCAAAGCAAGGAAAGCATAAATTCGACCCTCTGGTCCCAGAATCGGGGTGTATAATATAGGAGTCCAATTTGGTTGGTGTATATTTTAAGACCTTTGTCTGCGATAGTGTTGAACAAGAGCTCAGTCGCATGTTTTCAATGCCTCCTTCTTCATTGAGGTGTGGGCCGCTAATAGGGTAGAAATCCCAGACCTATCACTCTGTGAAATCAGCCTTACACATATGCATCCATGTAGAAAAAGATAATACAAAAATACTTGAAGGAAGCAGATTCGGTGACCTTTTCTAATCCCACTGTTTTCTTCAATCCTGTGTTATCAAGAGAGAACAAAAAAAAAAAAAAAAAACTTCGATGTTGAAACCAACAGAGAAATTGCTCTACAGATGCAGCTAAGTGTATTTACTTCCGGAAATTATTTACCATATGACGATCATAGGACTGACCTCTCTCCAATAGAGTCGTCAATAACATGAAATTTGAGTCAATTAGGTTGAGAATACACTTTCAATAGCTAAATGAACAATCAGCCAATCACTTCCAATCTCTCCATACAAATGAAGGCACATATAAAGGGGTAAGTTTCTGCCAGATAGCTCTGGTGGTAATTTATCTCTCCGAGAACAATAGGGTTGGCATTTCAGTTCCAACATGCCTGATCCTTCTCAACACCTGAAATCAGAGGTTGGGGAAGAGTTAAGAGACCACCATAAACTGTAGACAGTTCACCGGTCTTTCAAGTGTTAATGAGTGCAACCAACTTTTGTTAAAAGTATATCGGAACCATTGGAGATGCCCTAGTCCAAAGAGGAGGTTAGAAATTCATAAATCCTCATAAGTTTACCTGGCCAAAGGTAATTCTTAAAGGGGTTATCCAGCACTAGAAAAACATGGCCACTTTTCCCCCTCTCTTGTCTCTAGATTGAGTGGGGTTTCAAACTAAGTTCCATTGAAGTAAATGGAGCTTAATTGCACACTACACCTGAACTGGAGACAAGAGAGAGGGGAAAAGTGGCCAAGTTTTTGTAGAGCTGGATAACCCCTTTAAGGTCCCCATACACATAATACTTTTGTCGACTATACCTGCTCACTGTTCAGCCATCGGTATACAATGTATGGGGCTCTCTTGACTTCTCCACCAGAAGATGATGTCAGTTAACATAGGGAATGGGCATGGTAAAAATTTCACAGCCTGACCCCTTTAATCTGGGAGAGATAAGCTGTAGCCAGAGCTCTCCCACCTCTCCCTATAGAGAACACAGGATTGCTTGGCTGTGCTTAACGTTTCTGTGTATGGGAAGGGCATTGGCCAGATGGGAGAAATAACTGAGGGCCAAACAATCGAACATCCACCAGTTATTAAAGTTGTATGGCCACCTTTATACTATAGAGCTATATTTGATCCATATTAGTCTATGTCTTCTCAAGATTTCCAAAAACAATGTGTCAATTTATAGATTTATTAAGAGTTATTATCCAAGTAATTCCAAAGCACAAAGGAGCTATTGCCCGTCCTGGTCTGGATAGTTCACAACGGTTGCCAAAGGCCTAGATAAGGTAGTGCATTATATAGGAATATGCTACAGCTGAGATACTCGGCTTCACTCCGCTACCTTGGATAATAAAGCTTACATGATATATTTAGTGGCTCTTTCTTGCCGAGTCGCTGAAAGGCAGATGGAAGAGGTGTGATCTCCTGCGAGGAAGCAGAGGGTTAAGCTGATTCCTCTGCACACAGCGAAGCCGGAAAGGCCAGGCTAATCCAAGGATTCAGCTGCAGTTACTCTGCCCCTGATCTCAAAACCAATTTTCTTTGGTGGTTTTGTAAAAGTAAAGGTCAGACACTGGAATTTGATATCTCACAAGTCTTTCACGCTACAATGTGTCCTTCTCAAGGAAATTAGGATTCATTAAACTGCTGGCCTGATCACATTGCTGGGACTACCGCTGGCCTACGTCCAGCCCAAGAATCCACTGGGAAGGGGGTAGACGCTGGAGCGAAAACTAAAAGTGATACCTCAGCCCTGGTGCCGCTATCATTCAGTTTGTCATTCCCTCCAGCAATAGGCCACATGCTATTATTGTCATAATCTGCATTAAACTTAGATGGGACATCACTCAAATTACTCCCGAGGGGACATCAATCCCAAGAAGACCCGAATCTATTATTAAAGGAGAACAAAGTTAAAATGCTAATGATGTATGTGAAACCGGTAACACGAAAAGGGATTAACAAAATTCCAATAACGGAAATGTAGAAGACAAGGACGTGAACTAAGTATAAATACGATCATCTGGAGAAACATATTAAGACCTCGATGGACTGGATTTAATCTGATTTGTTGGAATAAATGTTTAATTTAAAATTTTCTGATTTGAGCAAAATTTAAAAAAATTGGCCAAGTCAACTGGCAAAACTTATATGAACAACTCACTATTAAAGGAGAAGTCCGGCAATTTTTAGAATCCTGCACCCGGCTGGGGCAAGAGGGAATTTGGTTAGGAGTATGAACTTACCTCTTCCCGTCCCTGTGGTGAGTGGTGGGACAGGCCTCAATATCCTCGCTGGGCTCCAGGATCTTCAGCGCTGACACGTAACGGCACAGACAGCGGCGTCCCCCCCCCCCCCCCAGTCACTGACTGGCTAAGCGGTCAGTCCATCAGTCGGGTCAAGATGTATCAGTGCCAGATATCCCAGAGCCCAGAGAGGGTCTTGGGGCATGGGGAGTGGTAAGTTTATACTTCTCATCAAATTCCCCCCTGCCCCAGCCGGCTGCAGGATTTTAAAAATGGCCGGACTTCTCCTTAAGCCAACATCTTTCCCTCCTTATAAGTAAAGCGGGTTGCGGAACTGTTGCCTCTTCTTTATATAAATCAATGGAGATCTATGGGGAAGATTCATTAAACATGGTGTAAAGTGAAACTGGCTCAGTTGCCCCTAGCAACCAATCAGATTCCAATTTTCATTCCACACAGACTTTTTGGAAAATAAAAGGTGGACTCTGATTGGTTGCTAGGGGCAACTGAGCCAGTTTCACTTTACACCATGTTTGATAAATCTCCCCCTATGTTTTTATCTATGATATGTCAGAAGTTTTGATTGACCACTTTTTATGGCTCGAAATGTACTTGGTTTGAGCAATATTTCCTATGTGAAAATTCTTCAACCGGAAGAACAGTAAGACCAAATGTAAGGCCAGACTTTATTATAGTATGCACATTTTATAGGATCAATTGTTCACGTCCGTATCATGGCTTCCGTCATGGAACGAAACCATAACTGTGTGCCGTATCTACTGCACTACCAATGGTGACCAACAGACGCTATGCCTATGAAAGGGTTTATTGGGTTCTGTTATGGTGTCCATAGTCTTCCCATCAAGAACTATAAAATCTGCAATGGAGATTCCCGATACAGATATGAACGGACCACTTTATAAAGTTTTGGTTTGGTCTGGTCACCGAGACGAGACTGAGACTATATAAAAACTCAGTATCAAAACTAATACGATCAAGGAAGAACAAAAAAGGGAACGTATTAATGTGATATAATTCCCTTGCATCATATTTAGTTTAAAAAAAAAAAAAAGCCAAGCCATTGAAAATAGCTCTAAGGCTTCACTTGCTCCTTTTAAAAGGCGCATCAGCTCGAATTTTATAGAAAATGAAAAAGACATTCTGCATGCTTGGCAGATTTTAAGACCTTTGCCTAGAGAGGAAACCATATAAAAGACCGGATTCAATTAATCTAACGTCTCTGCTTTAAAAGGATTCGGCCCTGTTTAAATTGTACGATGCAGGTAGATGTAAGTTTATGAATCTCTAGAGTTATTTATGAAGCCACAAAATGCCATTTTCGGTGTTAACTTCACCCTAAAACCCCTCCCCTCTTAAAAGAAGACCCTTCCAGGTCCGGCGCCTGTCGTGTTTCCTTTCTTAGCATCGTGAGCCTTACAAAGTTAGGACTTATTGCTAATAAGTAGAGATGAGAAAACTTTGAGTACATTTGGGTTCGTCCCAACTAGAGATGATCGAACACCGGAAAAAGTTTGGTTCTAACAAACTTGAACCTTGTCGAACCTTCCGCATTTGATTCCTGATGCCTTCCCGCTCTGTGGGGAAGGAGAAGACAGCCTGAGTACCGCCTAAAATTCCGGGATACAGCCTAGGTAATAAGCTGTATCCCGGAATTCCAGGCGGTACTCGGGCTGTCTCCTCCTCCCCCCCACAGAGCAGGAAGGCATCGGAAATCAAAATCGGAAGGTTCGAGTTCGATAGAACCTAACTTTTTCCGGTGTTCGATCATCTCTAGTCCCAACCTGAAGTCTCTGCGTTTGATTACCGGTTGCTGGAGAAGTTGGATGAAGACCTGAGGCTGCCTTGAAAACATAGATACAGCCATAGGTCATTCCCTGCATCATGTTTTCAAACTTTTTCAGCCACTGGTATTCAAATGCCGAGAGTTTGGGTTCGGGCTTCGAACGCACTTGAAGTTTTCTCATCTGTACTTATAAGTATAATACAGCTCTGTCCTGAACGGGTACCCAATGCTTTAGTAGGGTTTTACCAAATAAGAAAGTTTTTTTTTTCCTGTGGAATTTAAAGGAACTAATTAAACAAAATGTAAATATAATGTAAATATAATTATTGAGAAATAAGAGGGGGTTACAGCTATGGAGAGATTACGTCCACAGTCCTGTCCCCTGATGTAAGCCCCAGCCTAAAGTGGATCTGCTATGATTTGGATGGTGAAGGAGACTCCCTGGGTCAGAGTACAGTGCTGTAGACCGCGCTATGCAGACTATGCCTCTCCCCCACTCTCCCTCCCACCCAGTACAGGGAGCTCTTAAACCAAAGCAATGTTCTTAAACCAAGTTACAATTTTGAAAAACTGTGAGCTCTTGCAAAACGCTCTAAATTCAAGTTACTCTTAAACTGAGGTACCACTGTACTTTTTTCTTTCTTATGGGGTCATTTGATGATCTTATGATCACAGAATATACAACCAATCAGCTGCAACTGTTTACTTCTCCTGCAGTGCCCCCGCTGGAGAAAGAAAGCACAGCATGGTGCCCTTTGTCAATAAACCATTTTGGCTCCCAAATAAGTTAGCCTTCTAAAAGATCAGAATGAATTCAAAGAGAAAGTTAAAACTGAGAACTTTTAACCAGACAACCCCTTTAAGCCTGTACTCACACTAGGTGAAGCACCATTTTGCAGTCAACTATAAATTATCAACACCTGAAAAGTTTCTTGGAAAGTATAGGTTTTTTTTTGTTTTTAATTAACTTTATATTTATTGTTACATTAATAAAATAATAAAAGAAGAGAGCGTATAATTAGGAGAGAATCTCATCACCGAGATGTGTCGGGCCTCCTTAATTAATAGAGAGGGCCCAGAGGTTTTCAATGCTAATCAACTATTCTCTCTCTCTCTCTTATTCCTTCTAGACACTTTTTAACTGCTTCACGTTATTTTGTCTACTCGCTATCTCTACCAAATTTAAGCTTGTCAGACAATTGCTCATTCTGGTGACGACTTTATCCCCGATTTATCACCCACGTGATCCACTCCCTGGCCGGTGGTTCAATCCGTCAATGTAAGTCTATGAGAAAACTTTGACGGCATGAGCGGCCAGCCAGGGAGTGGATCGTGCTGAAGCCATCTCTCTATGGCTAAATCTTTTGATTGGGTCTCAGTGGTGATCAATAATTTTTGACATGTCTGATGACATAAATTGTTGGTGCAATACCAACACAATATAGATGTTTAGAATGGTAAAATAACTATAGAAAGATTTGGAAAAAAAATTAGTCCTTAGCAAACCATTTGATCGACATGTCAAAAGTAATTTGCAGTGACAGTGCCCATTTAGGTTACCAAAAACAGCTCTATACTCTTGGCCACTAGGGGTCTTTCTTCTCTGCAAGCTGCTGGTCACTGCTTGTTGTTAGGGTAAATCAGACTAGTATCAGAGAGACCAGGACAGAACACAGGAAGTGGCGCTGGGGCTTCACGTATGTGCAGGAGAGAAAAAGAGACTGTATTCCTGTAAGATGTAAGCCTCTAGAGGATCCACACTGTCCCTAAAAGGTAAATCAATGCTTCCCTATCACCTGTAGCAGAAGTTTTAGAACTTTGTATTATACCATTCCCTGCTGAACTGTACACAGCCCTGTCTCTTGCTTGCTTGTCTTTTGCAGCAGTTCAGTGCTTAGTACACCTTCTTCTTCCTGTCCTGCTGCTTTTTCTTTCACTTCTACTCATATAGCACCTAATGCCAGTGCATCTGTAACCCCTTCTTCTTCCATGTATACTATTGTACTTTAAAATTTTCCCCAGCACAGTGCCAACCTGCTCAGTGCACTTTTACCAGCACTATGTTATATGGCATAGCAAGGAGTATTTTCTATGCTGAGATTAAACAGGCGGCCAAGGGGATGGGGGTGGGGGTGCTAGAGGGGTAACTACTGGCAAAGAACGAATACTGGTGGCTGAATAAGATGTTTACAGCCTGAGGAAGTATGGGAAAACATGGACACAGCCATAAGCTATGGTCACACGTAGTATGAGACCGGCCGTTCCGTGACCTGCCCGGGTCATGGAACGGCCGGTCTCAGAAAAGATCATCCCGGCCGATACTGCAGTACCGGCCAGATGATCTTTAGCGCCGCTGAGTTCTGATGCGGGCGCATCCGGGCACGCCCGCATGAGAACTCTCCACTGCACACTATGGAGTGTGGGGCTGAAGCCGCTCGCTCCATAGTGTGCACTGACAGGGTTTTCTGCAGCCGCTATTCAATGAATAGCGGCTGCAGAAAACTTACGTCAGTTGTTTGTGGCGCCGTTAGGGATCCCGGCCAAAGCATATACCATGTGTATATGCTCCGGCCGGGATCCCATAGACAGCAAGGTAAAGTATATTTTTGTAATAATCACGGCTTATGTTGCAATGTGCAACAACGGCCGTAGTTTTACGAAAATATACGTAGTGTGAACATAGCCCGAGGGAGTATGGGGAAAGATGGATACAGCCATAGGCCATATGCTGTATCTATCTTTTCCTGGACTTTTAGGGCTGCATCCAACTTCTGCAGCCACCAGTATTCTAATTCCAAACGATCGAGGGTTGTACTCATCTCTAATATTAACTCCTTACATCATCTCCTCTTTGTTCTCAGCTGTCTTACTGCTTCTCTCGCTCTCTCCCCCTTCTTCTCTCCACTTCCCTCTCCTCCAGTATTGATCCCATTTTAGAAGAAAGGAAACAAAATTTTGATAGCGAAACAACACAGTCTTAAAAAAAAAAAAAGGTTCCTACGAGCTATATATTGTGCGCCTGTATATAAAAGCACATATAAAAATGGCTGTCGGTCTACGTGGGTAAAATATTAAGAGCCCCGTCATTAAAATCTCCCCTTCCGCCTTAAATAAAGCAGCGTTGTGCTGGCATTTGAAAGCGCAGGCAGGAATGGGGTTTGTATTGACTCAGAAAGGCCTCGTCGATAACACAAGTGAGGAAATTAAAGATAATAAAATAAAGTGTAGAACTGGACACAGATTCTGGAGAGTAATTACTGGACTCCTGCTGCTAAAACACCAGGAAGGATTAAAGTGGACCTGTCAACCAACGCAAAGCAAACCGAGCCAGTATTGTAAATGATATCACCAAGGCGTGGGGCACTTTGTACCTCGTGCCTCTGCACCGGGGGTAGGATATTAATATGTTGTGAAGATGTCTATGTGTCCTGGGGAGGTTTTTCACTCATCGATATAGAGGCCACCAAAATGGCATAGTAAATGTTACAAACCAGGCATTGCTTCTTGGGAAAAATGTATGCAAAGTAAATCTTTTTCAGGAGGAAAAAAGTTGTTGTTTAGTACCACATCTTGGAGGTAGCTTCATTGTAAGTTCATGTTCAAGGCGTGAAAAGGCAGCAAACTTTTCATAGATCAAGCAAATAAAAAAAAAAACTTAATATATCTTATCAGACAATAAGGTAATATATCTTATCAGACAAAAGGAATTACTTTTCCTGTTATCAAGTATGTGTCCCCCCCCCCCCCCCGCTTAACTGTCATCTATGAAAAATTGTCTCAGTAACACTATGTAACTAGCTCAGGAATCAGATATCAGGCTCCAAAAAAGGCAAATCTATCGGGGGGGCTGAACACACATGCAGACAGAGAGGGGGGGGGGGGTGGATGAAAAAGTCTTTAGCTATCTGCTGCTCCCTGGCCAACCCCTTTAAGTCACTCGACAGCATAAAGTTTATGGGGGCCTCCCAGCTCTCCACCAACAGATGATGTCAGTAAAGAAAGAAGACAGGTCTGATGGAATTTCACTGCCTGACCTTTTTGTTCTTGGAGGGATAAGCTGGTGCAAGATCTGTCTGGGGATGGCTTAGCCCTTCCATTATGGGTATGGGAAGGACAGTCATTTGTCTGACACTTATTGAAGATGTATAGACTCCTTAAAGGGGTACCCTGGAGAAAAAAATTAAATCAACTGATGCCAGGAAGTTAAACAAATTTGTAAATTACTTCTATTTAAAAAATATTCAGTCTTCCAGTACTTATCAGCTGCTGTATAACATGCAGGAAGTGATGTTTTCTTACCAGTCTGACACAGTGCTCTCTGCTGCCACCTCTGTCCATGTCAGGAACTGTCCAGAGGAGTAGGAAATCTCCATAGAAAACCTTTCCTGCTTTAGACATTGGTGGCCACGTCCAAAAAATCTTCACCTTAATCACACCAGTGCAACGTTCTGTCACATTACAAATTTATATGACTTCAAGTGAAAAAAAAAGAAGAAGAAAAATTCTTCAGAGTACCCCTATCATTTTCAGTGGTTTCAAAATTGGGACAGACAAGTAAGCCATGCTACATACTTCTGCATCACCCCTTTAAAATCATCCCCACTCTTAGGCTATGTTCACACACTGTAAGAGACTGGCCGGGTCACGGAACAGCCGGTCTCTGAAGAGATCATCCCAGCCGGTACTGCAGGATGATCTTAAAGCCCCTATTTCACGGGTCGTTAAGAGGAGCAAACGAGCGCTCTCAACGCTCATTTGCTTCTCGTTCCCCGCTCGCTGCCGCCGCTATTCAACGCGGCTGCAACGAGCGGGTGAGTGCAGGAGGGGCGGCGGGGAGCTGCGGGGGGGGGGGGGGGGCTGCCCGGGTGATCGCTGATCGTCCGGGCAGCCCATAGGATACCGCAGCGTCTGCTGCCGACGCTCCTATTCAACGGAGCGACGGCAGCAGATCGCTGCTATATCAGTCGCTTGTTTTTCAACATGTTGAGAAAAAAGCGACTGCAACGATCAGCCGACATGAACGATGCCGGCTGATCGTTGCACTCTATTCCACGGGACGATTATCGTCCGTAGCGGCCGATATCGGCTGAATACGGACGATAATTGTTCTGTGGAATAGGGCCTTTAGCCCTGCAGAGTTCTGATGCGGGCGCATGCATGCGTGCAGGGACGTAGCTAGGATTCATGGGGCCCCATAGCAAAAAACTGTATGGGGCCCCATGAATCCTGTACACCCCCCCCCCCCCCCCCCGACAAACACAGACAATGACGCACATATACACACACACAGAGGCACCATTAACATATATACAGATACACCACTGACATACACACATATATACGCTGTGATTACACTAGTACAGATGTATACACCATGAATAGACTGTACACAGGGAAATGATCTCAGTGTAATAAAAAATACTCAACCAGAAATAAAAGAAAATGCTGCAGATATTAATGGTGGGTTCTTTTATTAGAGCTCAGCATTAATAGAAGCTGCTGCAGAACATCTTTGGGAGTAAACACACACATATACACCAGTGCTACAGACATTGCTGACATACACAAACACACACATATACACCAGTGCTACAGACATTGCTGACATACACAAACACACACATATATACACCAGTGCTACAGACATTGCTGACATACACAAACACACACATATACACCAGTGCTACAGACATTGCTGACATACACACACACACTCACACACACACACACATATATAGCCACAGATACATACACATACTGACATATAAATATACCCACAGATACATATATACACACACTGACACATACATATACCCACAGATACATATATACACTCACTGACACACATACACAGCACTTACAGCTCCCAGGCTTCCCCCCTCCTCCTCCTGTAGTCCGGGCTGATCTTCACATAGGTATTGAGGACCTTTGGGTCATGTGACCCAAAGGTCCTTCATCCCTCTCCTGTGCTGTCTGGCAGGTCCTGCTCCTCTGTTCAGCCCGCTCATCCGGCACTACAGTGAGGGGGCTGAACAGTGCAGTGGGGGGCCCTCTTCCTCTCTGGACCCCTGGGGGAGCGGGGTACCTACCATGAAGGCAGGGCAGGCTTCCTCGGGCCCCCTTCCTGCAGGGGCCCCATAGCAGTCGCCTTCCCTGCCTTCACTGTAGCTACGCCACTGCATGCGTGCCCGCATTAGAACTCCCCACTGCACACTATTGAGCAAGCGGCCGCTGCCGCGCGCTTGATAGTGTGCACTGACAGGGTTTTCTGCAGCCGCTATTTACTGAATAGCGGCCGCAGAAAACTGACATGTCAGTTTACTACGGCGCCGCGAGAGATCCCGGCCGGAGCATATACTACGGGGGAGATTTATTAAACATGGGGGGAGATTTATCAAACATGGTGTAAAGTGAAAGTGGCTCAGTTGCCCCTAGCAACCAATCAGATTCCACTTTCATTTCTCACAGACTCTCTGGAAAATGAAAGGTGGAATCTGATTGGTTGCTAGGGGCCACTGGGCCAGATTCACTTTACACCATGTTTGATAATTCTCCCCCATTGTGTAAAGTGAAAGTGGCTCAGTTGCCCCTAGCAACCAATCAGATTCCACTTTTCATTTTTCAAAGCGTCTGTGAGGAAAGAAAGGTGGAATCTGATTGGTTGCTAGGGGCAACTGAGCCACTTTCACTTTACACCATGGGGGAGATTTATCAAACATGGTGTAAAGTGAAACTAGCTCAGTTGCCCCTAGCAACCAATCAGATTCCACCTTTCTTTCCTCACAGACGCTTTGGAAAATGAAAGGTGGAATCTGATTGGTTGCTAGGGGCAACTGGGCCAGTTTCACTTTACACCATGAGGGAGATTTATCAAACATGGTGTAAAGTGAAACTAGCTCAGTTGCCCCTAGCAACCAATCAGATTCCACCTTTCATTCCTCACAGACTCTTTGGAAAATGAAAGGTGGAATCTGATTGGTTGCTAGGGGCAACTGAGCCACTTTCACTTTACACCATGTTTGATAAATCTCCCCCTATGTGTATACGCTCCGGACGGGATTCCTTAGAGGCCAGGTAACGTAGTATATTTTCACATTATCTACGGACGTTGTTGCAATTGGCAACAACGGACGTACTTTTACGAAAATATACATTGTGTGAACATAGCCTGAACATATATAGGTGTCAAAATCCCCTTTAAGTGGAGAGCGAAAACCTGTTCCCTCTGTAATAACCCGCAGGATTTATTCCATTTTCTTCATGCAAACGCCTCCTTTTCATGGCGCCATAAAGCATATTTAATCTTCATTTCTTCACCTTTTTATTGGGAGGCTAATAGGTAGCCCAATCTATAGGTAAGTGATACTTAGGCCGCACTTAATAGGCATTTCATTTCCCCGCAGTGTTTAAGTACCCGTCATTAAAGGAGAGAATGTGTGTTTGTTTATGACGGTAATAGTGTTATGAATGAGATCATATTGGTCGCCTCCAGCTAGGATATAATCTGCCCGGTTCTCGGGTGCTTGATTTTCCCGGTGTCAGGCGCTCGCCTTATAAAATACTCTTTCTCCCCAATAAATCAGCTCATGCTGGATGGAGTCACTTTGATATGTGGCAAGGGCAGCCGTGGTGAGCGCTTTATTTATTTATTATAATGGGATTGCATACGTGGCTGAGCGCTCTTCCCCCCCTTCGCTCCTTTATTAAACTTACCACTTGAAGGAATTCGGTCTTTTTTCTTCCGAAGTTTTCTTAGTAGGAAATCCATCTGAGCTGCCGCTGCCGGACCAGACGGGGGTTAATGATAGAGACATTGAGGTTTATTTATTAATACGTGATGGAGCGCTATGAAAAGTCGCGACAACATTTTTCAGTAATCCAACTGCAAAAGTACATCTCCCATCATGCTCGGACAGCCGAAGGCTGTCCGAGCATGATGGGAGTTGTACTTTTGCACAAGCTGAAAAGTTACAGGTTGGGAAACACTATATACAGTAAATTGGTAATCAGCTCATGTAGTGCATGCTATCTGCCACTAAGTCTTTTCACTAATGACTGACATCAGCAATCATGCTGAAGTCGGTCATGTAACCCCTTTAATGCCATGATCAATAGTGATCACAGTATTTAGCCAACTGGCTGGGAGACCTCCAATCAGCACCCCCACATTGCAATTGCAGAGTGTCGACAGTCCAAGGCCTCTAGTAACTGACACAAGCAATCATGCTGTTGCCAGTCATTTTACCCCCTAGATGCCATGATCGGTAGAGATCACAGTATTTAGCCAACTGGCTAAGAGACCTCCAATCAGCACCCCCACATTGCAATTGCAGAGTGTCGACAGACCAAGGCCTCTAGTGACTGACACCAGAAATCATGCTGATGCCAGTTATTTAACCATCTAAATGCCATGATTTATAGAAATGCTAAAATTGACAATGATCACAGCATTTTGCCAGCTGGCTAAGAGATCTCCGTTCAGCATGGAAGCCAGAGCCCTGCAGAAGGTCCCCGTGTGTGCCATTTTAACTTAACTAATTCAATCTGCCTCAGGCAGACTTTCGTAAAAAATACTATTCCCATCATGCAGCTGTTGGGGAACACTATATACGTTGGCAGTTAGCTGAGTTAGTAGTGCCTGCTATCCGCAACTGACCTCTGCCGCTAATGACCAACATCAGCAATCATGCCTAGATGCCAACCCCCTAGATGCCATGATGATCAGCACCCCCACAATGCAATTGCAGACTGCTAGACAGAACAAGGCTGACAATGACTCACATCAGCAATTGTGCTGATGCCAGTCATTTAACCCCCTAAATACCATCATTGATAATGATCACAGCATTTAGCCAGCTGGCTTATAAATATCCATTCAGCATGGAAGCCACAGCCCTGCTGAAGTTTCCTGTGTGCCGTTTTAACTCTTCTAATACAATCTGCCTCAGGCAGACTGTTGCAAAAATACTATTCCCATTGTGTAGCTGTCTGGGTAGAATGGGAGCTGTGCTTTTGCAACAGCTGGAGAGTTACAGGTTGAGAAACACTTTATACATTGAAGTCAGGAATGAGTATATGGATAAGGATCAGGAGCTGAGCTACTGCCTGCTATCTGCAACTGACACCCACTGCTAATGACTGACATCAGCAATCATGCAATCATCATTTAACCCCCTAAATGCAATGATCGATAATGATGACAGCATTTAGCCAACTGGCTAAGACACCTCCGATCTGCACCCCAACCATGCTATTGCAGAGTGCTGACAGACCAACATGGAAGTCAAAGCCCTTCTGAATGGTTCCTGTGTCCATTTGTTAATTCTACTAATACAATCTGCCTCAGGCACACTGTTGCAAAAATACTATTTCCATAGTGCAGCTGTCCGGGCATAATAGGAGTTGTACTTTTGCAACAGCTGGAGTGTTACAGGTTGGGGAACACTGTAAATTGAAGTCAGGAAGGGGTATATGGAAAGGTATCACGAATTAAGGTACTGTCTGCTATCTGCAACCGACACTTCTAATGACTGACATCAGCAATAATTCTAATGTAAGTCATTCAACCCCCTAAATGCCATTATGGCAGTGATAGCAGCATTTAGAAAGCCGTGTTACAGATCTTTGAATGCCAACAAGACAAGATGGCAGTCAGAGCTCTTCATAAAGGTCTCCATGCCTGTCATTTTGACTTTACTAATGCAATCTGCCTCAGACTGTACTGTACTACATTTATGACTTTATGAAACATCTCTGGGTAGATGGTGCATTGAAAAAAGTGCACACATCATTCATGCAAAAATTAGTACATTCGAAATTGAAACAAAGAAGAAAGTACAAGGTTAATAAAGGTGTAGAAAAAGTTGTCAACCAACACGATAAAAAAAGCAAGTACAAGAAAAGGGCAAATAAAGGGCAAATACATTCAGGAATGATATGTACTTTGTGTTCTGAACTGGTGAAGTCCATGGAAGTCTCGTTTTATTAAAGTGTAACTTTTATCACTCAAAAAGACAAGAAATCGATTGTTTCCTTTACGCAGTGTCGCGTTGTCCGTGTTGCACCGCTGGGGACTTCTATGTACAATGACCCCTACTTATTTTTAGGAACGACTACCCAACCTCACGTCTTAAACCCCTTCAATTTAAAAGACTTTAGATGTAAGATTTAGGCGGCCCACCGTGAAAATGACGGGCCTCAGCGCGGCAAGGCTCTTAAGGGCTCACATAAAGCTGACAGCATGGGACCAATTTTAAGCAGATCACTGTTGACAAATGGAAAAGTGGAGTGCGCAGGTGCCTCATCACTCCTGTCAGATTATGTTCAGGTACAGGAACGCGTCACCTGAAATAACTGAAAACCATGTGCAAAAAAAAAAAAAAAACATTGGTGATTGTAAGCCAAGATACAAGGTTCCCGGAGCCAAGTCAGTGTCGGAGAGCGATAGATGGATAGGTGGATGGGCAGGTTTATTTATTAGCTCGTGGATTGACAGCTGAAAACAGTAATGTTCATACATCAGAGCATTTCCTATCAGTCTTGCTAAAGCTTGAGTTAAGGTGATAAATGAACGTTTTGAGGCTTTTTACTGAAAATATTCTATATACAAGACAATGCGCAACGGAATACGTGCACGAATTACAGAACAATTCTACTATATATGATAGATAGAAGATTACAATTCCCAGTATGACCAGTCACCGGACCGATGTACATGATCATATTACAATTCTGTTATGTTCTGTGTCTGGGGAGCACCTCCCAACATGACCGGGTCAACGGGGGCTGGGTGGGTGCTGTCAAAGGCACCCCCATGGCACATTGACAAACCTCTGGCATCACTGACATACTGGAGTGAGTGGTAACATGGCATGGAGGGGGGGGGGAGAGGAAAGCACTCTCAGTGGATCACATGTCCTCATTCTCTCTTTAGTGGGCAGGGTTAGAAGCGCTAACTTTGCCCTTTGAACAGACAGAGGACATGTGATCCCAACAGGGGGGGGTGGCGGCCAGGAGGAAGGAGCAGTGTCGGAAAGGACTCACTTTAGATGATTTTATGCATCCAGGGGGGATGAGTGCACCTAAAGAGAAGCAAAACGGTCAAAATCCATAATGAGTTAATAATACAATGATGGAAATCTATGCGTGAGCTTTTTAATAATTCAAAAATGATTTTGGAGGGAATACCCCTTTAAACCCCTAATTTGACCAGACCATTGGATATCATAATAATAATACTTTATACAAAGAACACTATGACCCTCAACTTGACTGGACATGGCTAAATACAACTCTTTTATATTCTCTATATAGAGAACTACGACTCCCGACATCAATCAGATTCTCTTATACATAGTAGTATTTCATACATATCACCACTTTGTCTTCTCTTAATAACACATCCCCATCTAGTGGCTCTCGGTCACATATGTCGGCTGTGATGTGAAACCTTCACGAGACGCTTTGATTTCTGACTCAAGTTCATTTACGAGATCAGTGCCGTCTTTTCTTCTTCCCTCCAATAAGACTTGTAGAGCAGAGCACACAACTCCCACCGGGTCTCCTAATGATGTTGGACACACAATGTGCAAACGTCTCTTTTGAGGCGTCCTCCCCCAGGCAACATGGCTGCCTATAAAATCATTGTTTACTTTGTCCTCGGGCCCCAGAAACCATCTGCAATCCTCTGGGCTCCTGTTGTTTTTAAAGTCCTATTAAGTTTTCTAAGTTCTCCTCAGAGCTTTATTTTATTTTCAGAACCCTCCCCATCAATGAAGCGTTCACTCAGCGAATAAGTAGTGACAGCTTCATCCCCGAGCCTCTGCCAGACGTGTCTTAAATACAACATGTGTGATCAAGTCCTGATCTATGAACTGCTCTCAATCTACTGACGTTCTGTCACAGCGTGTCACCTTATACACGGCGCCTGCTTCTATCTTCTCGCCTACCCTTAACGCGGCTTCATGTCTCCAGTACCTCCATGAAATTCCAGGAAAAAAAAAAAAAATCTACAGATAAACATGTAGCCATCAAGTCAGGAACGTGACACCCTTTTCAATTAAGTTCTTCTTTGTTGTATTCAAGATGGTGGTTTTGAGGTAGAGTAACACAATCTTATAGGGTTAATACATAAAGGAACTTATTAAAGGGAACCAATCACTAGAAGAACTGCTATGCAGCTATTCATACGTTGGCTTAAAGCCCCCCGCATGGTTTTCAAACATAACATTTACTATTATCAGCTTCCCTCGTAAACCCATGAAAAAACAACTGAAAAAATTCCTGCGCCATATGTAAATTACCCTAAATATCCAAAAAATCTTCTCTTATCATGCCTCTCTGGGAGTGGAGGGTCCTACAGCATCAGGGAGGGGCCGTCCTATGATTTCATCTTAGCACGGACATCATCGATGGGCCAGACATGCTCAGTACATGAAACGCCTAGTGAGGTTTGAATGCCCATTTACTGTACAAATCCAGCCCAGTGGTGAGGTTGGCACTCAGGGCACATAACAGGATGGCCCCTCCATGAAGGACCCTCCAATCCCAGAGAGGCGTAATTAGAGAAGATTTTTGGCACCAGCCATGACTACTTTGCCATTGAGGACCACTCACATAACTACATAGGGGTTATTTACATATGGTGTGGAAAATGTTCAAAGTTGTTTTTCGAGGGCTATGAGGAAAGCTGATAGCAATCAATTATATGTTCGGAGACTATGCGGGGGGCATGTCACTTTTTTGTGACGCCGCTAGCAATCCCGACCGTAGTGTATTCTAAGGGGGAGATTTATCAAACTGGTGTAAAGTGAAACTGGCTTAGTTGCCCCTAGCAACCAATCAGATTCCACCTTTTATTCCTCACAGATACCTAGGAAAATGAAAGGTGGAATCTGATTGATTGCCGGGGGCAACTGAGCCAATTCTACTTTACACCATGGTTGATAAATCTCCCTCTATGTGTATAGACTCAGGCTGGGATTCCCTCAGCTGCAACACAATATAAGTTCTGTATGAATCACGGCCATTGTTGCCATTGTACAATGGCCGTGATTAATGCTGAACTTACTTTGTGTGAACATAGCCTAAAGGAGATAAGCTACCTTTTCCCTATTGAGAACACATGCACAATGACCGTGTATATTTCCATTGTTCTTGAGTAAAACAAGAAACTTTTTTTGTCTTTAAAACAGGAATTATTTGGTTTATTGACCCTTATAATGTTTTTAGTAAACGTTAGGCATTTGAGCATGTAGCCACTGGAGTCAGCCATCAATATTACATGAAGTTGAGTCTGCCAATTATGATGACCATCTAATGCATATAAGGAGGCATTGGCTCCCCTCCAATGGCAGATGTTGAGGAAAAGAGGGACCTGGCTGCTGGAAGTCAACATGCCAGATCCTTTTGTCCTCAGAAGAACGAAGCCGCCACCAAAACAAATGTGCAAGTGTATAAATTATGGGAAGAACAGGTGTCAACCTATTAAGTATTCAATAGCTATTTGGTGTTTGACCAGCCTTATTCATGGTCTTGGGGTAACAACTTTAGGGCCAGGTAATTACTGGGCACAATTAAAGCTGAGAGTCTCTTCCAAGATCCGTTTTGAGTCTTATTCTGTTAAATTCATTTTGGATTAAAGATTCGGAAGTACCCCGAATGCCCTTAAATTCCCTGCACAGACATAGGTCCCTTCTTCTTTAAAAGAGAGCAGAGTTTGGATTGCTATGGGTTAGATTTTTTATTTTTTAGAAAATTCACTAGCTTGCAACCGGTTGTCAACAAAAAATATTGCCCTGCATTGGGCCAGTCATTGTTTGTCTTCTTCTGACATTGTCCTAGAATGTACCGAGCACATGGTCCTATTGGGTTTTGATGTACTGCTCTCTCGAGGTGGCACAATGTTCTATATAATAAATTGACCTGCTGGAGTAATTTCCTCTCCTAACCTATTATTTTCTGTTTAGGACAGTAGCAAACAGTCACGCATTGCTCCACAAATGGTATCCCGAGTCATTATTCAATGTAACCTATATTCCACAGGTGTCTTCCAGACCTAGAAAGCTGCTTCATCTTCCTTAAAAGAAAAAATAATAGACCCTGTTCCCCCAACCTCATTTGCAAATGTCGTCCCCAAGTCAACTTCCCCAACTTAAAACTGGAACTAGTTTAGAAGGCGGCGTACTTTTAGCATTTGTATTCCCCTTGCAGTGTCTGTTAATAATTTAATTCCCATTATAAGTGACTGTGTTGTAGTCAAGGAAAAAGATTTATAGACAGAATGCGCTCCAGGTTTTGTCTTCCTCTGTTTTCCTGGCATTTTTCATGCATTTTTTAATTTGCATCAACGACTCCATACCATCTGGTGGTCATTATTGCAAAGAAATATTCACTTTCTCACATCCGGTATTTTGCTCGCCATCCATCACCGAATTCAAAGGTGACACTATCACTTTAACAGTTAACTCTTACCATATAGAGTAGCTTGTAAGAAGTTGACTATTTTTTTGTAATTTGTTCTTAATGACATGAACTGAAGTATGTCTTTCGATAGAGTCACCTTCAAAGAACACTATCGGAACAAACATTTTTGGAAAAATCCCACTTGACGATCGACCTTCTTGACCCTTATTGTGTCCTGTACCCATTAATCATATATATAATCATTTATATGGCTTAATGGGTGTTGCCTGGTGGATTAGATTCTCCTGAAGAAGGTGAATGGGATTCTCTCATGTCCAAAAGTTATCTCCTATCCCACTGGGAGAAAACAGCCAGTGCCAGACCATCCCATCACATCTCCTTTTCTTCATGCTACAACCTCAACTTTTTTTGATGCAATCCAAGACACACTTCCCCTCTCTCATGTAACCAAAAAATGTTTGGAAAAGATGCTTTGGAAAAATACTTTGTTTCCCTTATTGAAGAGATCCCTTCATTCATCATTTGTTTCCTAATTTTCTTAAAGGGAAGCATAGTTGGTCAAATTAAATGTGTACCGCATGCAAATGTGCAGTTTTTTTTGTCAAGTAACTTATATCTCTGTACTGTTCTTCTCCCCCATGGATCTGATCACTTCCTGTTTCTTGTCTAGACTGTGACCCAGCAAAAATACACATATTTTCCCTCAACCCCTCTTGCTTGCAGACTCGGTGGAGATTAACTGCCAATGCTTCCTGCAGATTAAAGTTGAACTGAACATACCCTAGGGGAGCAGGTTATCATAATAATGCAGACAAGTGGGGCATTAAAAGTCTTTATCTATAACACAGTACCTTATCAGAAGTTTAATTTCACATAATGCATTAGTTCAGACCCAGTTATCTTAATGACACAACTCCTTTAAGGTGTCTTTGGTGTCATCCAAAGTACATTTTGTCTAACCCCATGAACCAAAATTTCTTCTGGAAGAGACAGAATATTTTTAATATTATTACTCATAATCAAAAATTGCCCTAAGCAAGTCATATACTCATTCTATTAATAGCTGTGTTGGAACATGAGTCTCAAGATGACACAAAGTCATGACTTCAGAGCCATCTCTAGATTCTATACTGTATTTTAGTAGAAGTTTTTAGAACTCCAGCACTGTTCCTTCACCCTGTAAAGCATGGAGAGGTATTCTACTACTGCCTTGACATTCAGACGTGTCAAACGCTATTGCATCCCTACTTTGACTTCTCATAAACCAGAACCAAAATATCACAACTATACTATCAGAACCAGAGATGAGCACATCCCCTGAGATTCATTATCCCTTCCCTCTGGGCTGCCCATTGTAAGGGAACAGGAGTTAAATGAATTCAAAATGAATCTCAAAATTTTGGGAATCAAATTTTTTTTACACATCGACTGAGGCCCATTTGTGTTAAAGGAGAAATCTGATGTGAGGGGGGGGGGGCAATTATTTTGGGGTGACGGTAAGGGAACATAAAAAAGAAGTTATTGTCACCTGTCCCGATGACGATAACCACACAGAGCTGCATCCCGCTCATGGACCCAGCCGGTTGTTTTCTGAGCTCTTTTCTGGGTACGTCACGACCCGGATGACAGATGTTCCACTCAGCCAGTCAGTGACTGGGGTAGGACACCGCTGCAGTCACTGATTGGCTGAGCGGGCTAGATCCCACCTGTATGTGACGTCGGACCCAGGTTGTGACGTACCGGAACCAAGAAGAAGATGCCAGCCAGTGTGGTCTGGGAGCTCCGTGATGCAATACACAGCGTGGGCACTGGGAGCGGTAAGCATATTGTATTTTTTTAATCTCGTCCCCCTGCACATAATAATACCCCCACCCCACCCGCTGGAGTTTATTTGAACCAATAGGTGTCCAAACCTAGACAAACACAATGTATGCTTAGAAAATCACCACATTATCTTGTTGTGAAAATCTCACACTGTATATCTCAGGACATATTAGGGTTACATATAAACCTTACACTGTATATCTCAGGTTATATTAGTTTTACAGATAAGTTTCTAAAAAAAAAAAAAAAGAAACGTAAAGTATTATTCGCCAGGCATGAAAGTGGGGATGAGAAATAGAGTTGAGCGAACCAAATTTCACGAACTAAG
Organism: Dendropsophus ebraccatus; assembly: GCF_027789765.1. Taxonomy (NCBI): domain Eukaryota; kingdom Metazoa; phylum Chordata; class Amphibia; order Anura; family Hylidae; genus Dendropsophus; species Dendropsophus ebraccatus. The sequence goes on from NC_091456.1 coordinate 182,659,885, forward strand.
ATCAACTACAAATGTTTGCAAAGTTTATAAACAGTTTTTAAAGATGGCGGTCACACATTTTATTAAACAAAGAAAACAATAAAGAACCTATGCTTACCTATCCGCGCTCCCTTGGTGTGTTTCTATGGGTCTCCAACGTCCCCTGCTGATCGCCACTACCTCCAATCCTCTCAGCTTATCACTGACATAGACGGGACAGTGCCTTGGCCAGTGATTGACTGATCGGGCTGTCAGTCAGGAAATATAAAGAGTTACAATCATCGGGGAGTGCGGACAGGTAAGTATTGAGTGAACTTGCTGAACCACACTAAAACAACTAAACGCCTGCAACTGTTTTGTTGTTGTAGTGCGGTTTAAAGTTCAGTTTGGACGAAAACTAACTTTTCTTTAAAGGGGTACTCCAGCGGGGGGGGGGGACACTTTTTTGCTGGGACTGGGAGGAGGTGGCCGAGGAAAAAAGACGTCCACTCACCTTCCCAGTTCCAGCGGCGGGTCCCGCATTGCGATGCTCCGGTGCCCGGTTCCTGGCCGCTTCCGGGTGTCTGACGTGGGCCCGAGACATGACGTCTCAGGTCCGCTCAGCCACTCAGTGAAGGAGGCGGGATCTGTTTCAAGTCCGCTCAGATCCCGCATTCTCATTGAGTGGCTGAGCGGACCTGTGACGTCACGTCTCGGGCCCGCGTCAGACAGCCAGAAGCTGCCGGGAACCGGGCACCGGAGAGCCGCGATGGGGGACCCGCCGCTGGAGTCCCGGTAAAAAAGTGCCCCCCGCGCTGGAGTACCGCTTTAAAGTTTGGCAAATGCTGCCTAACCAAAATTTTTTAAAGTTTTCTCCTCTAATGGGGGACATTCAGCCCTCTAGTTGTTGCAAAACTACTAAATTTCTATTTTGTCTGGACAGCCAATGCTAAAGCTTTAAAATGCCTGTGCATGAGGTAAACTGTAGTTTTGCAACAGCTGGATGGCTGAAGGTTCCCCATCCCTTCAAAAACAACGTTTCAATCGTTTCAACGTTTCAATCAAAGACAACATTTCAATCACAACATTTGACAAGTCACCCAACGCTGTCTTGTTGGTTTCACGCCTTGGGAAAGCTCAATTCTGGAAGATTCCTGGTATTTTATATACAGTATAATACTTTTTCCAGAATTAATATTTCACTCCCTACAGTCAACATTCAAGTCAAAAACGTCTCTTTTTGCCTTGGGGCTTTGAGTGTCAGATTCGGTTACGAGTCAAGCTTTGCAATAAAGTCTCACCAAGACAACAATACTTTTAATTTTATCCACAGCACAAATTTTATTCCACTCATAATAAAGCATTTAATAGAAGCAGCTGCATGAGTAACATCTGTTCCCCAATTTCCGACCTACCTAGCATGGAAATAAATTAGAATTATCTGACAGTGTCCCATTATTAATGTCTTTGAGTTGAAGAAGATTCATTTCATATTATCTGGGATATTTGGCTTCCCTCCCAGATAAATCTTCTTCTATGAGCCCCCATTTAAAATTTAATCATTTATTTTCTTTTTGTCTCCCGGAGTATGTATTCACGCACCAGCCGACGACACTCTTCTTTGCTATTTCCTCCATATGAGCCATTCTCTATGGCCGTTGGCTCCAAGTAGCATCAGGCAGCCTATTAATCAGGAAGAATAATGACATCATGGCCTGGTAAAGGTTCCCGGGGGTATCATGCAGTTATTACCTGTACAAGGTTGCATACAAGTCTTTCCTCTTTCTCCTTTCTCTACAGTTTTCCGATTTCTTACAATTGTACAAGAAACAAGTTTTATTAACTTCCAACACAATTCGTACACCAACGTTTAATGATGTATCACGCCTCTAGGGTTGTGTAATGCACCCGGTAATGGGAGCGTGTTATTGCGATGTGATTCATGGTTAGAAAAGGCGTACATTACTTTTATGTATGGTGATAAGAAGCATGTCTAATGTCTCGCGTGGAGTTATTAAAGGGCAGGAGCCTAATGTGAAAAGGCAGTAAATGTAAGTCATTGAGGTGTCCTCTTTGGCCATTCCCGGAAAAGACGTCTCACGGCCAACATGGTTTCCATTGCTGTCCCATGCTTTCCATTAGTACCTTAATGCTAATATGCAGACCTAATTATGGAACCCCCTTCCAGAAAAAACATTGAGTTAAATGGGTGTTAGAAAGTTTAATTGCAGTCTGCTAGGGCTGTAACATAAACTGCAGCATTCTGACCTTACACAATCCGGCACCAGCACTTCATTCTACTCCAGTACCGCACCAGGTGTTATATAGCCCTAGCATGCTGTAGTTTAGTTTTTATATTTAAAAAATGGACTGTCGCTTTAAATTTATAAAATTGTGTTATTTTGTTTAGAAAGCAGCAGGCAGACCTTATTCCAAAAGTAGCTACTTCACAATAGATGGAAAGACACCAATGCACTTGAAAACATCATATTAAAAAAAAAACTCCAGGGGTCTTATTATAATAGGAACCTATATGAGAAAGGGACAGGTGTGATTACTGACCTACAGATTACTGGAGACTGGAGTAGGGACTGTGCTTGTCCAGCTAGGAGAGGAGGAGACAAGGAGGAAGAACTGCACATGCCCAGCTAGGAGAACAGGAGATGGTCGGAAGAACTGCACATGCCAAGCTAGGAAAACAGGAGATGGTCGGAAGAACTGTACATGCCCAGCTAGGAAAACAGGAGATCATCGGAAGAACCGTACATGCCCAGCTAGGAAAACAGGAGATGGTTGGAAGAACTGCACATGCCCAGCTAGGAGAACAGGAGATAGTTGGAAGAACTGTACATGCCCAGCTAGGAAAACAGGAGATCATCGGAAGAACCGTACATGCCCAGCTAGGAGAAGAGGAGACAGGGAAGAACTGCACATGCCCAGCTAGGAGAACAGGAGATGGTTGGAAGAACTGTACAGGCCCAGCTAGGAGAAGAGGAGACAGGGAAGAACTACACATGCCCAGCTAGAAGAAGAGGAGACAGGGAACAACTGCACATGCCCAGCTAAGATAAAAGGAGACAGGCTGAAGAACTGCACATACCCAGCTAGGAGAAGAGGAGACAGGGAGGAAGAACTGCACATACCCAGCCAATAACGTTCACTGCCAGTGTATGTGTCTATTAGCAAACTTTCAAAAACTAGGCTGTAATGAATGTGTGTATAATTTTTTTGACAAACTCAACTCTGGAGCGTACTGGTTCTCATTGAGGATATCCAGCTGAAGGAGTGATATCTTAAAACCAATGATTCATGAGGAAAAAGTATGTAAATTATCTCTGGAAGGAATAAACCTATCTCTGTAGTGCCACCTGTAGGTAGCTACCCAGTAAGTCATTGTTTAGCGTTGAGCCAAACCAAACACCTATCTGTAAAAAAGCTACATTAGGATCATTGCTACTCATCTGGACAGAGCAGGGTAGTGGTTGGGTAGATGAGATGTTTTTGGTGTTTGTGGTACAACCTTGGGGGTAGGGGTGAGAGTGGTTCCCATTGAAGGGATCTACCAGTTTAATAGGCAGTGCCTCTTGGAAAAACAGTATATAAATGAAGAAGAAAACTCCATCCGGTGCCATATGTTGGTCACTTACTAAGTCAGTGGTCTTCAACCTGTCGTTGTCCACCTGTTGCAAAAGTACAACTCCCAGTATGCCCAGATAGCAAACTCCTGGATATAGTTATATCTTATATCTAATATATAATCAATATTATAATTGATATTATAATTGATGTTCCATATATAGAACAATCTGACTGCCTACACACCTAGACATCTTGATCGTCTTTGCCGGTACTGGGTTGACCATTTCAGTTTGTTAGCTATAGTATAGGACGATATGAATATTCAGGACGGAGCCAATAAACTCTCCGTCACGTCGTTCATGTTTCTTCTAAAGCCATTAATAATATTTTTTTAAGCTCCTTGACAATTTTTTTTTTCTTCAACCAGCATTTACAATGACGTGCATGACAAAACTTAAGCAACGTAAAGGTCATCGGCAGTTATGGCCTGTCTTTTATAATTTATGGTCAATTTATTATGCAAAGGAGAAATTAATTGATGGTGCATTTATTATAAGAAGGATGTTCATTGTCATTGCCTAATGACATTTATTTAATATGGAATAGATGCTTTTTAATGCTTTTAAAGGTCCTGGGCAAGTAAAAAGAGGAAACAGGGAAAAACACGGCCATTTTGTTTCCTAAAGGGATAAAAACTTTAGCAGTGAAGCTAGGGAAAAAAGTCCCAGCTCCCAACTGATTGGAAATGGTTCCTCACGATGCTGAAGAGTAGTTTTGTGTCATGTGACTATTCCCAGTTCTTTGGAGTGGCTGGGAGGGTTAATAGGAAGAAAAAGCTAAAATAAAAAATAAAAAAAACTATTTCAATGTTTTAAGAAAAAATAAGCTTTCTGGTTGTAAAGAGTCTTGATTGTGGAGCAGAGCATCATCTGACTCTTCTCAACTATTTGGATTGTCTGAGTAGGTTGGTAGAAGGGAGGAGCTAAAATAGGTAATATCCACCCCAAATTCTAAAAAAAAAAAAAACTTTTATACCTCTGGATATACAGCCCAGCAAACAATTTGCTTTCCCTACGACCTGGTTGCTCTGATGACTCTTATAAAGTTACTTTTTGTTACTATTGTTACAAAAAGCTTTTGACATGTCATAGAGACATGTCAAAAATTTTGATCAGTCCAGTTCTGAGTGTTCAGACCCGTACTGATTGGGAGAACGAGAGGGGAGAGGACCGGACTACAGCGCGCCTTCTCCCTGCTCTTCGTTAGAAAAAAGAGTCGGGCTCCATAGAGCTCCATTATAAGTCTGACTCTTTTATCTAACTCAGAACGGAGAGTGGACATGCTGCATGGCGGTTCTCTTCCTACTCATTCTCCCGATCAGCATGGATCTGAACACTCAGACCCGGACCAATCGAAACATTTCACATGTCTTTATGACATGTCAAAAGTTTTTGTTGTAACAACAGTGACACTTTAAGGCTGTCAGAAATCACTATCCCTAAATCCTTCTCTTCTGAAGTCTTTGCCAACACAGAACTGACGATATGATACTTGGATAGAGTATTCCTTCTCCCCTAGTGCGTTATTACCATTAGAACACTGCCCTTAGGCACTGCCACTAGATGGTTATGTTTGCTCACATGCGCCCTCCACAGGATGGAAGAGACTATACAGTAGATCAGTGTTCCATAACCTCTAGTGGCAGTGCCTAAGAGCAGTGTTCTGCAACAATTAGAGTGTAGTTCTGCAACAATTAGATACTTTTAGAGTCATTCAGTTCTAGGTCAAAACCCTAAAGGGGCTGTACTGGCAGCCATATTGTTTTTTTGTTGTTGTTGTTGTGTTGTTTATGTTTTTTAGCTGAAGGTAAAAAAAAAACAGTTTTTTTATTTATTTATCTTTTTAATGGAAGACTATTTAAAGAGCATCTGCAATGTAGTAATAGAAAAATGGTTAAAAAAAATATACAGCAATAGTAAAAAAAAAATAATAATAATATAAATTAAAATAGTAAAAAAAAAAAACTTCATTTTTTTTCCTTATTAATCAATCACATAGAAGCTGATATGTGCATCTGAAGCTGAAGCGCGCCATGTAAGACAGAGGCCTCTGTAACCGTGAATAATAGAATCAATTTGTGTATAAATAAATTACACTTTGCACACACCGCAGGCACAGGACGTACAAATGGAATAAAATCTACGCCGCACTCTTATTATAGAAACAGGAGAGAGACCTCGGCATGCCGGGGGGATGGAGGGTACAGAAAGTGGTTTGCTACCCTGGATGATGTATTGGAACCTTTGCTGGTTCTATGCATCTTTATATGTAAAAAGAAGTGGGCGCGATAGAGGTTGAAATGGGTTTAATCCATCTCTGGGGCCTGGAAAGAAGAGGATAATTATAACGTACAGGGGGATTGTGGAGAAGGAGACGGGATAGGGAAAAAGATTTCCCATGTGGCTGTGTTAGTAATGTATCTAAGCTTATCAGGTGTGATACTGCTTTCGGAAACAATGTTTCTAAGCCTATTACTGTATCTGTGAGTCAGTTCCCCCATTCTTACCATAGATGATAGTGTGATGAGCCAGTGTATCTAAGCCTGTCATGTGTGATGTTGTCTTTGTATCTAAGCCTATCACATATACCATAAGGCACTGCTGGAACACCTTATCTAGTACCGTGTTTCTCTGAAAATAAAACAGGGTCTTATAAAGGGCTAGGGCTTATTTTCAGGGTAGGTCTTATTTTCGGAGAAACGCAATATACCCCTACACTGTAGCCGCACTCTATCCACCATACTGTATGTCCCAGTGTTATTAGGTTCCTATACTGTATACTTCCCTCCCCCTCTGCAGGTAGTCCCCATACTGTATACCTCCCCCTCTGCAGGTAGTCCCCATACTGTATACCTCCCCCTCTGCAGGTAGTCCCCATACTGTATACCTCCCCCTCTGCAGGTAGTCTCCATACTGTATACATCCTCTTCTGCAGGTAGTCTCCATACTGTATACCTCCCCCTCTGCAGGTAGTCCCCATACTGTATACATCCCCCCTCTGCAGGTAGTCCCCATACTGTATACATCCCCCTCTGCAGGTAGTCCCCATACTGTATATATCCCCTTCTGCAGGTAGTCTCCATACTGTATACCTCCTCTTCTGCAGGTAGTCCCCATACTGTATACCTCCCCTTCTGCAGGTAGTCCCCATACTGTATACATCCCCTTCTGCAGGTAGTCTCCACACTGTATACCTCCCTCCCCCTCTGCAGGTAGTCTCCATACTGTATACCTCCCCCTCTGCAGGTAGTCTCCATACTGTATACCTCCCCTTCTGCAGGTAGTCCCCATACTGTATACCTCCCCCTCTGCAGGTAGTCCCCATACTGTATACCTCCCCCTCTGCAGGTAGTCCCCATACTGTATACATCCCCCTCTGCAGGTAGTCCTCAAACTGTATACCTCCCCCTCTGCAGGTAGTTCCCATACTGTATACCTCCCTCCCCCCTCTGCAGGTAGTCCCCATACTGTATACCTCCCCCTCTGCAGGTAGTCCCCATACTGTATACATCCCCTTCTGCAGGTAGTCTCCATACTGTATACCTCCCCCTCTGCAGGTAGTCCCCATACTGTATACATCCCCCCTCTGCAGGTAGTCCCCATACTGTATACATCCCCCTCTGCAGGTAGTCCCCATACTGTATATATCCCCTTCTGCAGGTAGTCTCCATACTGTATACCTCCTCTTCTGCAGGTAGTCCCCATACTGTATACCTCCCCTTCTGCAGGTAGTCCCCATACTGTATACATCCCCTTCTGCAGGTAGTCTCCACACTGTATACCTCCCTCCCCCTCTGCAGGTAGTCTCCATACTGTATACCTCCCCCTCTGCAGGTAGTCTCCATACTGTATACCTCCCCTTCTGCAGGTAGTCCCCATACTGTATACCTCCCCCTCTGCAGGTAGTCCCCATACTGTATACCTCCCCCTCTGCAGGTAGTCCCCATACTGTATACATCCCCCTCTGCAGGTAGTCCTCAAACTGTATACCTCCCCCTCTGCAGGTAGTTCCCATACTGTATACCTCCCTCCCCCCTCTGCAGGTAGTCCCCATACTGTATACCTCCCCCTCTGCAGGTAGTCCCCATACTGTATACATCCCCTTCTGCAGGTAGTCTCCATACTGTATACCTCCCCTTCTGCAGGTAGTCCCCATACTGTATACATCCCCTTCTGCAGGTAGTCTCCACACTGTATACCTCCCTCCCCCTCTGCAGGTAGTCTCCATACTGTATACCTCCCCCTCTGCAGGTAGTCTCCATACTGTATACCTCCCCCTCTGCAGGTAGTCTCCATACTGTATACCTCCCCCTCTGCAGGTAGTCTCCACACTGTATACCTCCCTCCCCCTCTGCAGGTAGTCTCCATACTGTCTACCTCCCTCCCCACTATACAGGTAGTCCCGATACTGTATACCTCCCTCCCCACTATACAGGTAGTCTTGATACTGTATACCTCCCTCCCCACTATGCAGGTAGTCCCCATACTGTATACCTCCCTCCCCCCTCTTCAGGTAGTCCCCATACTGTATACATCCCCCTCTACAGGTAGTCCCCATACTGTATACACCCCCCTATGCTGGTAGTCCCCATACTGTGTATCTCCCCCTCTGCAAGTAGTCCCCATACTGTATACCTTCCTCCCCCTCTATAGTTGTTTCCCCAAACTGTATACCTCCCCCTCTGCAGGTAGTCCCCATACTGTATACCTCCCTCCCCCCTCTGCAGGTAGTCGCCATACTGTATACCTCCCTCCCCCCTCTGCAGGTAATTCCCATACTGTATACCTCCCCCTCTGCAGGTAGTCCCCATACAGTATACCTCCCCCTCTGCAGGTAGTCCCCATACTGTATACCTCCCCCTCTGCAGGTAGTCCCCATACTGTATAGCTCCCCCTCTGCAGGTAGTCCCCATACTGTATACCTCCCATCCCCTCTGTAGTTGTCCCCCCCTCCATACTGTATACCTTCCTCCCCCTCTATAGTTGTTTCCCCAAACTGTATACCTCCCCCTCTGCAGGTAGTCCCCATACTGTATACCTCCCTTCCCCCTCTGCATGTAGTCCCCATACTGTATACCTCCCTCCCCCCTCTGCAGGTAGTCCCCATACTGTATACCTCCCTCCCCCCTCTGCAGGTAATTCCCGAACTGTATACCTCCCCCTCTGCAGGTAGTCCCCATACTGTATACCTCCCCCTCTACAGGTAGTCCCCATACTGTATACCTCCCTCCCCCCTCTGCAGGTAGTCCCCATACTGTATACCTCCCTCCCCCCTCTGCAGGTAATTCCCGAACTGTATACCTCCCCCTCTGCAGGTAGTCCCCATACTGTATACCTCCCCCTCTACAGGTAGTCCCCATACTGTATACCTCCCTTCCCCTCTGTAGTTGTCCCCCCTCCATACTGTATACCTCCCTTCCCCTCTGTAGTTGGCCCTTGTACCTACTGTCCCCCATATTCAGTGTCCCCTACTGTGAATCTTCTTACCTGCGGAGCATAACAAGCCTGGCTCTGATTGGCCGATACTCAGCACCCAGTGTCAGGGATCTGGTCAGCTGACTGTAACTAGGGATTATATATCCAGTCTACTCCAAAAAGTCTGAAAAATGACGCTAGATCTTATATTAGGAGAAACACAGTACCATCCTGTGTGATACTATTTGCTGTCTGTGTGACAATCTATGTGATCCTGTCTGTGGGTTTAGGATCGCTCTATGGGATCCTCTCTGTGGGTTTAGGATCGCTCTATGTGATCCTGTCTGTGGGTTTAGGATCGCTCTATGTGATCCTGTCTGTGGGTTTAGGATCGCTCTATGGGATCCTCTCTGTGGGTTTAGGATCGCTCTATGGGATCCTCTCTGTGGGTTTAGGATCGCTCTATGTGATCCTGTCTGTGGGTTTAGGATCGCTCTATGGGATCCTCTCTGTGGGTTTAGGATCGCTCTATGGGATCCAGTCTGTGGATTTAGGGTCGCTCTATGGGATCCTCTCTGTGGGTTTAGGATCGCTCTATGTGATCCTGTCTGTGGGTTTAGGATCGCTCTATGTGATCCTGTCTGTGGGTTTAGGATTGCTCTATGTGATCCTCTCTGTGGGTTTAGGATCGCTCTATGTGATCCTGTCTGTGGGTTTAGGATCGCTCTATGTGATCCTCTCTGTGGGTTTAGGATCGCTCTATGTGATCCTGTCTGTGGGTTTAGGATCGCTCTATGTGATCCTGTCTGTGGGTTTAGGATCGCTCTATGGGATCCTCTCTGTGGGTTTAGGATCGCTCTATGTGATGCTCTCTGTGGGTTTAGGATTGCTCTATGTGATCCTGTCTGTGGGTTTAGGATCGCTCTATGTGATCCTGTCTGTGGGTTTAGGATCGCTCTATGTGATCCTCTCTGTGGGTTTAGGATCGCTCTATGTGATCCTGTCTGTGGGTTTAGGATCGCTCTATGTGATCCTCTCTGTGGGTTTAGGATCGCTCTATGTGATCCTGTCTGTGGGTTTAGGATCGCTCTATGGGATCCTCTCTGTGGGTTTAGGATCGCTCTATGTGATCCTCTCTGTGGGTTTAGGATCGCTCTATGTGATCCTCTCTGTGGGTTTAGGATCGCTCTATGGGATCCTCTCTGTGGGTTTAGGATCGCTCTATGTGATCCTCTCTGTGGGTTTAGGATCGCTCTATGTGATCCTGTCTGTGGGTTTAGGATCGCTCTATGGGATCCTCTCTGTGGGTTTAGGATCGCTCTATGTGATCCTCTCTGTGGGTTTAGGATCGCTCTATGGGATCCTGTCTGTGGGATTAGGATCGCTCTATGTCAGGGGTGGGGAACCTCCGGCCCGCGGGCCGCATCCGGCCCCTGAGACCTCCCGATGCGGCCCGCAGCTCCCCTGTGATGCTCGCCGCTCTGCTGGGGAAGAAGCCGGCATACACAGCATCCTCCGGTGTCTGTGACAGCTGGCGGACACCGGAGGATGCTGTCTGTGCCGGCTTCTTCCCCAGCAGAGCGGCGCGTGTCTTTAGTCTCTTGCGGGCCGCGCGCGATGACGTCATTTCATCGCGCGCCGCCTGCAGGAGAAGAACGGCACAGAGGACCTGGGAGAGAAGAGGACCTGGACTGCGTGGGAGCGGAGGTAAGGTGAGTGGGATGTTTACCAGGGACATGACTGATGGGGGGGGGGGGACAACTAGGCTACCAGGGACATGACTGATGGGGGGGACAACTAGGCTACCAGGGACATGACTGATGGGGGGGGGGGACAACTAGGCTACCAGGGACATGACTGATGGGGGGGGGGGACAACTAGGCTACCAGGGACATGACTGATGGGGGGGGGGACAACTAGGCTACCAGGGACATGACTGATGGGGGGGGAATAACTAGGCTACCAGAGACATGACTGATGGGGGGGGGGATAACTAGGCTACCAGGGACATGCCTGATGGGGGGGAATAACTAGACTACCAGAGACATGACTGATGGGGGGGGGGGGGAATAACTAGGCTACCAGGGACATAACTGATGGGGGGGGGACAACTAGGCTACCAGGGACATGCCTGATGGGGGTTAACTAGGCTACCAGGGACATGCCTGATGGGGGGGGGGGAATAACTAGGCTACCAGGGACATGCCTGATGGGGGGGGGGGAATAACTAGGCTACCAGGGACATGCCTGATGGGGGGGGGGGAATAACTAGGCTACCAGGGACATGCCTGATGGGGGGGGGGAAATAACTAGGCTACCAGGGACATGCCTGATGGGGGGGGGGACAACTAGGCCACCAGGGACATGACTGATGGGGGGGACAACTAGGCTACCAGGGACATGACTGATGGGGGGGACAACTAGGCTACCAGAGACATGACTTGGGGGTTAACTAGACTACAAGGGGCATCACTGGGGGTTAACTACAATAGCAGGGGCACTAGGGGAACAATACTATGCCTTGTCCTGGGTGCTGCAAACCCCCGCTACTAACTGCCGCGCACGGTATGCGGCCCTCGAATGATTTTATTAATGCCCAACCGGCCCTCGACATGGAAAAGGTTCCCCACCCCTGCTCTATGTGATCCTGTCTGCTGAGCTTGTGTATCCAAATCTATTGTGTGTATAAAAGTCTGCAGAGCTTGTGAGGCAGAATTACTATTGCAAATGTGGCGGAACGATAGTGTCATATGTGCCGGAGCTGTCATGTTAGCGTTTGCTTCATCACGGCCTGTAAAACAATAAGTGTCAGGTTAATGTTTGCTACATGTGTAGGTGCACAGGAGGAAATTGTGTTGTCTACCTGTTCTGTACATAGAGTATTGCTTTGTGGCTTGGTGAGAGATGTGCAGTATATACTGTATACCTTATGTATTGATATTGTATACGTAGATGTTCTTCACACACACACACACCTAGAATTTTTTTTTTTTTTTTCCATAAAATTAGTATAAAGCTCCTGATATATGATACTAAAGTATCTCCGAGAGCCAAAAAGTAATCGATCCCTCAACATGTACTCGAAAATCATGGTTGCATCTGAAGCATGGCCATAGGAGGTGCAGAAAATTAACCCTGGTGGAATCTTTAAAGGGAAAGTATCATCTACATTATTATTTTTTTCTAGGAAAAAAAAAAACACCAGATATTGATTTATATTCTTTTTTCTAGTCTGTTTCTATTTTTGGTTATATCATTTATTTTTTTATGTATTTATTACAGAATTTTACAGCAACTAACAGACATAGATAATAATGGGCAGCATTACTGAACCAACTCTGTAACCTTTAAAGAGATCGTTCCACAGGGAGGGGGAGGCTGAGCTGTGAGCTTCAGCTATAGAAATTTCTACTGGTGTCACCTTTTAACAGTAATTTTGTACAGATCACTTTACAGCAGCCTCCTACTTATCATCATCATATACAGAACAGGAAGTGTCAGCTTAATTTTAGGCCTAGTGGAGAGAATGAAAAGTGCAAGATTTTAGGATTATTTTATCATATAGTCAAATGGAAAAAAAAAAACACAAAAATTCTTTATTTTTTTATGTTCAGAAATTGATTAGGCTGGGTTTACCTTGTGATTTTAGTGCATGCATCATATATAGAGATAAGCGAACCTGGAGCATGCTCGAGTCCATCCGAACCCGAACTTTCGGCATTTGATTAGCGGTGGCTGCTGAAGTTGGATAAAGCCCTAAGGCTATGTGGAAAACATGGATATAGTCATTGGCTGTATCCATGTTTTCCAGACAACCTTAGAGCTTTATCCAAGTTCAGCAGCCCCAGCTAATCAAATGCCGAACGTTCAGGTTCGGATTGATTTGAACCCGAACCCAGTTCGCTCATCTCTAATCATATACTATACACCTGAGAGACAAACATATTAGTTTTTTTTTTATTTACATATCTTTAATACATATACCTTAATCATATAGCTATGTGTTCTATACCTCTTAATATGTTTTTCACATACAACATACATTTACAGTTTTTATTTTTCCTTGCAAATAAAGTTGCAGAATTCAATGTAAATATGCTATGGTGCATGCCTGAAAAAAAAAATGGCATTAAAAATATAAAGAGGTAAAACTTAAAATAATAATAAAAATAATAATAATAATAATAAGAGAGATTTTTTTTTTCAAGGACAAAAAACGTGTGCTTTTTCAGGAGTTTCAGTTCCATGAGAAAACATATATGGACATAAAGAAGTCAAAATGTAGTAAAAAATATACAAGTTTTGCAGAGTCTACAGGTGCGTTGAGCACTTTTTACTGTGTTTTTCGCGATCTTAAATGTATGCGTTCGACCCCCATTACAGGTTTTCTATAGGGTCTTACTAATGTCACTTCACGTCTCTGGTCGCCTCAGGCATCTAATGGGTTATAATGGCGTGGCGGAAGTTTGCGCTGAGATAAAACTCGCGGCCCAGCGTGTCTTCGCAATGCTTGTTCCTTATGGAAACATAATGGAAAATAAAATACAGTCCCCGGTGCTCGGTGCGCCCGGTGGCTGCGGCTTTTCTTTTGTATCTGCCCATAGTCCTGAAAGTTTATAACTGTACAAGCATATAGCCAGTGGCTGGCCTTTCTTTATAAGGGTCAGTACACATTTAGTCGCTGCTTTCAGTTTCCATGGCGATTTATCCGTCTTCACTCTACACCGAGGCCTCTAACAAAGATGGAATTTTCTTCTTTTTTTTCCCATAATACTTTCCTCTGTGATTTTAATGAAGTGTTCAAGAGAATCTAAAGAGGAGCATCAAACTTATTCTCTATGTTGTAGGGTCGATTAACATGGAAATAGCCGGGTAGGTGGTGATGGCCTAGTGGCAGCCGCGGTCATGAATGAGTTACTCCTCGACATGGAGGTGCCCAGTATCGCAGGTGCTGTACACTTCTGTACTAGAGATCTCTTTGTTCAGCTTTGTCCAATGTACTGATGTAGTAGAGCTCAGTTTGTCATTTGACACCAAGGACATAACTAGAGTTCCTAGGGCCATCTAGAAAATGAAAATGGGTCTCCACCATCTAAGGACAGGCCAGGTATGGATAGTAGCGACATCGTAGTACAGGATAACAAGAGGCCACTTATAAAAATGGACAGCATTATTACACTGAGTGGGCCCTCAATCTCTGGTCCCCATATGACTATGGCTATGGCTACTCTTGCCATGTATATACCTATGGCACGTACATATCAATATCGAGAAGAATAATTTGATTGAGCGACTCAAGTTTTTTTACTTAAAAAGTTTGTAAATTAAGAAATAGCTGAGAAAAGTGGGTGGGGTTTAGCGGAAGTGGGTGTGGCCTTTATCAGTCTGACACAACTATTAAAGTGTTCCTATCACTTTAAAAAAACTTTAACTTGTTGTAAAGATAAGCCAAGAGATTTGATCAGTTGGGGTCAAGTAGGGAGAGCAGAACGTGGCTAAATGCTTCTCTCCTCCCTCTCTATGTCTACAACTGAGATGGCCCTATTGACTTGCATTGGAATTTCATCTCGATCACGTGGCACAGAGACGAGAGAGAACATATTAAGAGAGCACTTCTCACTGCTTGCTCTAGAGATTAATCGGGTTCTGAACGCTTCGACCCTTAATGATCAAAACTTTGACGTTTTCATTTTTTTTTTTTTTCATTTTTTTCATTTTCTGGCTTTAGGACGACCATAGGTGTACCAAATTTAATATATTTTGAGCATTTTACTCAGCATTTTACTGATCAACCAACCAAAATTGCCAAGTATCCTTGTTTGGTAAAAATAAAACGCAGTTACCACTGCAGGAGAAATGTGGTATTACATGGTGGTCTTGTGTCAGGAGTCGGCTGTCACGCTTGTGGCCAGTCTCCTCTTGTATTCCGACGGCATCTCTGGTAACTGCCCTGGCCGGGTGCAGGGAAAGCACCAGTTGCTAAGGGCGCGGAAACATCCTTTTTGATGTTACTGGCCGATGAAGCCCTTGCCAATTGGCACAGACAGTATGTAAATGTATTTACCGACTGGCGCCCGGCACCGCCAGTCAGCTTTGTTATGTGGTTAGGAACTAGAGGCTTTTGTGTTTGTTTGTCTTGTCTGTGTTTTTGTGTTATACTAAATAAAAAGGTTAGGTACCATCACCCAGTTACCCACTGCCACCTAAGGCAGTTTGCGGTAAGTAGGCAGGGACAGCTGGGCGGGTGCTAGCACAAGGGCCTCACCTATCTTGTGTCCTTTTGTCCCAAAACCTAACATCTTGGCTATCTAAGTAATACAAGTATGGTTTGAGTCTGGCTAACAGAAGCTGCACTTATCGAGAAGATCGTGGTCTTGTAAAGGGTCCAGAGCAGGAAACCACCCATGTGATGGGGCATATATGCACAGGGGTTGACTTTATTAGTCAACCCTTTTAATATCTCTCTCTCTTTCTTTCTCTCTTCCTTTCCCTCTCCTGCAGCATCCCATCATCTTTTCACCACATACTATTACCCGATATAAGTATTCAAATAAACCAAATGCTTTTAACCCTTAAGTCTGCCATCTGGCATCTGCTGATCATTCTCATGCTGCATCCCGGTAAGGAAGGGGTTAGCGCGCATCCTCCCGCTATGTCACACACTGATCTAGACTGCGCTGGAAAACATGAAATACATAATTATGCAACAATTAAAACCTGCACTCTACATCCATAATGAGAGGACCCACAATAATCTCCATTTATCTCAGTTTAAAGTGGCAACGTCTGTGCAGGATGAGGAATCATTTCAGCTTCTATTGTATTCCTGACATGCCAATGTGGTTCCTGTAACCTAAATAGACTGTCCCATTTGCGCACTAAAAGCATTTCATCATAATTAGGACGCGTCCCAACTGGAAGGCTTGAAAGCCTGAAACTAAAGCCTTCTCACCCATACCGGGTATTATCCTGGCAGCCAAAGTGGCAGCCAGATGGGATCTTCACTATAATAATATGATTGATGGTGATAACACTGTTTTATCTAACCCCAGTCCTGGCTTTTTACAAACAGTGTGATGCCTTCCCATTTGTAAATGGGAAATTGACATCCAGCAGCCGGGCCCAAGACGCAACCTGCGATCAGACAATGCCCCGCATATTGCCTTTGTTATGCAAAGGAAGCAGATTTAATTAAATCCCCCTCTCTAACAAATAGATGATAGTCTGGTGAAATTTCATAAAAAACAGACACATGGACTCTCTCGCTCGCTCAAACCTTTTCAAAGATTTTTTCCTATTTCGATGTCTTTGGTTAACCCTATAAAAACTACGTAAAACAAAAGCAGTCTTGCTAAACAACTCCTTCCGAGCGCTGACCTGGTGTTAGTGCCCTCATCATGGTCCATAATGCAAAGTCATTAACAATAGAGATGATCGAACATTGAAAAATCCTAGGTTCGATCGAACTCGAACATTCCCGAACCTTCCGCATTAGATTGCTGATGACTTCCCAGTCCGTGGGGAAGGAGGAGCGTTCCCAGGGACTGCCTGGAATTTCGGGATTCAGCCTAGGTAATAGGCTGAATCCCGGAATCCCAGGCGGTCCCTGGGCACACTCCTTCTTCTGCATG
Organism: Dendropsophus ebraccatus; assembly: GCF_027789765.1. Lineage (NCBI taxonomy): Eukaryota > Metazoa > Chordata > Amphibia > Anura > Hylidae > Dendropsophus > Dendropsophus ebraccatus. The sequence goes on from NC_091456.1 coordinate 182,676,527, forward strand.
GACCGGGAAGGCATCAGCAATCTAATGCGGAAGGTTCGGGAATGTTCGAGTTCGATTGAACCTAGGATTTTCCAATGTTTGTTCATCTCTTATTAACAACACAAGAATAGTATCCATGGGTAGGGCTGGTATCTCCATAGTTGACAAAATTTACACTGGAATCCTCATCAGTGTTGAGCGGAGAGGTCTAACTGTTCTGATTCAACCACATTCTCCCAACCCGAACGCTTATCATTTGACAGCTCTAGGCTGTATCCATGTATTTCAGGGCTCCCTAGTGCGGCATCCAATGCCAGCAGCTACAGAGAGTCAAATGCTGAGTGGTATGGTTCGGAGAATGTTGCAGAACCCAAAATTTTGGTTCATTGAAATGGAGTTTCCGATGTTATTAATAACACAAATGCATTGAAACTATTGATCTGAGGAAGAGGAAATGTAAGGATATGTCACACTTTAGGGGATGGTTTCAAGGAGACCTCAAAACTTTGAGTAGTGGATTTTATTGATAACGGTAATGCATTATAACTAGAGATGAGCAAAGCGAATGTGGTGAATCAAGATTCGCTGCAAATCGCACTGACAATTTGCTTCGTTCTCCAAGGCAAATTCCTGCCGATGTGTTAAGGAAATTAAACAAATAAATAAAATGGTGGCCGCACATACTGTCTAGAGTGTCACTGGGTGGCAGAAAGGGATTAGCCATAATCCCTAGCACCCGCCGTCGAATCAGCTGCAGGCCCCTTTGTGATGTCAGCACCTCCCCCTCTATATAAGGAGGTTTGGTAATGGAGGTAGCCAGTCGGCTGTGTGTGGAGGAGAGAGCAAGGGGACAGCAGGCAGGTAGAGCAGAGTAGGGAGAGACTAACAGAGGGCTATTGGAGGATTGACTGGCTAGTTGACTTTTTTAAAATTGGGATTTTCTGATGTTTTACACTTTTACAACAACATGCTTTAACTAATTCTCTCTTCTGTTATAGGTCAGTATTGTAGCTACTATAGTTTTATGGCTGTTTTAATGAAATTTGTTTCAATTTGCAAATTTCAACGAGTTTGACGGAAAATTTGCGAAGCTTGCAAAACAAATTTACACTGCTTCTAACTAAAACAATGCATTTCAGGTCAGAACAGGTCATAAATTATACTAACCTGAAGAAGTATCCATATGGACTAGAAATGTGTTCTTTTAGTGCCTTATTTTTATCAGTAAAATCATCCACGAAAAATTGTCCATTAGTCATATCACATGTGATATCTCCATATTAGTGTACGGTAATTTCCTGTAACTTATTGGGCTGTTTGCCATTGGCCTGGACCCGGGGGGCAGCTACAAGGTTTCAGGGGGTTGTGCTCTTATTACAATATAAACAACAATACCAAAAATGGACAAGGTATATAAGGTGCTGAAGAATCAGCTGGCGCTATACAAAAAGTATCTATGTTTTGCTCTCACTTTATTTCCTATCCCAGTTGCATTTTACAAATAGATGTTCCCCCATTTTTTTTTCTTTATAGTTTTACCACTTACATTAGGACACCTAGGGAGCTTGGACAACACCCCTAAAGTGCCTACTATTGGGCAAGGTTTTTATAAGCTCTACCCCTTTGCAGCTAGGTTTGCACAGTCCCTACCATATGAGAACACTGCAGTTCAGTTACCCTATTAAAGCTAGGGTTAACACAAATTGAGGAGTCTGAAGACCATTATGGTGCCAAGTTTTGCAAGGTAGGACAGAAGGACCTGATGGTGTCCCTTTTCATGACTTTGGGATGTTTTCACTGTCATGCACAGGTTCGTACCAATCAGTTACTCTAACCATGGCTGGGCCTCTTCTGTCTAAGGAGCCCATAGCACGATCTTGGTTCTCAGACATGATTGCCCATCTGATCAAGGTTTAAGACACTATGCACATACAATGGCTCATGTGTCTGTTATGATGTAACCCTTGGGCTTTAGCTTGTTAGTGGTATTTGGGCCGTATCAAGTTGTGGACTAAAAGTGGCCTGGTCCACTAGGCTTGGGCTAGCAGCTTTACTATGAACTAAGCTATGCTATTGTATAAGTGATCCCCAGTCTGTAGTTCTCCACATTTCATTGGCTGTTGCAAGATGCTAATTTACATTGTTACTTGAAGGCCAAAGGCTGTAAGGACATGATGGAAATTCAAGGTGTCTTAGGTTTCTATTTTTATTTTTATTTTTGTAGCCTGGATAGAGCACAGTACAGTATGGGACATGATGGACAAGGCAGGAGATTGCGGTGGTAGTAGTAGTAATTCTTGTTGTTGTTGTTTTAGTAATAGCTGCCATTTTGATTGATAACTCCTGATTGTAGCTCAAAAATTTGAGATTTGCAGATTTTTCAGAAACATGAAACAAATTCAATTCATGGCCATTGGTTTCTGTGACGTTCCCGGCTAAAAACGAGGCCCTTTTATCACCTAGGCGGCCAGGTATGCAGATTGCAAGTTAGCAATGGTGAAATAAAAAAAAAAGCCCAAGCTATGAATGCATTTAGCATGGGAAAAGTGAGGTATTGTGTTTTGGGTATAATTTATATAGCATTTCTATGCAAACACTTCCCGTGGTCTCTATTGCTGCATGTAGGAGCCTCCTAACGATAGTGGAAATTTGTTTATTAGCTATAAGAGCTTCAGTAGGATTGATAACAAATTATATTTAAAGTAGTAATAACAATAACAACATAATAATTCATAGTAGTAGTAATAATAATAATATAGCGTAGGAACTTCAAAGGTTAAAAAAAATCTTTCTACAATCGTAACCAGAGTTTTTTTCCCATAATGACCAAATTCTCATCACTTTTTCCATAACAGCTTTTTAAACTGTAATCTTTGTATTTTAAGAACTGCTTGTTAAGCCAAGTGACTGCGCTGATGCCAATACTTGTTAATGGACCCACCGGTGTCTCCTGGCACTGCAGCGGTAGCTGGCAGAAGGTGAAGTAATTATAGTGGGATATGTGTTATGAAGCCGTGGTCATTGGCAAAATTCACGGGCAGATTGTTGTTGTGACAGCATAGGAATAAAGACAGATTTTGCTCTGCCCTTGTTTCGCTGGGCCGACGTAACACAAAGGGCCAGGATCTCTTGTCTTCTTTAAAAAAAAAAGTAGTGAAAAACAAATAGATAAATAAATGCAGCTCTCCCGTCTTTGTATTTGTTTTGCCCTCTCGCGATGAGAATCACATCCGCCTCCCCAGTCAAGTTTATTTAGAATAGAGAATTGGGCATTAGCTGCTGCTGCTCCCCGTCATGACAGACAGTAATTTACCATTTTATTTTGATTCAGTAACTTGGACAGCGGCACATATTAGCTGTCACGCTGTGTTCATCACACACTGTACAGAGACAAACATTGCCTGTCAACCCGCTCTGCTGCTGTAATGAGGATACCTGGGTCTGGCATAACAGATTCCCCTGGATTATGGGGCTAACTAATGCAATGTTTGACGTGCAGCCCCCACGTCCCTCCTCCAGCCCCCGCCCAGACCTCCGTATACCAGGATTGTGGATTTCTTCTACCAGACACATATGCTTTTCTCATAGAATGAAATAGACTCTTTGTACAATGCTGTAGATTATGTTGGTGCTATGTAAAAAAGAATATATCTTATAATATAATATATATATATATATATATATATATATATAACAATATAATGGACTTATAACAAATAATGTAAACAATAAGTTTATTTTTATATAATCTGTATGTTTTATATAATATTCATGATTTATTTATTTATTTTCTTTCATGGACCTACATATCTACTTTTTTTATTGTTTTATCTTCCTCCCTTCCTTCCTTTCTTCCTTCCTTCCTTCCTTCCTTCCTTCCTTCCTTCCTTCCTTCCTTCCTTCCTTCCTTCCTCCCTTCCTTCTTTCTTCCTTATTTCCTCCCTTCCCTCCTCCCTTCTTTATGATTTCCTTTTTCTTTCCTTCCTACCTTCCTTCCTACCTTCCTTTCTCCCTCCCTCCCTCCCTTCCCACCCTTCCTTCCTTTTTCCTTATTTCCTTTATTTCCTTCCTTTCTTCCTCCCTCCCTTCTTTCCTTCCTTCCTTCCTTCCTTCCTTCCCTCCCTCCCTCTCTTCCTTCCTAGTTCCTAAATCTCAAGATTTTTCTACATATACATAGATTTTATAAAATAACAATATTGCAATATGTTAAGAGTGGTGTCCACTCTTACCTTTTCTTTAGTTAAGATAAAATGTCCCTGTCATTTACCAAAACTTTTGAGACATGTTAAAAGCTTTGACTTGTCGGAGTGTGAGTGGTCACTGATCATTACATTTGGATAGCCTAGAGGTAAGCAGAGATTCAGTATACATCTCAGCTTCCACAATAACTCTGCACCCAACCACTCAGTGTACTAAACCAGAGCAAGGATTCCTGCCCTTAACAGAAGTCAGTGCTGTGGTATATACCTAGCTTGGGAAATAGTACAGCCATTAAATCACTTCCGAATCGGGATCCAAATCTGAAATTATTATATTCACCAAATCTGACCCAAACTACATCTTAAAATATTTGCTCATATCCTATTGCAGAGTTAGGATTATATTTTTTGGGGAAAAATCCATATACTTTTTTAATGTCAGGTACATCGCTTTAAGTTTTTTTACATGAGTGACTCTGTGCGGGGATGCCGGTGGCACGGTCCTTTTTTTGAACTGCCTCCCAGTTCCAATGCACAGCACCGATCTATTCTCGGGCACCGGCCCAGAATGAAGCACTTGAGGTGGGCCTGCCGGCCCCCAGTGTGATGACACCCCCACCCCTCTGTGGCTCCATTAATTTTAATGGAGCCCTGTCACAGAGGGGAAGGGAGATTGTCAAACTGGGGGCCAGCGCGCCTCCCTCCAGTGCTTCATGCTAGGCCGGTGCTCGAGAATAGAACAGATAGAATAGAATAGAACTGGTGCCCGAGAATGGAATAGAACTGGCGCCATGGGCGAGAAGCAGGCGGTGATTCAAAAAAAAGGACTGAGGCATTGGCATGATGGTATATTCTCTTTAAGGGTGCCTTCACACGTACCAGATCCACAGTGGATTTCACCTGCTCGGCGCCGCAGCTGTTTGTGAGGCTTCCGGCTTCCGTTGGTCCCCATCAGCCAATCAGTGCACGACAGCACTGATTGGCTGAATGGGAGCGGAGGGAGCCGGGAGTCTCACACACAGCTGCGGCACCGAGCAGGTAATGTATGCTCCAAGCCGGGGGCTGCGGGCAGCGGGGGGTTAAAGGGGCCGGGTCATATACTGGGATACTTGCAGCATGACATCCGCTGCGAAGCCGGTACATGTGAAGCTACTCTTAAACCTTAAGACAAAAAAAGTAAAAAAAAATAAATAAAATGATGTGTTTCATCATTTCAAAATTTTCTAACAATATAAATGGATCCTCATATAAAGTATATTACCAAACTATGTCTCTTTTCTATCCAATTTTTTTTTTTTTTCTTTCTCGTTTTCTTACCATTCTATCATTTAGCCATGATGGATGTATCTAAATGCTGTGCTGTAATAACCATTACCTCACTATTAGAGTCACTGTGGTATCTGCAGGGAGTAAAATGTGCTGGAGAATTACAGAGCAGTAGTGCCAGGCAGCCAGGTGACTGCAGCACATTGCACAGACAGCGCTCACCATATTGTAAAATGGATGTGTCTTGCCGATATATCCATCTGCCACACGTAATGGAAACTAAATGAAATGTTCTTCAATGCTGCAATAAAGTATCTACTCGCTGGGTACCGGTGGCTTTCAAGGAGTGATTGCACAGTGCGAGTGCCCTGACAGTGATATTACATTGTATATTAACTGACTGTGATGCCTTCGTAGACAATGCCGCTGCCAAAAAACCTACATTGTAATACTGTATCATAGAAAAATGGATGTAAGGGAAGCAGCTGAGTCAAAAATATTCATCCCGTGTGCAAGTATGCAATGCACTGCCAAGCGGGCTCGATAACGCGGGGGAGGCAGAATTTTACAACTTTTATAATTCAATTAGTATCCATTCAAAGAAATTTTTGTACATACATATACAATGCCTAGTGGAATGAATGAATATATATATGTATATATATATATATATATATATATATATATATATATATATATATTTATTTATTTATTTATTTCCCCCATAATAATAATAATTATTATTATTTTTATTTTATTTTTCATTTACACAAGTTTATATTTAGAGTTAGATTTTTCAGCTCAGTTGTGAAAACCTCATTTATTGTTAGGAAAGAGGGGGTCAGTCCATTGTGATATTACTGAACAAAGTCTTAGGCCATGTTCCCACAGTGTAAGAGACCGGCCGTTCCGTGACCCGGCCGGGTCACGCAACGGCCGGTCTCTGAAAAGATCATCCATGCCGGTACTGCAATACAGGGCGGATGATCTTTCCTGCCGCAGAGTTCTGATGCGGGCGCATCCGTGCGTGCCCACGTCTGAACTCCCCACTGCACACTATGGAGCGAGTGGCCGCAGCAGCTCGCTCCATATTGTGCACTGACAGGGCTTTCTGTGGCCATTATTCACTGAATAGCGGCTGCAGAAAACTGACATGTCAGTTCTTTGCGGCGTCGCTAGGGATCCTGGCCGGAGCGTATACTATGTGTATACGCTCTAGCCGGGATCCCATACAAGATAAGGCAGCGTGTCTTTTCGTACAAAGTACGGCCATTGTTGCCGCTTGCAACAACGGTCGTACATTTACAAAAAGATAGCCTGGGAACTTAAATGGTAAACTTTACTTAAAGGAGAAGTCTGGCAAAAATAAATAAAGAAATTGAGTGCCGGCAGGGGGTGGGAGAAACAGAATAAAGAAAGTATATTTATCGGCCCCTCTGCTTGCGTAGTGCCACATCACTGGGCTCCCAGACCCTGCTAAATGTCATTTTCTTACAGATTCTATGTACCTTAGCGGGAAGGTTGGGATATAGCCCTCTAAGCCAATCAGTGACAGCGGTGGTGTCCTTCCCCAGTCAATGACTGACAGAATGGGGCATCCATTAGCTGGGTTGTAATGTTGAGAGATGCAGAATGCCAGCAGAGGTCCTGGAGTGGGAGCGGCGCTGTGTGGCGTTCTTTATTATTCCCACCCACCCACTGCCTGAACAAATCTTTTTTCTCCCCCACCGCCCTTTAAACAGACATCCTATCCATACCCAGTGACAACCTAGTGACACCACATGGCGCCAATTGTCAAGCAGACCACTGTTACATCTTTCATTCTCTTCATTTCTGCATCATGGCTTCTATTAGATATGGAAACCAAAACACATTATCATATGCATCATATGACAATGGCAGCAAATGACTCACCCTACTGACTATTACTGGGAACTGTTGGGTTTCTCTGCAGGGTCCATCATATTGAAAAATGGTAGTAAATGCAGTGGGATTCCCATCTAAATGTCCTGGCAGTGCCTTTGAGGAAGATTTTAATGTAACCTTGCAAATTTAACCCTTCTGTATCACAGAAAATTAACCTATTAGTCCTAGGGAAAACCAATAATAACCTGGTCAAGATTGTCCAATCATTGACATTAAAATTTCCTACAGCTGTAGAATCTGTGCAACTTCTTTACATAGCTGGCTGTGCTTCTATTTCCAACATTGATCCTACAACACACTACTGTCAGCTCAGGGCTGACCTTATCTGTTCTATGTTTCTCTCTTCTCATAGTAAAAAAAAGAGCATTATTATTACTAAAATGGACGGTAGGGGCCATTATTAGAATCGGAGCATAGACAGACACTAGTGGAAGTACAGCAAAGTCTGCAGAGAGATGAATGGATATCAGTGTAGAGAGAGGAGAGGTCCCATGGCAGAATCTGCAGGAGATGAGGGGAAAGGTCACAAACACAGACCAGACTATGTCAGCACAGGAGGGATGAGATCACACATGGACAGAAATAATATTTACAATAGAGTTGAAAGAAGTTGAATTGTAGGTCTCCATCTAAAATGTGGTACTGACTGACAAACCACAATTTTTTAATATAAAGAATGAAAATGATATGAACATTTATAGACTCAATGAGTATAAAGTAGTTATAGGAATACATGCTACAATGCAGCAGATTAACAATATGTTTTGAGGTACTGGAGGTTTTACACCGTGAGTAAGAGATACTGTAGCTCAAAATGTGTTGGTCGTTCTGCTATGTATTCCCCACCACTGTAAGCTCATTATCTCCATGGTCTAAAATAGTCGCTCTTCCTGACTTCTGTGTGGTGAGCTGTCTGATGTTTTCCAAATACAGACAATGACTTTATCGGCCCACTCTCTCTGTAAATATTGTTCCTATCGGGGGCTATGTTCACACTACGTAAGTTTCCGGCCGTGGTGTGCTCCGTGAATAAGCGGCCGGAGATTTACGTAGTTTGCGTACAATGGAAAGTGTACGATCTACGGCTGCACAGTTCACACTACGTAAGAACTTACGCCCGGATCGTATGCGGCGCCGTAAAAAATTTTTACACTTTGATTTGCCGATCCAAAAGGTTCTGTGGGGTGTCCGGGGCTAGCCGAAGATATCCAAGTAAAAGACCGCTGTCAGATCGCTCCGTACGGCGCTCGGGAAGCATGCGTAGCTTACGGGCGTAAGTTCGCGGACCGTACGTAGTCGGCCGCAACTTGCGTAAATCCTGGCTGGAGTTTTACACGTATATGTCCGGCCGCGAAAAATATACGGCCGGACATATACGTAGTGAGAACATAGCCTTACAGTGAAAATACCAATTTGCTACCTAATTTTTTTTTATATAAATCACCCGGTCGGCGCCAGTGCAGACATTCCGGTGGCGTGGTCCTTTTTTAAAATCGCTATCTACATCGGTTTTGGGAAATACAAATCGGGCTGTTCTATGCGCTAGAGGTGGGCCCAGCGCCCCTAGTACACCAATATCCTGTCTCCTTGGTGACTTGACTCTGAAGGAGGTGCATCACAGAGGGAAGGGGGATATTGTTGAACTGGAGTCACCGGACCCACCTCAAGTGCGTAGAATGGCCCGATTTGTATGTCCCAAAACCAGTGCAGATGGCGGTTTAAAAAATGGACCAATGGGATATCCACGCCGGCAACGACTAGGTGATGTAAATAGAAATAATTTAGGTAGCGAATTGTTACATTCGCTTTATGTTCTTGAGTTATAGAAGTTTATGTTCCCGGTCTGGTATACCTCAATATTCATTTGTTTTGAATATTACTTTAAGGCTATGTTCACACTACGTATATTTCCGCTCATAGTGCGAACCGCGAATATACGCACGTAGTTTTGAGGTTGATGCGGTCGCTTGAAAGTATACGATATACGGCCGCACAGTTCACACTACATATGAGCTTACGACTGGATCGTATACCGCGCAGTGAAAAATTAACAAGACCATTGTTTGAGGGCGGAAATGTTCCAACTCACGGCCGTGGATTTCCATGCGGTCCCGTACAAAGTACTTATTTCAGTCAAATTGAACTTGATTTTTCGATCCAAAAGGTTCTGTGAGTTTTATTGGGCTGGGAGAAGATTTCCAAGTAAATTACCTGCCTCAGATCGCTTCAAAACAAGCTAGGGAAGCATAACTGTACTACGGGCGTATGTTCGCAGTGCGTACGCATCCGGCCGCATGCCGATTTTTCCCACGGCCGTAGTTTCAGCCGCACATGTATGGCGGCGTAAGAACTGCGGACGGAATCGTACACAGTGTGAACATAGCCTAAAACTGCATTAGGCGTGACCTATAACATATCTGAAGATTATATGGAGCTTTGGGCTCCATACAGTACATGACTTGTCTTCAGCCTTGTTGTGATCTTCCTCTTATTACAGTAAAATAGTATAAGAGGTTCTGGAGCTATGTAATACACTGGGAGAACATCCCAGCCTCCTCCGCCTCCTGCTATGCTTGCCGCAGCCTCTTGAAATGAGCTTCGTAAACCAAGATTTTAAGCTAATCGACTGTTCCTACTCCAGAAACACTAGTAGTAAAGTGTATAAAACAGTCCCTGAATTAGACAATATCCTGTATTTTTCCTAAATAAAGGCAAGTAAAAAAAGGGAACCCAATCGTTCACAGCCACAAAGATATCAATATTCCCATTTATCGATCATGCTTATAATGCCTTGTTCGTCTGTCCTCCCACAATCCTATGCATGGGGGCTGGGGGTGGGGTCTAGTATCTATCTAATGTTGTTTATTGGAATATTTTTGTCCCGTGAATAGAATGCGAGGACTGCAGTGCAGACTGACACAGAGCAGTCGGGAAGGGTATAAGGAAGGTAGACTACTTTTCATAACTATATGGAAGCTAGAAACTATGAAAAACTAGGCAGGAACAAAGTTTGGCTCTAAGGGTGGTATTACACGAAGCGATTTTTTTCAACTAACGATTAACGATAAACGATCTCCAACGATCGCAATAGCGGTTGCCTAATAATCGTTCGTTTTACTACACGGAAAGATTATCGGTTATATTGGAGCAACAAAATTCAAGAACACTCCCCTTTCAATTTGCGAATGAACAGGGAACGGCTAACGACATCTTATTCAAACGAACGATGTGCGAACGATGTGTAAAAGACAAACGATAAAAATAGATTCAAAACCTATTAAACGACCAGCGACCAATCGTTCGTCGTTTAATCGTTGTCTACTATTACACTTAAAGATAATCGTTCAAATACGACCGATTGAACGATTATTCGAACGATAATCGCTTCGTGTAATACCACCCTAAGAGAGTACTTTGGTCTTTCTTTGAGTCGGAGTTGGAGTCGCTATAAAAAAAGGAGCTGCTGATCCTGCAGATGTGTCCTTGTTCTTTCATGTATAACATGAATTTTTAGTAGTTTTGCAACAGCTGGAGGGGTCCTAGTTTGACAACCCTGCCCTTAAAGGGGTTATCCAGTGCTAAAAAAAAACATGGCCACTTTTCCCCCTCTCAGATTGGATGGGGTTTCAAACTCAGTTCCTTTGAAGTAAATGGAGCTTAATTGCAAACCATACCTAAACTGGAGACATGAGAGGGGGAAAAGTGGCCATGTTTTTTAAAGGGGTTATCCAGTGCTACAAAAACATGGCCACTTTCTTTCAGAGACAACACGACTCTTGTCTCTAGTTCAGGTGCGGTTTGCAATAAAGCTCCATTCACTTCAATGGAACTGAGCAGCAAAAACCTGCCAAAGCTGGAGACTAAAACGGTGCTGTGGCCATGTTTTTGTAGCGCTGCATAACCCCTTTAAGAGACCATTGTTCATCCAGTACTTTCAGTTTATTATCTGTGCAACAGAAAGGCAAGAATTAGTCACCATTTTTGGCATATTATGATAAATCTCTTGGTCTGCCAGATCCCACTCCTCCTCCCACTAAAGCCTACCCATTTCCTCTTGGCTTTAAATAAAAAAAGAACTTGTAAAAATGTGTAAAAATCTTCACACATCAATTTATGGCATAACTGGTATCAGGCCACTCCTCTTTGCCAAATTCCCCCCTTTTTAAAGTGACCCGAGAAGTGGAAGACTGGCAAAAAGTTTCAAATGTGACTTGAATGCGTGCCAAGGACCTCCTCCTATGGCATTTTTGAAGCCGTAAACCATTACTTCATCGCACCACTGTCCATTCTGAGCGTGTGACTCCGCATCCAGTTTCCTCCTCGGGTCGAGATGATTTTGACAAAGCTCCTTTTTATCCCCAATGCCAACATATCACCTTGCAAGCATTATCCTTACAGCGTACTCGGAAAGCCAATGTGAAGAGAAAGTCAGTGTAGTGTGAAGACGCAACAAGGCTTCTTATTTTCTGCCGTCCTACTTAACCACATCCCCGAAGCTTTAATCTTTCTTTTTTTATTCCCCTCATTTTCAAATCTGGGATGAAGCCATCAAAGAACTAACAGAACATGATTAGAAAGGACCTCTGCTTAATCGGAATATAGTCATGATTTAGGCTTGGCTGTCCTCCAAATATTCCTGTTCAATCAAGCAGAGAAACGCATTCGAGAAACAGAATGGCAAAAGTTACTTTGAAGAGTCAGTTGCCGTGGGAACCGGCCTGTAAATACTTAAGTACAAACGTTAGCTGACATGCCGCCGTTCTCTCGCTAAGTCTGCTTTAAATGGATGATAAATTTGGTCTGGTTTCGTGTTAATCAGGCGAGCGGTTTTCTGCTCAGACCCTTTGAGGCCCTCGGCTCGCAGCCGGCCCCGTTCGCCTATCACGCAGTCACGTCTTAGGGAAAAGAAATTGGTTCTTTCTGTGGCAATGGAGAATAACTGCAATCCTTATACTCGAGTCGTTGTTTTTGTTGCCTCCCTGGCGTATAAAGGCTGTAGACCACGATCGATATTTGAAAAAGACAAGGAGGTTATCACTTGCTAAGCGGGTCGCGTGCAAATCCTTAAGTACTAGACGCGAGTGGTGCTGCGCCTGGAATTATGCTGACGTTTTACCAATGCAATGCAAATTGATGATTTTCTGAAACAATTTCCTACTCTTTCCGTCTGACTGACACACCACTAATCACTTTTTGAATGGAAAATAATCCAGAGAAAATATTTGGTGGAAGTGAAGGAAAGAAAAACATGGTGGGGGGGGGGGGGGAGGGGATCACTTTGGGTCTGGCATAGTTCAACAAAAAAATTACACATTTTTGTCCAACTCAGCTACTTTGTACAAAAATGTTAAACTTTTTGCCCATCTACACAATGCTTACTTGATGGGTGGGCATAGGGGTGCAGAAAGGCGTAAGGGGGTGCAGGTGGGTGTAAATCATAGAGATCATCAAACAGCGCTGATGTTCATGTTCGTACGAACTCTAACTATCGGTATTTGACTCCCACAGTCTTCCCATTCCGTGGGAAAGGTGGAGAAAGCCAGAGTCCCGCCTGGAAAACAGGAATACAGCCTGGGCCATAGGTTGTATTCCTGTTTTCCAGGCGGGACTCGGGCTGTCTCCACCTTCCCCATGGAACAGGAAGACTGAGTCAAATACCAATGGTTCGAGTTCGTACGAACCTGAACATCAGCGCTGTTCGATCATCTCTAGTAAATCATAGTAGATGTCTATGCCAGCTCAGTACATAGCAGTCTCAGATTCAGCAGATTTGGTATGGTCCGTCTCTAAATAAATCCAGCATTAGCCACAGGGGCAAGGATTTAGTTAAAGTGTACCTATCATTTCAGGATGGCAGCAGTTTACACTATAAAAATCCTGCTTTTCTGTTGTCTGTTGAGGCAAGAGCCGGGGATGGAAATCTTCCGGAAGCGCCGTTGACTGCAATGTATACACTTCCATTGCAGTCAACGGCACTCATGGAAGAATGCCGTCCATGGCTCGTAACTGAACAGACAGCGTAATAGCAGCTTATGCTGCCACCAGCCTTTAATAATACAGGTATGGCGATCTTAATAATCCCACACACACACACATTTCGCATTATTTGACTGTCTTATACTAAGTTTGCTATAGTTAACAAATAATATCTTACTATAACACAGCACCATGAACCTCCCCCAAACTGTATTTCAGATAATCACATGGGGGTGATTGGACACCTCCTTTTCTAGTAGATCCTCAATGGACTAACATTGGCCATACACCTTAGACATGCGTTGACCAAACATGCACAGATTGGCAGGAGATTGGCTATCCTTCTCATGTATATGGGGGCCTCTTGAGGTCCCTTAGTGGCAAATAATTGGGAGAGAAGGATAGGATATGTTTAATTTAAATCTTTTTGTTCTCGGATGGATACCACACATATATTTGACATACATACACACACAGGTACAAAATGTAGACCTATAATTTAGAGGGAATCATGATTTTCATGGAACATTCCATGCTAAGGTTACACACAGTATAATGCAGGGACTGCGGGGGTGGAGCATCACAGAGGTGATTCAAGCTCCGCCCCACAGAAACGAAACCAGATATAATACAATGTATTGATTTTTCTTAGAATGTTGCCGTATATTTACTTCATGTTTTGAAAAAATGTTCTTTTGACCTTAAAACATAAGGAACCAAACAAACTATACACATTGTCCATTCTCCTATTGACGTCTAAAGTAAACAAAATGTCTTCCAACACGACCCTTTCTATAGAACTTTATGAGTGATCTGTATCCTCTTCAATGGTCTTTACATCTTTCATAACAACAGAAGGAATCCAGGGGTGGAAGGTAAGAGTTCAATCATCTAGAAAGTTCTGATAAGAAGTAGGGTAAAACTCAGAGAAGACGTGGGATTTTTTGCTATATTTCATTCCCATTGCGTGGACCAATCACTTGCCAGACCACTGACTTGCAACTAGCAATAGAAGTTGCTTTTCCCTAAAGATTGCAGTCATAAATCTCGCCAGTTTTCTTATAAAGAAAAATAAAGTAGAGCATGAAAGGAACGTGCGACCCCCTGACCTTCCTCCCAAAAGAACCAGGACGGAGAAAAAAGAATTTCATCACATGAAAGAGAGGAGTGACTCCATCAAACATGGCTCTTTCCAGAGCGGAGAAGCCGCCTTTATAAAGGGGAGGGGGGTTCAATGAGATCTGTGACTTATTGTTCCGCATTTGGTCTCCTGCTGTCCCATTCCATCCTGACCATGGGGCAGAACTGATCACAGGGAATATATTGTTCTCGAGAAGCTCAAATAAGGTCAAGGACTCCATATGAAGCAGGAATGTACCGTAACGGTATGATATATTTGTATATGGTATCAGAAATCCCTCAATATAAACACATAAGAAGTAAAGCTTGCCGTAGAAATATTTCCCTACTCCGACTAAATTCCATACTGTTTCAATAATTCTTGTAAGATTCAAGCTTTCGTAGCTGTCGGGAATTAAATCCAGCAATTAATAAGGAAAATCTTTATATAATGTTTAGTGGTTCACTCATCTTTCTCAAGTTATCTTCATCCAGAGCTGCATTAAAAATATAGCATTCAATATCCACCAGCGTTGGACACTACCCAAAAAAATTTACTTTAGGTCTTATACTGTACTGTTACTTTAAATTATAGGATATATGCTGATATTTACCATATCGGTAGTGTTAAGTGAGCATGCTCTATGCTCGACTGAACACCTTCTGTTGCTGGTTACTGCAAGACAAGATTAGAACTCTGGAGGTATGCCGTCAGAATGGAATATCACCAAAGTTCTGTGCTTTGTAGTAACGTCTTGCATTTTTTTTTCGTTCTAATTTTTGTATGTTTCCTCCCTCAAAGAGATGTGTAAACAAAATATACAACAATTACAACCAAAAAAGAATTTAATGCGTTACTGCAAGACATATTAGAACTCTGGCGGTATGCCATTCATTGCCATCACTGAAGTTCTAATGTATCTTGAAGAAATCTATAAACATTTTTCATTCCAATTTTTATACATTCCATTTACACATCCCTTTAAGTTGCACAAGGTACCTCGTTAAACGCTCAAATCTCCCGTCAATTTCAATGGGGTTTGTTACTGTGCGCGTTTGGCACCGTTCTCTAAACCCGAACACATGGCTGTATCCATGTTTTCCAGGACTCCTTAGGGCGGCATCAAACTTCTGCAGCCTACGGGAGTCAAATGTTGAGCATTTGGGTCGTAGAACGTTACAGAACTCGAACAGTTCACCAAGTGTGCCCAACACTAGTGGGCACCTGAGAGTTAATAGAACGCCAGCAGTTTAAATTTTACTTTTTCTATATTAAATAGTATTAAAAAATGGCAAAAATGTGCTACACCTTCTATACATCTTGGCCCCTAAAGGTATATGAAAGGTCTTTTGAATTATCAATTTCTCCTTGTTGTCCATTGATTTTTCCTTATCTTTCCTTTCCTGCACATATCTTTCTAATTGATCCCTAATTACAGATGACACAGTAACAAAATGTTTTTTTGTCAAGCGGAGGAGATATTCCTGTGTGTGCTGTGGACATGTGTGAAACTTCTCTCCTTGTATGTCTGCAGGGTATTAACCTCAATGGCAGGCAGAGGGCACAGGAATCAGTTAATGGGTGAGTGACACCCTTCTGTCCTGGTTGTCCTGACTTGTGTCTCTGGCATGTGATCCTCCAACCATTAGTTAAAATCAAGCAAATGGGGATAGGGCTCAAACACTTAAACAATCATAACCATCATCATCTGAGATCTGCTGAAACAATGATAAATTCATTCACAGACCATCAATCGCCCTTGATGGAACTGAGATTTTACACTTGAAAAATACATTGCACTTACGGTACATATTTGTATTATATGTAGACATATAAAATTAGGGCCTGTCTACACTGGAAGAGATTTTATCATGGATAGTGTGGGGTGATAGAACTGATCCCTATGACCAGTTAAAGTAAACTGTGCTTCAGAACTGCAATCATAATTCAGCTCATTGTCATAGAAAACTGGTTTATAAACAAACCCCCTGATATTTTAGCTGATTTCCTATAATACAAAGTAACCATTTTTTCTGCATATCCACACCAAAGATATCAAGCGGATACCTTGCAGCAGATTTCACCCCTCGCCCCTGCACGCTCCTTCTTCACTGTTCGCCCGTCCCATAGACTCCCTTCTATGGTCAGGCAGATTCCGCCGTCCAGTCAAGGAATAAACAGGTTCATTCTTCGGTCGGATGGCGGGATCCCCCTGTGCATAGAATGGCAACTATGGCATGGGTGGAGATGCTCATGGCCACGAGTAGGGGCGAGCAATGGCATCCGCAGATGACTGGATGTTGCTCTCTTCACTACGCAAATCACTAGAAAAAGTTCTGCAGAGACTCTGAACAAGCAGGTGATGCTCGGATAGTAAAATTGTGAAAGGCTGTAACACAGTGACTCCATCCTTCCTAAGGTGCCTATACACCTTTAGGCTGGGTTCACACTATGTATATTTGAGGCTGTATTTGTGAGGCTGTATAGCAACCAAAACCAGGAGTGGATTGAAAACACAGAAAGGCTATGTTCACATAATGTTGTAATTGAGTGGATGGCCATCATTTAATGGCAAATATTTGCTGTTATTTTAAAACAACGGCTGTTATATTGAAATAATGGCCGTTATTTACTGTTATATGGCGGCCATCCACTCAATTTCAACATTGTGTGAACAGATCCTTTCTGTGTTTTCAATCCACTCCTGGTTTTGGTTGCTATGAGGACCTGACATGAGGACCAAATACAGCCTCAAATATACATAGTGTGAACCCAGCCTTAGAAACATGTCGGCCAAGCTACAGTTACCTCTCCTGGTCTACCTATACACACAAACATTTGACAAGGCATAATGTTCCTGTGTTCCCTATGGGGAAGGGTAAATTGCCTTTGGACAACTCTGGCATTGGCTTATCTCTCTGAGAACAAAATGGTCTGGCAATAAAAATGCATTATATGAGACCCTTATCTCAACAAACATCATCTGTCAGAGGAAAATTGGGAAGCCCCCCCTTACACTTTACACTGTTAGCTAAATTCGGCACCAGCATCCCCGATTGGGCAACTTTAGTATAAAGTGTATAAGATGGGGGTCTGGATATCCAATTTCTATCAAATTATAAAGTTTATAAAGTTACAAAAGGACCATGTGGACTCTGGTCTTCATACCACCATGACCCTGAATTGACTCACAAAGTAGCTACCTCCAATAGGTGGCACCAGAGAGACAATTTGTTTTCCTCTGGGAGATAACTAATTAGCATACTTTTTATTTTCCATAGAGCATTGCCTGGCCTATAAGATTCCCTAGATTCCCCTCCCTATAACCATGACCCTGGTATCGCACTAGCTGTATCTATTTTATACACAGACTTGAGTTTCCCAATCTTACATCTTGAAATCCTCTTATTATTAGTTGCCAGTAAATAAATGTAAAATGTAATTAAAGTAACAAATAACTGTGCAACTGTATTTATTTCCCGCACCAACATCAGCAATCTGCAAAATTTGCAGTTCGCTTCAATTTGCCAGTGAGTTTAATACGCTCCTCTTCAGCTCATTAGTAACATCGGCTGTTTGCAGTGCTTAAGCCATTAATTATTTAAATTAAACTAACGACATAAATTATTCAAATTTTATTTCCACAGCAGACACCACAGAATGTTCAATAATAGCCAGGTTACATAGCCATTCCAATGACAGAACCGCCAAACAGTAATCCAAACCCGGGGAGGGTTCACAAGTGACCTACAGGACAGAGGCATTAGTGAAAGGGTCAAAGACCGGTCACTCACAAAGTTACCTTCACAAAACTTTCAATGAAAGAACAAAAAAAGGGAAAGCTTCAGAGAGAATAAAACAAAAGAAAAAAGCAAATCCTGATGAAATGTAACCCCATTGAATACATTGAACAGGTGGTTGTAGTTCTTGACCAATAAAAAGGTTAGGATCTGTCAAAAATTCCAACCAAAAAAAAAAAAAACATGCAGTTTTGTATGGTGAAATGACAGAGACTCAACTAACTCCATTATAGACAATAGGATCTATTTGGCTTCATTGGTGTCCACCATAGTCAATAGGATCCATTTGGCTAGATTGGTGTCTATTGTAGTCAATAGGATCCATTTGGCTTCATTGGTCTCCATCATAGTCAATAGGATGCATTTGGCTTCATTGGTATCCATGATAGTCCATAAGATCCATTTGGATTCATTGGATTCGTGCAAGTATATTAGGAACCAGGAGAGACTGGGAGTCGGTCAAACAAGAGTTTGACCAACAGGTATCTAGAGTGTAGGGTCAGCTTTTTGTGAAGGACAATACATTTTTGCAATGTTGTTTGGGTTTTATGATCCCATGCATCAAATTTGATTAAAAAGAATACGAAGTAACCATGGAGCTCATCCTCATACGAGTCCAAAACTCAATTTTAGGGCTTAAATGCTGCTATATTCATATTTGCAAAAGAAGAACCCTTCATTGCTGTCTAAGAGACTAAGTCCGTAAGCATTAGAATTTCTTTTGGCTTCAACCCAAATCATTACCCAAACTCCACCTCAACAACAGATGGTCGGACAGGTGTGAAGGTGCCAAACCTGAGAATTTCATTCTTACTGACCCTTTTATTAGCTAAATTAAATGCCACATTGTCAGAATTTTAACTGCGGGATCTAAGCTCTTCTAATGCTCGCTAAAAATTATTCTGCACATTGCGTCCAAGGCTCGTCGTCAATAATTTTGATGCCCATCCACTCGCGGTCTGCTCTGACCTCTCATTTTCTCATTGATTCATTTCACGCTAACTTATACCACTGACAGGTTAAAAAAAAACTACATAAGACAAATTAAGGAAGGTCTGAGCGTGAGGAACGCACGAGTCTCCGTGTTTGACCATCTTTCATATTCCTCAATAATTCCATCACATTCCTCACGTTCATTCCCCCTACTTCGACATTGATTAACAAATCAGACCTCCACATGTCAGTGTTATCTTAGAAGACCAGGCCTGTTGTGCTTCAGACATAGACTAGGTGAATCGATGAGAACAAATGAAAGAGAAAAAATCTGATCTTTCTGTAGCAAAAAAAAAAAAATGTAAATGTTGACCGGTTTAGTCGTGTTTTAGAGTTTGTGTTCTTCTCCTTATCAACAATGGTTGAGCATTGAATGGGAAATGAAATGTCAGCTCTTTAATCAGAGAGGTCATCTGATTCTGCCAGTGATGTCTTCACGCCTCAGTCCTCATCAAAACTTTTTCAATGTTCCTTTTATTTACCGTACGCCGGCTTCCCGATTCCCATAGGCCCCCGCCATTGAATTCCTTGTCAAGTCAACACCACTCAGGAAGAGTTTTGTATGATGGCAATAAAGAAAGGTACAGAAATATTGATATGTGGCTCTTGTAAAGACAGCGACTTCCATATCAAAAGGTTTCCAGCTGCTGAGATAAAGAAAAATCTGAAGATTTATGGTTTAAATACCCGATTCTTCGCAACGTGGCAATTATCAGATCTTTAATCTACGTTGAGTTTGTACATTGGCAGCTTCTGATATAATAGGATTTATAGAAAAAGATTAAAGAAATTATTTTTCTTTGCAGAACCAGTTTGTTCACGTTCAGCCATGGTGCTTGTGTTTCTGCATGGTGTTTTCATCCTTTGATAGTCTTTTTATAATTTTACTTTTTTTATGTGTTTGTCGAGCGATCACAGAACCCTAGACAATTGAGCCATGAGATGTTTTCCATTGACTGTGAATTGAGAATTGCTCTAGAAGGGAGGGTGGTTACTCTAAAAAAGATGACATTAACTCATCCTTATTATCCCTAGTCATAAGGTCTAATGTCCTACTTGGAACTGAGAATTGCTTCTTTTACAACCTGTGCAGAATAATTATTGTAGATATAATGGTGCATTAACATTAACTGCTTAAATGTTGCAATATTTTGACCCTCAAATTCATGTGAAAGCATGAGATGTTTTCCGTTGACTGAGAACTGACATAGGTATACTTTGTGTCTTCTATGACTTTCGGCAAGTCAATGGTATCCAGCATTGAAGTATAATATGGCCAAAGAACCGATTGAGGAGAACTTTGTTTAAAATCCAAATACTCATCCAAGAATTCTGTACCCTTGACCCCCAACTAGAGATGAGAAAACCTTGAGCACACTTGTGTTCATCCAAACCAGATCGGGTGGCATTTAATTACCGGTGGCTGCAGAAGTTGCATGCAGCCATAGGGAGTCCTGAAAAGCATATGGATAGCCTACCCATAGGAAGCCTTAGGGTTGCATCCAACTTCCACTGGTAATCCAATGCTGCAAGCTTAGGATTCTCTCATCTCTAACCCTAATGTTACTTGCAGATCAGGTCCCTAAAATTTAAACATTTTTACTGTCAAGTTATTTCTTATCAGATAGGGTATAGATAACACTGGAGATAAACCCGTTCAGTGTAGATTAAGGACTAAAAGTGATTACTCTGAAGTGCAGCACATTTAGTTTTGACCATGTGGATTTAGATTTGAAGATTTCTGGTTCTTGACAAAAGTCTTGTCTCTTGAGGCCATTTGAGGAGCATTTTACCCTAAATCCAATAACTCAGCTTTGATTGAGTTGCTAATAGTGTTGAGCCAACTTTCAGCTTCTGTCTAGGTTCGTCAACTTCTCCAAACCCGAAAGCTTAGCATTTAACTCCTCACATTTGGAGAAGTTGGTTGCTGTCCAAGGGCTGCCAGGAAAACATTGATATGCATGTTTTCCAGGACGCCCGGAGGCTGTGTCTAACTTTTCCAGGGGTAAAGAATCAAATGGCAAGCATTCGAGTTCAAAGAAGTTGCCAAACCTGAAGCAGAAACATACATTTGCTCAACCCTAGCTGCTAAGAATCCTGAACCATTGACCTTTAACTTGCAGATCAAGTCTTCAAGACTTAATTAATACATTTCCCGGCTCTAGTAGCCCATTCTTACTTGATATACTATAATTTCTGATAGAGACAACACTGGTTACGCAATAGTTAAGTTTAGCTCGAAAATTGAGATTGATTCCTTTGGTGGCCAAAAACTAAAATTTTGGGGCCTTGAAAAACTAACAATAGTCTTAGGAGAGATCCATTGATACTATTGGGGCTACAGTCATCTTAGAGACCAGGTCTATTTCAAGTTAATGGTGGTTCGAGAATATTACGAAACCCAAATGGTTTCTACATCTACTAGAATTTGTAACCAGAAAAATGAAAAAATAAGATGAAAGAAAGAAAGAGAAAACTGTTAAAATGGGACACTTAGAGTTAAGTCTGGTGTGGATAGTTTTTTTTTTTTTTTATTTCTCTCTTCCGTACACAAATGACTTCTCCATGAAGGACAACAGCCACTTGTAACACAGAATAATCATTTACGCTAGGCAGCAAAGGACACTCGCTGTAAATAAAACGTCAAACATCTAAAGTAATGTCAAGGTATGGACACATTGACAGGTGTATTAATGAATGTTATCCATTGCCCTGTTATATATAGCATCGTGTGCCGTGTGTTTTAGGTTTAGTGGTCATTTAACTCCAATAAATCTGAGTCGTGTGGTCAAACATAGAAAACCTGTTAAACATTTCATTTTCTGTCAACCTACAAAGATAAATCATTGTTTTTATATTTCGATTGAGGAGCAGTGGGAATATCAAGCTATTGAGATGCATTGGACGTCACCCTCATGGAGTATTGAGCAGACCTGTTAAACTGTTTGGGTTTGGCTACATTCTCCAAATCCAAACACTCGCCATTTGATTCCCTGCGGCTGCAGAAGTTGGACGCTGCCCTAGTGAGTTTTGGAAAACATAGATACAGCCATAGGTCTAGGACGGCATCCGACATCTGCAGCTACCGGAAATCTATTAGCCTATTAGTGCCCATTTACCTTAGACTGAGGTTGATGAAAGTGAAAGACTTTGAAATTGTTGCCATCTGAAAAGGAGACGGTGATTGGTAATTTTTGGGCTATAGTGAGACTTACTGTCTTGTCTAGTGTGATTGCTTGTTTGCAAGTTTATAAGAGCGTGTTCCCGTTTGCATTGGGAGCCCCATTGCCACACAATTTTTTATGATAAAATGGCGGACGCCGTGGCAAAAAAAAAGAAATTGGACCCCATTATATTTATTTGTTGTTTATCACGTAGCAGGTCTAACATTAGTCATTGTTCTCCTGGGATGCAGTAGAATGACCTTAATGAACAATGCAGGTGTAAATATAGCCTTACATTGTAGCTGACCAAATAACTCAACATGACTATGAATGACAGTGGTGCCATATTGCTTCAATCAGGCTGGAAATCTACACTGTATTCTATACCAGATAAGAGTTGGCAATGTATTTGCTCTCATTTATGCCAATTTCTGATGTAAATTATAGCAATAGTGTTGGACGGCTCCCAATAAACAACAACCACTTGGAAAATGGAAAGCACAATACAAAACTTTGGACTTTTCTTCCCCAAGCTTTTAGCATACAGTGTTTGGTAAAGTCTCGATTTTCATTTAAAAAAGAAAAAAAAAAAATCAGATTGCATAGTGTTTGTTCGTAGTCTGTTACCATGGAGACACGTAACTCTCCAAAGGATATTTGCGAATAAAAATTTGGCAAAGATGTTTAATTTCTCTATTTTTGATGAGCAACAACCAAAGGTTGCAAAGGTAAATCTATCCCCTTAAACAGTATAGTGGTACAGGTACCATCTTCCTGGTGAGTCATCTATGGTATACTCTCTTTTATAGTCATGCTTTTAACTAATTTGACTAATGAAGGACAACTCTGACCAATGTGTATTTTTTACATGTAATTTCTACATATACTGCGCCTCTTACTGGACCCTTCAGGTATTGACCGAGTTGTGACATCACAGTTTTTTTTTAGAGAAATTGAAGCCTGCCTGATCTACTAAATTGGGGGAAATAGCACTATATGTGCATCTCCCATAATTAATGTACATTAAGAATTTGTCTAACTTTGTTTATGTAATAACATATTAAAAAATACATTTTGTCCGGAGTTGTCCTTTAATCATGTGACTAGTAGGATCATTACCCACTCCCAACGTTACTGATGACATCACTGCTCCAATGTAAATCCACTTGTGCATAAAATATGCTAAGGTGTGCATACTGTACAACGGCAAATCTCCGTAGAGAACGCCGGCTGGAATTAAATCGCGAGCAAATAACAGGTATTAATAAACAAGGATCCTAATTGGGTCATGTACAGCTAATAGATTTTCTTCTAGAAAGATACACAGGATAATTGTTCTCTCTGAAGAGGTAAATATTCTCAGCCCATTTGTCTCCATAAATGATAGTCAGTGCAATATTCGCTTCAGAGATAATGGATAATTTATCGTTGAACACCCACACTACATATGTACAGGTTTCTTGTATGCTTTACTAATTAATTACCAGGAAGGTGATATTTGCCAAGCGGCCACGAAATGAAATGCGAAAATCTTCTGTGATTTTTGACCTCCTGGGATGGCAAGAGTCTATGTGATCTCTGCTACATTCATGAATAAGCTTCTGTGGATCTGTCTCATTCACACAGGTCATAAGAAGATCTTTAACCTTATATTGCCATACTTCAGCGGTGGGGGGCAAGTCGGGCATTAATAAAATCATACGAGGGCCACATACTGTGCGTGGCAAGGCAAAGTATTGTTCCCCTAGTGCCCCTGCTATTGTACTTAACCCCCAGTGATGCCCCTTGTAGTCTAGTTAACCCCCCCAGTGATGCCTCTGGTAGGCCTAGTTAACCCCCCCCCCCCATGATGTCCCTAGTAGCCTAGTTACCCCCCCCCCCCCCCCCGAGTCATATCCCTGGTAGCCTAGTTAACCCCCTCACTCATGTCCCTGGTAGCCTAGTTAACCCCCCCAGTCATGTCCCTGGTAGCCTAGTTAACCTCCCCAGTCATGTCCCTGGTAGCCTAGTTAATCCCCCCAGTCATGTCCCTGGTAGCCTAGTTAACCCCCCCAGTCATGTCCCTGGTAGCCTAGTTAACCCCACCAGTCACGTCCCTGGTAGCCTAGTTAACCCCCCCAGTCATGTCCCTGGTAGCCTAGTTAACCCCCCCAGTCATGTGCCTGGTAGCCTAGTTAACCCCCCCAGTCATGTCCCTAGTAGCTAGTTAACCCCCCCCCCCCCCCAGTCATGTCCCTGGTAGCCTAGTTAACCCCCAGTGCCTGTCCCAAATAAAGAAAATAAACATTCCATTCACCTTTCTTCCGCTCCCACGCTGCCCAGGTCCTCTTCTTTCCCCTCTAGCCTGTGCCCGTCTTCTCCTGAAATGATGCCATCGCACGTGGCCCGCAGGAGAAGGAAGACGTGCGGCGCTCTGGCGGGGAAGGGGACAGCACTCACAGCATGCTCCTGTGTGTGGCAGCCGTCACAGACAGACGAAAATGCTGTGAATGCCGTCCCCTTCCACACCAGAGTGGCGCACATCACAGGGGATCCGCGGGCCGCATCGGGAGGTCTCAGGGGCCGGATGCAGCCTGCCGGCCCGAGGTTTCCCACCGCTACCATACTTGATACTCCCCCATGGCCAGTGATCATTCTGTTTCTTCTGCACGCTGCTGATCATATGGAATCATATTGTACATTATACATACATTATGCATAGGAGGTACAAAGGGGGGGTTAAGATCCACCTTAAAATCAAACATGTGACCTCATCCTTGTGTTGAGTTATTCCACCATAAACGTCCCATTCCTTTTCTTCTTTGGACATTGAGACCCTTATGGGCTGCTTATATTCATGATCACTCTTTAGACTCATAGTAGTTGTTTTGTCTGTATGGTGTGTATATTTTTGGCTGAAGACACGTCTATTCATTTTTAAGGTGACAACTAAAGATGAGCAAACTTACAGTAAGTTCAGGGTAAACCCGAACGCTCAGCATTTGACTCCTGGTGGCTAGGGAATCCTTGAAAACATGGATACACCCTATAGACTATGGCTGTATCCATGTCTTTCAGGCACCCCTATGGCGCCATCCATCTTCTCCAGCCACCAGAAATTAAATGCAAAGAGTTCAGGTTTGGATGAACCCGATCCTATTGTCAGTTCACTCATCTCTAGTGACAAAGGTCTGCTCACAATGCAAAAAGATATAAAAAATATTGGTAGTCCTTCCCACCTCTTGTGGTTGTTAGCTGTTCTCTTGTTTGGGATGTTTGGTAGGCCATTTTGGCATCATTTCTGTTGGCCAAAAGAAAAACAGGTTTCATGATGTCCGTTCAAAAGGAGGAGGCCAGATTCAGCATGGGTCCAGAGCCATAGCTCTTATACTAATCCAGGGTGGTCTATAGTAGGAGGTGATGGCAAGAAGTATAGTTCGGTCCTAACTGAATGTTCTTTCAAAGAAACATGGCCACTTTCTTCCAAAGACAGCCCCACTCTTGTCCCCAGCTTGGGCGGGTTTTTATTGCTCAGTTCCATTGAGCTGAATGGAGCTTAATTGCAAATCGCACCTGAACTGGAGACAAGAGTTGTGTTGTCTCTGAAAGAAAGTGGCCATGTTTTTGTAGCACTGGATAACCCCTTTAAGTACGTCCTAAAATACATACCTGAAAGGAAATGATCCTGGGAAGAGAGAAAGGGGGTTGTAAAAAGAAATCTGGACTAAGATACATGGACTCGGTGGTCTTTTGGTCAAGCAAAGTATGAAAGATTATGCTCACAAAATAAACTCCCTTAGAGGTATTGGACATTACTCTCTGAGACTTACTGTACCAAGTCCAATTGCTTAGTCTGTTGTAACCTTGTCTTAACCCAACCTGGTGGTAACTCATGTATGGTTCTCCAACCGCTTTGGGCAAGGTCCACCACTTGGTTTGACCCCTGATATCTACTCCATATAATACAGAAAGACCATTTTTATTCTGTTTTTCTAACTACTGCTAGAAAACATATAGCAGAGCCCTCGGGAACTTGTGACAGAGGTCCTGTTGCGTGGAAAGATCCTTCTGTAAGTGTCACAGCACCCAAGGTTCATAAGAGGGTTTTATTAGAGCTGTAGATGTTATGGGCACTTGCAAGGTTCATAAGAGGGTTTTATTAGAGCTGTAGATGTTATGGGCACTTGCAATAAATGCATTAACAGCACAGTGACAGCGTGTTAACATATCTAGAAGTTGCACAATATCCTTCCGCTTCATCTGTTTTGTTGCTATAATTTTAGCCAGCGCGGGTCAACAAGGGACCGAGTCATCCTATACCTTTGGGCTGCGGGATGGACACTCTGTGTGTCTCAAAGTTGTGAAAAATTGTAGTGTGGAAGCTCGGTGCTTAGCAAAACAGTCAGCTGAGCCATTTGCACCTCGGTAAATGGGCTTGTTTAGTGTAGAGCTGTCAAGCAGAATTTACATCCGCAGAGTGGGAAATCGTATTTGTGAGGCGATGTGTTAAAAGTGATTCTGTTTACTGTGCTGACGCTAGATAGCATGAAGCTTTCAGAAGAGCCAACAGCCTGACCTCATATTTCCCATTTACATAAGTACTTCAAGGCAGCAGCTTGGTTCCTCTCAAAACCTATATGCGCAAATATCCTTCACCGCATTGCTAGGCATTAGAATCTGGCTAGCGCAGGATAAAATGCTGCGGACGCCAATTTCCAGTTCATACACACTATGCAACTCAATTGCTTCATCCTATATGGACTTGGAGCCGTAAGTAAGGCTGGACATCAAGTGCAACTAAATGTATGGAAAGCCCGGCGTTCTCTATATATTCCTAGGGGGAAAACGGCATGGTCCAACCACAGACTATTTGATCACACTATCTCTGTATGTGATATATATATATTTTTTAACTATTTCAATCTTCAATCTATGCTACATCTGCCATTGTAGTGAATAGGACTGGCACCCCAGATTCTTTCACAATCATGTAATTGTTGAGATAACAATCCAAGCATAGCAATTGGCACCTGTTCCGACTCACTCAACCCAGTAGTTTTGCTCTTCCGACTTCCACCTTGGGGCAGTTAACCAACCGGAGAAAATTGAATACATTTGAAGCCATTGAAGCTCTTATTCATGGTACTGCAAGTAAGAGCTTTAATGGCTTGAAATGTGTTGGTTTTGCACCAATGTAATGCTTGTACTCACCTTAAAGGGAACTAACAGCAGGTTAGACAAATCTAAACTGCTGATGGCCCCTTATAGCGCCTGGGACGGTGAGGAGGAAGGTATGTGCATCCCCTACCTCCTCTGTGCCAGTCCCTTGCTGTTAGTTGGGGTAATCTTCGCTCTGGGGCACTGTTAGGAGCACTGCTGCATCATCGGCCCACTCCTTCTTATAATAATAAATGGAGGGGATGGGCAGGATGAAGTGGCAGTGCTTCTAACAGTGCACCAGAGCGAAGATTACTCCAACTAACAGAATGGGACTAGTGCAGACGAGGCAGGTAACAAACATACCTTCGTCCTCAGCATCCCAAGTGCTAGAAGGGTCTATCAGTACTTTAGGTTTGCTGCTTATAGTTCCCCTTTGACGACGTCCACTAATTGACTTCATGGATGTCAATTTTTACTGGTTCCTCCCCCTACTTTCTGTTGGGTTGGACAGCCACAGTAAAAACATGGAATAGGAGGAGTCTTGATGATAAAACCTGCATTTTGCACTATGTTACATCAATGGTATATCCTAAGGGAGTGAAGAATAATAGGGGATTCACAAAAAAATCCCTTCCATGTTCTACTACCTCAACCCAAGCACTAGCCATCCGAGAGGTTCAGGATAAGTCCGGGCAGACCCATTTTTTTAGCAAGTGCTCTTACCACCCCCGCTCCAGCGCTGGTAGAGGCATCCTGCCGCTCCAGTCCACCCCAGTGCCGCTTCCTGGTCTGAGCGGACAGCTGGGTCGTGACGTCCACTCAGCCAGTCAGAGGCAGAGGCGGGACCCCACTATGGCCGCTGACTGACTAATCGGACCTCAAACGTCATGACCTAGGTCCCCACTCAGACCAGGTCCTCAGACCTCTGCCTTAGAACAATGGCCAGACTTCTTCTTTAACCTAAGGCTGAAAGAGCTGAATTGTTGGAACTCCCTAAGTCTACCTCGTAAAAAGAATGAGAAAATGTAGCCTGTAACTTATTTTACTGCGGAAGTGTTAAAGATGGATAACACAAATTTATTATTTACTTGAACAGAATGAAGACAATGGATAATAGACCCTCGAAGGAGCCCCTGTTATTCAAACCTAGTTCCATAGTGTATACTGTGCATTTGTTGCATGGAGAAGCAGCTATCTGAATCCCTGTATGGCATTCTTTTATAATGAAATATGGCCACTGATTTTCTGTTACTACAATATCTGCCCTTGACGATGATTTGCTGCCGAACGTGAACAGCTGGTAACATCAAGCAATGCGGGGAGGCAGGCGGGAGTCTTGCAGATTGATAGCGAAAACCTAATTCTTCAATCTAACACCTTGTTCTGTCAGGAGTAAAGTGTCAAGGATTTAGCAGTCAATGCTCTGTCAAAATGTGCACTGAAGTCATATCATTACTGCTCATAATTTCATCACATGACATCTCCCTGTTTACTGAAGGCCTCAGGATTCAAGATCTTGGAACCAAGCCTATCTGGAATTTCTAGACATCCCTTAAAGGCAATGTGAAGCTTTGTAAACAAATTATTCTTCTTTTCTTAATGTTTGATGTAAAATGAAGAGACTTCCGTCAGTTTTTGTTTAAAAACCTATGCATCACCATGGTAACAGACAACAGAGAAGCTATGTGTAGTCTGATCCTGTAGTCACGTTCCCTTCTATCTATTCTTTATGATGTGCCTAACCTATCAAATGTAGGGAAGCACAGAGTAGGGGACACATGAAAGAAAATATAAGACTACTGGATAGCACTAATTTGCTCACTGTTGTTGTTTTTATTATTATTATTATTATTATTATTATTATTATTATTATTATTTAAAAAAAGGACCATGTTACCATGGAGACACATACATTTGCCTAGCAGCCATAGACACAAAGTGATAGGAGTGCCTGCTCCTTTATGTAGTTTACATGATGTCCATTTCTAGGGCGCCATGGAATATATGTACTGAGCAGGAGGCACACACTGTATGTCTTCTGCTTAGTGTATAAGATTTATAGAATTGGAGGAGCTAATGAATTTCATTGCATAAAGTAGAAGCTCAAATGCTGATTTTGCACAGAAAACCTCGAAAAAAAAAGAAAAGAAAAAAACAACTATTGGAAGCAATGTAAAATTACCTAAAATATATGGTATATCAGATATGTCAGCCAACTGAATTTTATTGCTTTGTAGTTAGGGTTTTTGAAGGGGTTGTCTACTTATGGCCAATACCTACGCAAAGCCGAAATGCAGATTTTGCACAGGAGCCGTTGACTATGAGAAAATATTCAATATTTAATTGTTGACAATTTGTTGAGATTCAATATTTAATATTCAATATTTAATTGTTGACAATTTGTTGAGATTTGTTGACAAGCAAATTTTTGTTTAATTAATTAATTTTTAAAAATTCGCAAAAAAAAAAAAACTATTTTATTTACCTGTCCGCACTCCCCTGGTGTCTTCTTCAGTGTCTTAAGCCGCATGCCGCAGGCAATCACTGACTGAGGGACAGCACCGGGGGCAGTGATTGGCTGAGTGCAATGTCACTCTCGAGACACAACAGTGGCAGCCCACTCAGCCAGTCACTGGCCACGGCGCTGTCCGTTCTTAGTTATTCAATTATTGGCTGAGCGGAGAGTGACACCTCACTTAGCAAATTACTGACTGACAACAGACAGCACCGCTGTCAGTTATTGGCCGAGTGGGCTGTCACTCTTAAGACACAAGAGTGACAGCCCGCTTAGCCAATCTCTGGTTGGGGTGCTATACGTTCTCAGTCAATGAGTGGAGAGTGATAGCCCACTCAGCCAATCACTGACTGAGAAGGGCCAGCTGTCAATTATTGGCTGAGTGGGCTGTCACTCTTGAGGCACAAGAGTGACAGCCCGCTGAGCCAATGTCTTGCTGTGGTGCTGTCTGTTCTCAGTCAGTGATTGGCTGAGTGGGCTGTCACTTTCTGTCAGCCAATCATTGACTGAGAACGGACAGCACCCCAGCCAGAGATTGGCTGAGTGTGCTGCTGTAGACATAGTGGATGGCGCTGGGGGAGTGTGAACAGGTATGTATTAATTCGTTAAGTTTGGTTAAGTTCATTAATTTTTTTGCGGTAAAAACTCACGAACATTGCAAACCAAATTTTTCAATGCTTCAGTCATCTCTAATGGGATCCCTTTAATTATTTCCATGTAAGTTATCAGTCATTATTGTTGGTTATGATTAAGAAAAAAAATTTCCACCACTAAAAGGGGACAAAGGAGATGGATGAATTCTGCTGAAGGTAGCCGTCGCATTTCTCTGGCGGTGAATGGGTTAAAACGCCAGCAATTTATTGCCTTCCACTTCAGAAATCTCTAGGGACGCAGCAACTAAATCTTTGCTCAGCTACAGTACCTGCTAAACTTTCAAAGCAGCTTATGGGAAAGGGAAACATCCCAGCAGTGTTGATCTGCCAGGTGAAAACAGATGGGCTTTGAAACAGACACTCGTGTCATTTGCGAGCTATCTTTACTTACCTTGCTCTCACGGATTATCTGGCTTCATTTAAAACCCTCTGCGAAAAGGTCTGACAGTGCCAGAAAATGCTGCGCGCTCCTCACTCCCTGCCGCCAGTGCTCGCTGTCTGTCTCTGGGCTTAAAGGGACCGGTCTGAGGGGGATCAGTCTCTGCGGGGAAACCTGGATGAGGCCGATGTGCGCACTCAGTCATGCAGGGAGAGGTAGTGGAGTTGGGAGAGTGGTGGCTGCAAATAGGTAACTGGGATAATGGATATAGGGCAAAGGGCTCCAGAAACTGAGACTGACACACAGAATAATGACAACCTGACACCATGGGTATAGAGCAATGACACACATATATACGGGGTACAGAATAATGACACACTGATATACGGGGTACAGAATAATGACACACTGATATACGGGGTACAGAATGATGACAACCTGATACCATGGGTATAGAGCAATGACACACTGATATACGGGGTACAGAATAATGACACACTGATATATGGAGTACAGGAGGATAGTACACTGATATACGGGGTACAGAATAATGACACACTGATATACGGGGTACAGAATGATGACACACTGATATACGGGGTACAGAATAATGACACACTGATATACGGGGTACAGAATAATGACACACTGATATATGGAGTACAGATTAATGACACACTGATATATGGAGTACAGGAGGATAGTACACTGATATACGGGGTACAGAATAATGACACACTGATATACGGGGTACAGAATAATGACACACTGATATACGGGGTACAGAATAATGACACACTGATATATGGAGTACAGAATAATGACACACTGATATATGGAGTACAGGAGGATAGTACACTGATATACGGGGTACAGAATAATGACACACTGATATACGGGGTACAGAATAATGACACACTGATATACGGGGTACAGAATAATGACACACTGATATATGGAGTACAGAATAATGACACACTGATATATGGAGTACAGGAGGATAGTACACTGATATACGGGGTACAGAATAATGACACACTGATATACGGGGTACAGAATAATGACACACTGATATATGGGGTAGAGAATAACAACACACTGATATATGGGGTACAGAATAATGACACGCTGACACTTGGGGTACAGGATGATGACATGCTGACACTTGGGGTACAGGATAATATTACACTGACACTTGGGCTACAGGATAATAACACACTGACACTTGGGGTACAGAATAATGACACGCCAACACTTAGGGTACAGGAGGATAGTACACTGATATACGGGGTACAGAATAATGACACACTGATACTTGGGGTACAGAATAATGACACGCTGACACTTGGGGTACAGGATAATGACACACTGACACTTGGGGTACAGGATAATGACACACTGACACGGGGTACAGGACACTGACACTAACAGTTGGGGTACAGGATAATGTCATGCTGACACTTGGGGTACAGAATAATGACACGCTGACACTTGGGGTACAAGATAATGACTTACTGATATATGGGGTATAAGATACTGACACTAACACTTGGGGTACAAGATAGTGACACGCTGACATCTGGGGTACAGAATAATGACACACTGACACTTGGGGTACAGGATAACGACACTGACACTTGGGGTACAGGATAATGACACTTGGGTTACAGGATAATGACACTGACACTTGGGGTACAGGATAATAACAGGCTGATACTTGGGGTACAGGATAGTGACACATTGACTCTTGGGGTACAGGATAATAACACAGACACTTGGAGTACAGGATAATGACACTTGAGGGACACAATAATGACACACTGTAACTTGGGGTACAGGATAATGACACTTGGGGGACACGATAATGACACACTGTAACTTGGGGTACAGGATAATGACACAATGAAGCTTGGGGTACAGGATAATGACAGTGACACTTGGGGTACAGGATAATGACACTTGGGGTACAAGACAATGATACACTGACACTTGGGGTACAGGACAATACCGCAACGATACTTGGGGTACAGGTCAATACCGCAGCGATTCTTGGGGTACAGGATACTGACACTGACACTTGAGGTACAAAAGATTGCCGCAATGAGACTTGGCGTACAGGATAATAACACACTGATACTTGGGGTACAGGATAATAACACACTGATACTTGGGGTACAGGATAATGACAGTTGGGGTACAGGACAATGATACACTAACACTTGGTGTACAGAATAACGACATGCTGACACTTGGGGTACAGGACAATACCGCAGCGGTACTTGGGGTACAGAATACTGACACTTGGGGTGCATGATAATGACACTGATACTTGGCGTACAGGATAGTAACACACTGATACTATAGACCTATGGACTCCTATAGAACTGCTTCCGCTGTGCTGGGACTTGCAGTTCCTTAGAGGCCGGTGAGCAGACATAGATATATGGTCCCGTAATCCTGTTCCAACCCCTGGATGTGACCTCATACAGGCATAATGATAATGCATCTTAATAAGAATGTATGGAACTCCTTAGAGAACACTTAAGGCATAAGAAACCCATGGAGAGCGGAGATTTAGATAAATGCGGCATATTCCTATAAAACAATCATCTGCTCCCACAAGAGTTAAAGGAAATGGAATTTAAACAATAAATAAATGATCCTGGCATTTCTCCTGTAGAGACGGCTGCCGACCCCGGTGTAATATAGCGAGCCCGGACCCCGCCACTCTTCTCCACCTTATACATTTATTTATGAGCAGGTGTAGGTTAAAGTCAATTACACTTATTATATTTTTTATTCCACACATGGTTTCGGAAAGCTACGGGGAAATTACACCAATAAAACCGCAGCTGAGGATTTAAAGCTACAGATACCACAAACCGAGTCGGAAAAAAAGAACTTACTGCCGAAAAGTAGAAATCCATGATGAAAGAATCACATGACTCGAAATTTAAAAAAAAATGCAGGGAACACAGTTTAGACTGAGTTCACACTGTTTTTGCAGTCCATTTATAGGTTTTATGGGGGAAAAAACTGATGCATTTGTGTGCAATCCATTTGGATCCACTTTCCCATTGACTTCCATTATAAAAAAAAAAACTGATGAAGTGGATGTTTTTTTTTTTCTTAGCGTACAATGTGGTCAGCCATGTTTTTGTGTATGTTAAAAGTAACCATTTAAAAATGCATTCATTGAACGGACTGATAAAACTCAGTGTAAACCCAGCCTAATTTAACGCTGCGCTTTTGCAATCCGTTTTTTTTTTTTTTCCCCATCCAATGTAAGGCAAAAAAAAAGGAGTGTAAAAAATATAGAGTGTAAAACTTCCCTAGGTGAAATTTTCAAGAATTTTTTTTCCAGAAAAAAAAAAATAATCAAACATTGTTGCAGTAACAAATGCATTAAGTTCAATACACAACGGCCAGAAATAATTGTCATGTCAATTATTTAAACAAAAAAACATTGTGTGAACAATGGCCGTTGTTTACATTGGTGTCAATTCAACACTTTTTTTTTACAACAAGAATGGCCATCGTTTTAATTGCAAACAATGGGCATTCTTGTCATAAAAAAATAAAAAAAAAACGTTTTGGGTGTGCTCCTATTTAGGGATGGTCCGAACCCACCGAGGTTCGGGTTCGGCTAAACCTGAACGCTCGGCATTGGATTACCGCTGTCTGCCCGCTCCGTGCAGCGAGCGGATACAGCGGGAGGACCGCCTGGAAAACTGGGATACAGCCTATGGATATGGCTGTATCCCAGTTTTCCAGGCGTTCCTCCCGCTTGATCCGCCCGCTGCACGGAGCGGGCAGACAGCGGTAATCATTGCGGAGGGTTCGGGTTCGTACGAACCAGGTTCGGACCATCCCTACTCCTATTGCACAGGCGGTTCCAAGTATTACCTAGGCTGTATCCCGGAATTCCAGGCCGTTCCAAGTATTACCTAGGCTGTATCCCGGAATTCCAGGCCATTCCAAGTATAACCTAGGCTGTATCCCGGAATTCCAGGCCGTTCCAAGTATTACCTAGGCTGTATCCCGGACTTCAAGGTGGTACTCGGGCTGTCTCCTCCTTCCCCACGGACCGGGAAGGCATCGGGAATCAAATGATGCACGTTTGAAAATGTTCGAGTTCAATCGAACCTAAGATTCACCGATGTTCGATCATCTCTAGTCATTGCATGAACAGTCATTGGAACCCTTTTGGGTGTGACTTTAATTTAAGGTCCATCAATTTTAATGCAAAGGACGGTGAAAAAAATTTTGTGAACAACTTCAAGTAACAGCCAAACAGCGGCCGTTATTTTATAATTTGTGTGAAACAATGACCGTTTTCTCCTTAAACTTTAATGGAAATCATCGAAGATTTTAAATCAAAATTGTGGCCTAAATTTTACAGTGTGTGAACATGGCCTTGACGTACTGTATATTCACCCCTGAATTTAGCTAATATCTGTTTACTTCCTCCAAAAACCTAAAAGAAGACATTCGTAAGAGGCTAGAGGAGACAATAAAGACCGGACAGACGTCTTTCCAGATTTTGCCGCTTATGGATACATTTGCATTCGGAGCCTCTGTCGGGATTTCCAGCCTCTATCTTTTGACAGCTCGAAAAGTGCAGCTCGCATTGTTATTTTTTTGCTTTGAAAATTACCAGAACCCCGGTGGACCCCATTAAAGTCAAAGAGGAGTTTTCAGGGATTTGCCAATATCCAATTGGAAATAAATCAGGCAGAGCCTCTATGGCTTCGTAAAGCTTCACCATTTCAGAAAATTAAGTAGAGACTATGACCATGATGGGAAATTCCCCAGTTTGTGCTTTACGGGGAAGTCCAATATGGTCCTTTAAATTTAAAGGTTTTTTTATATATACTTTATATGGTTTATTATATTTCCAATTTTCACTTATTCCCATCACTCCATTCCGTAAACACACAAAGAATAATATCTTAATACGTCTTCCATTAAACATGCTCGGTTCCCTGTCAGAATCCCCAGGTTGTATGTTTGCATGTTTAAATAACTAAAGGGAAAAAACACAGACACATAATGGAAAGAAGACGCTCTAGAGGTTAATTACGAACAATGGGAAGTGTGTCGGCAAAATGAGACTGAGAGGTTCCCGAAGGGATGGGCCTACTGGGGTCACAGCGAGGAAATGTTCCGTCTGAAACCCAGACAGGCTTCTTCTCTATGGGCTCTCAGCTATAGTCATGTCGGCCATTGCTTCCTAATTAGTTTTTAGTTAGCAATAATTTGACAAGACTTGTTCTTGCGCAAACAGGGGAGATGAGGATTGCTGTAATCAGCCTGGCTTCGCTTTTAAAGCTGAAATCCCGGAAGGCAAAAAAAAATTAAATACACAAACTACTTATCAGCGTAATTGTGTTTCAGAGGAAGATTCCGACATTTCCCTAGTAAAATATTTACCTTTTTTTCCCGGCTTTTTAAAAAAATTTAAATTGAAATCAGTGCGTCCTGTGAGCGTGGCGTTAATCAGGGACGGCTGGAGCGCTTCTTCTTCACGTGAGCTTTGGGTTCGGGTTCTTAAAGGGGCTCTGTCTGTAGGTAATGGTGTCCAATTTAAGGGTAGTATAAACTAGTCACAGAGGGGCTGAACAGAATGATGTATCACTTACATTATTTGGAGATCTCCTCCTGAATAACATGGGCAATAAGTAGTCCTCTCCAATATGTGCATAAGCTCAGAAGTCCTGGATATTTATGAGTAGCAGAAAACTCCACCCACCAGCTGCTGATTAGAATTTATCTATCCATGCTGTGTAAAGGCAGTCTAAGTAAATAAGATAAGTTTCATAGAACTGTATGGGGGGATTTATAAAGTTTTTATATTAGGCCCCACCCCCTTTTCCCCGGCAGGATTAACTAAGAGGCGCACACCTCTTCGTGAATCTGGCCGGCCAGGCGCCCGAACCTGCCCCAGGCGTACTAAATCTACACCTGCTTCCAGCAGGTGTAGATTTTGATCATGATTTACGCCTGCGAGTAAGCGTAAATCATGATAAATGAGGCGCAGGAGGAGGCCACTCCTCCTCTTCGCCTTGTCACACACCCCTAAGCTCCCCCAGCCCGCCCACCTGGCGAGCGGGGCGTACGTTAGGCGTACACCAGAGAGAAGAGGCGAATCTGCACCTTCTTCCTGGCGTACGCCTCTAATGGATGCTTCGTAAATGTCCCCCTTAGGGTACTACACCACGGGTGGACTATGACCGATTATTTTAGTAAACGAGCGCCGATCTAGCTTACTGGACTTATTATACGTTCCTGATACCTTACCTCTCCCCGCTGCTGGTCTTCTCTCCTGTGCTTTGCTGCTTCTTGTTCCCGGCAGCTGCAGTGTCTGAGCGGCCAGTCAGCTGAAAGGGCCCTTTCAGCTGACTGGCCGCTCAGATGCTGCAGCTGCTTGAACCGGGAAACTGCGGAGCACAGGAGAGAAGACCGAGAGCGGGGAGAGGTAAGGTGTCAGGTGTTTGGGGAATCGTCAGCCACTGGCCACCCACTATATTGCATGGTCGGCGCCCAGCGATTTTAGGTCCGAAACTAAAACAACGATCAGCCGATCGTTGTCTCTATTACACGAAATCACCCCTATTCCTCCTAGTATTGCTCAATGTCATAGGGCCCTTAGACACACACCAGTGTACTCACCCTGTAAGATACAGCCAGAATAAACAGCCTGTCTGAAGGGAGCGAGTACCTGGTGCAGACGAGGAGACAACAGGCAGGAAGAGTTAATTTGAGGAACGACTCCGGTTCACACCTTTCCGGCTTCCCAGAAGACACCTATCTGTTTTAATTGTCTGCTGGCTTCTTATGCCTCAATTCAGATATAGTCCCCAATGGGAGAGAGGGAACGCGAATGTTAATGGAACGGTCTGTCCATCAAACCTGCAGATCGTATAGAGGAGCAGCTGTGTCTTGGCAGCGTGTGATGATGTAATATTGGAGGTGATCGTACAGGTGTGCATGTTAATGAAGAAAATGCAGTCTCCGCGCTCCTCTCATCACTCCATCAACATGGCCCAATACCTTACCTGCATTTCAATACAGTATACTAAATAAGCATATGATCTGTATGTGCAAAAAATAGGGGGTGGGCCGCCAGACACCTGCCTGGAGGTCACGTTAGGATAAAGTGTTGTGTTAGATATCATCTTTTTAAAGGGGTACTCCAAAAAACTTTTTCTTTTAATTCAACTGATTTAAGAAAGATATACAGATTTGTAATTTAGTTCTATTTAAAAATCTCCAGTCTTCTAGTACTTATCAGCTGCTGTATGTCCTGCAGGAAGTGGTATATTCTCTCCAGTCTGACACACTGCTCTCTGCTGCCACCTCTGTCCATGTCAGGAACTGTGCAGAGCAGGAGAGGTTTTCTATGGGGATTTGCTACTGACTTGGACAGTTCCTGACATGGACACAGGTGGCAGCAGAGAGCACTGTGTCAGAATGGAAAGGATACACCACTTCCTGTAGGACATACAGCAGCTGATGAGTACTGAAGACTGAAGATTTTTAAATAGGAGTACATTTTTAGCATTATTGAGAGCTTAAAGTGGTACTCTCGCAATTTTTTTCTTTTGAATCACCTGATGTAAAATACCTATATAGATTTGTAGTTTTATTTAAAAATCTCAAGTCTTCCAGTACTTATCAGCTGCTGTATGTCCTGCAGGAAGTGGTGAATTCTTTCCAGTCTGACATGGTGCTTTCTGCTGCCACCTCTGTCCATGTCAGGAACTGTCCGGAGCAGCAGCAAATCCTCATAGAAAACTTCTCCTGCTCTGGACAATTCCTGACAGAGATGGCAGCAGAAAGCACCATGTCAGACTGTAAAGAAAACAATACTTCCTGCAGGACATACAGCAGTTAATAGATATTGGAAGACTGGAGAATTTTAATTATTAGAAAATTACAAATTTGTATAATTTTCTGACACCAGTTTATTTGAAAGAAAAAAAAGTTCTCCGAAGTATTAAGGATCAGTGTGGGTCTGGCACTGTTGGGACTGTGGTTATGTCTATAGGCTTTCTCTACCATCATTACATATTGAGGCCAGCACTATGAATGCTTCTATTGTTATTGACATTTGTACATAGAGGTGTGGCCTCACTATTCCGGGGCGGGACTTATGTCTGATAACCACAAAAATTGGGTCAAAATATTTAATTATTTATTTTTTTGTTATTTTTAACCCTTTAATTTCAGTTTCCGAAAATGAACATCACCTCCACAACCAAAACACTCAGCTCTAGATAAAATCCTATCGTGTCCCTATGGGCTCTCACCATTTTTATTGGATCACTTCCCAGCGAGGTCTCAAAAATTCCTAGAAAGGAGCTGAAGTGTTTTTCATCACAGTTTTATCGACATTTTGTCACAAGTATTTGGGGAACAAACACCTTTAAATTGATACTTTCCTCCGCAAAGTCGAGATTTCATATCCGCAGAATCTTCGGGGATTATTCATTTATTGAAGAAGATACAGGAGGGTCGGAGACAAGTCTGCGTAGAGTCATCTAGACGCGTGGCCTTGCCGTGCACCCTCCTTGCTGTTGGGCATTATTAGCATGTTCCATGTCACGTGCGACACTCACACCTCGCACAGCTTCATACTAAAGCCTCTCGCTGGGCTTGTTCTGCCAAATTAAGAAATCCTTTTGATAGCATTAACAGGCTTTCTCCTTGAGAGCGGAAAGGACGGCAAAGAATTTATTCTCACCCAGGATGAAAAAGTGGAAATACATTGCGGTGTTCACATGACAAGCCCAGGAGGGAGGAGGGGGGGAGCACAGTTTTTTGACACCCAGAGGGGAAATCCCACGACACCGATTTTTCTCCTGCACGACTCCTAGGAATCAAAGCACATTCTGTCTCCAGGCAATAAAAGAACATTTAGAAATGTGGAAAATGTGGAATCATTTAAAGAGCAATACCAGACCCTGTGAATCAGACACTAATGGTGCAGTAAACACTCCGAAGTTACATTGTAATGATAGTAGATTATCCTAAATATTGTATTCATCCAGAATGACCAATGTGTACAAGAAAATACAAACTCCAATACTTCTTTCTATGTACCAAAATATAACTACGATATAACTTCCCCCTATATAAAATAATATAACTACTATAATACTGCTCCTATATACAGGGATATAACTACTACAATACTGCTCCTATATACAAGAATATAACTACAATAATACTGCCCCTATATAAAATAATATAACTACTATAATACTGCTCCTATATACAGGAATATAACTACTACAATACTGCTCCTATATACAAGAATATAACTACTATAATACTGCCCCTATATACAAGAATATAACTACTATAATACTGCCCCCTATATACAAGAATATAACTACTATAATACTGCTCCTATATACAAGAATATAACTACTATAATACTGCTCCTATATAGAAATATAACTACTATAATACTGCCCCCTATATAAAAGAATATAACTACTATAATACTGCCCCCTATATACAGGAATATAACTACTATAATACTGCTCCTATATACAAGAATATAACTACTATAATACTTCTCCTATATACAAGAATATAACTACTATACTACTGCTCCTATATACAGGAATATAACTACTATAATACTGCCCCATATATACAAGAATATAACTACTATAATACTGCTCCTATATACAAGAATATAACTACTACAATACTGCTCCTATATACAAGAATATAGCTACTATAATACTGTTCCTACATACAAGAATATAACTACTATAATACTGCTCCTATATACAAGAATATAACTACTATAATACTGCTCCTATATACAAGAATATAACTACTATAATACTGCCTCCTATATACAAGAATATAACTACTATAATACTGCTCCTATATACAAGAATATAACTACTATAATACTGCTCCTATATACAAGAATATAACTACTATAATACTGCCCCTATATACAAGAATATAACTACTATAATACTGCCTCCTATATACAAGAATATAACTACTATAATTGTAGGTAGTGAGGTGTAGAAGCCTGCACCGCTCCCGGACTGTGCACTATTATGGATGGAAGCCAAGGACCAGTCGTTAGGACCGAACTGCAACTGTGAATAAGGCTGCTGAGAGGGGGTGCACACTACAGAGCAAAGAGGTACTGAAGTGGAAAAGGAGAAATATGCAGTCGCACTCACCCTTGGACTTTCAGCTTAGCAGCTTTATTGCAATTCACAGAGCTCGGGGAGGGAGAGGGTTCAGGTGTGTACGCGTCCTGGGACGGCCGTTTCGGGGATACGCCCCCTTTGTCGACCAGGTGATGACGTCAGGATGCAAGGAAAGGTGTGATATACAAAATACACTGTGCACGTGATGTATAACAACCAATAAAAACATTTCTCAGGTATCAGATGAATGTGCTTAAATCGTTACGCTCGTTGAGACCGAGCGGGCCAACAGCATTCAAGCGTGAGATCCATGTAGATTCCCTCCTCAATAGGGTTAAATGCCTGTCAGATCCGTCCTTAGGGGGGTCAACCCGTTCAAGGCCTAGAAATCTTAACGAGGAGGTGTTACCATTGTGGACAGTTCTGATGTGCTCAATCAGGCGGGGGACCCCTTTACCTGTTTTCACAGAATAAACATGTTCCTTATAGCGGACCCACAATGCCCTTTTTGTTTTGCCTACATAAAACATTTGGCAGCTACAAACTAAGGCATAGACTACGTAACAGGATTTACAAGTTATAAAATCACGTATGAAGCAATCATTACCGCCTAGGCGGACATAGGCTACATTTAGCATGTGTGCACAGTACCTGCATTGTCCACATTTTTTATTTCCCTGTGGTAGGGTGGATTTGAGCCATTGTGTCTGGCTGGTGGCTGTACGTTCTGTGTGTGTGTTGTTACTAAGACAATCGCCCAAGTTTTTGTTCTTCCTGTATGATATGCAGGGTCTACGGGAAGCTATTTCGCTGAGGTCGGGGTCACTTTCCAAGAGATGCCAATGGCGCAGTATGGAATTTTTCAGGATAGTATTCATTGGAGAGTTTTGGAAAATAAAATTAAACCTCCTGTCACTGTTTTTATTTTTCTGAGATGATTTAAGGAGGGAAGCTCTGGTCTCAGATTCAGCTCGACGTCTTGCTTCATGTACTATGTTGGGGGGGTAACCCCTGTCTAAGAACCTCTCCTCCAATTCGAGAGCTTGCCGTGAGAATGACTCATCGGTATTATTCACCCTACGTAGCCTGAGCATTTGGCCATAAGAAATGGCTCTCTTTGTGTGCTCAGGGTGGGAGCTCTCGAAGTGGAGGAGAGAATTACAGGCCGTTGGCTTCCTGTACACGGAGGTACAGAGGGAATCATTTCTGACCTCCACCAATACATCTAGAAATTCGAGGGTCAGTCCTCCAAATTTCGATGTAAAGAGCATGTTGACCTTGTTGGATTCATTGAGGTACTGTAGGAAATCTGAAAAATCTTTTTCAGATCCCTGCCATATCATAAAGACATCGTCTACAAATCTGTAGTAGGTTTTGATGTATTTTATATATGGGTTG
Organism: Dendropsophus ebraccatus; assembly: GCF_027789765.1. Lineage (NCBI taxonomy): Eukaryota > Metazoa > Chordata > Amphibia > Anura > Hylidae > Dendropsophus > Dendropsophus ebraccatus. The sequence goes on from NC_091456.1 coordinate 182,719,224, forward strand.
CTAGGGGTGAAAACAGTGTCGTGCTCCATTTTAGCAAGAAACAGATTGGCATACGTACAGGAGACCGGCGTGCCCATGGCAGTGCCGATCTCCTGTCGATGCCATCTGCCCTCACTAAGGAACACGTTGTTAGTTAGAATGAATTTTAAAGCTTCCCGGATGAAGTCCTCCATCGACGTCGTGGCCTCATTATGCCTCACGAACCAGGATACAGCCTCTACACCCGCATCGTGAGGGATGCGGGTGTAGAGGCTCTCCACATCGATGGAAACAAGGGAGCAGTCAGTGGTCCAAGGGGTATCTTCCAGCATCTGCAAAAAATGACTAGAATCTCTAAGGTATGAGGGTATGCACTTGAGAAGTGGATTGAGAAGCCAGTCCAAAAATTTGGAAAGGTTCTCAGTGACTGAGTTAATAGCAGACACGATCGGGCGCCCAGGGGGTACTTCAAGCGATTTGTGGATCTTGGGCAAGAAGTACCACCTGGGCGGCCTGGGGGCTGTGGGGATGAGTTTTTCTGCTGTTTTTTTATCTATGGTACCCAGGATGGTGTATTTGTTCAGCATGGACCTTAGCTTCTCTTTTATCTCCGGGATAGGATCCTTGTTTAGGAGTGTATATGTGTCTCTAACCCCGAGTTGGCGTTGTGTTTCTGCTGTACAATATTCTCTGGACATGATCACAGCTGCTCCCCCCTTATCGGCCCTGCGTACAATAAGATCCGGTCGTTGGCGAAGCCACTTGAGTGCCTTCTGTTCCCTATCTGATAAATTACTAGTGGCTTTGGGATATATAAGTGTTTTGATATCCCTGAGTACAGATTTACTGAAAAGGTCTATAGGCCCTCCTGGTGTGACTTGTGGTGTAAATGTGGACTTGTTGCCCCCTGTAAATGTGGACCTGGTAGTGTGTGTATGGGGAGCGGGATTTTCAAAACCCTCAGCTAGCATCTGGAGGCAATGTGTTTCAGTAGCATCGAAACCTGTGGGTGGGATAAAGCCCAGCGGGCCGATAGAACATTGAGAAACCCCTTTCTGCTGCTGTGTGCTATTTTTATTATTAATGGCAAAAAACTTTACTAAGTTGATGCTCCTAATGGCTTTGAACAGGTCCACCTCAAAAGTATTGGGGTGGAATTCCTCAGAAATCCCAAAGTTCAGGCCCTTGGATAGCAGGGAGACACAGTCCTGAGGGACTTCTTGGCCTGAAATATTGAAGACGTTTCCGATATTCAGCGGTGTCTCCAGGACACCTGCTTGCGTTTTCCGGGACCTTTGTTTCTTCCACTTCTTGCCGCCTCTTCTTGTTTTCCTCCTAAAGGGAAGGAGGCTGAAGCGGTAGTTCCTGCTGTGGGATATGTCCCGGTGTCAGTCGCTGGATCATCAGAGCTATTCATCTCTGTATCAGTGGTGAGGATGTCTGTCCCCGATCTCCGGGCTCCTGCTCTTTTGGGGGTAGTTGTCTTTTTATTCCAGTTAAACACACGTTGTGTCTCATAGTCCATCTTATCACGGATGAATTTGTCCTTTTTCCTTGCTTTAGTTTCGTTTTGTAGGTGGACTAATTTCGTATTGATTTTTAACAGGAGATCGTTTGCTTTGTCTTCAGATAGTCGTGTGCGTAATTCATGCTGCGCTTTGCACAAGTTAGTTGTTACATCTTCATACTCCTTACAATGTCTTTGTATGGAGGAGGGAATCCTAACCCTAACCCTATTGAGGAGGGAATCTACATGGATCTCACGCTTGAATGCTGTTGGCCCGCTCGGTCTCAACGAGCGTAACGATTTAAGCACATTCATCTGATACCTGAGAAATGTTTTTATTGGTTGTTATACATCACGTGCACAATGTATTTTGTATATCACACCTTTCCTTGCATCCTGACGTCATCACCTGGTCGACAAAGGGGGCGTATCCCCGAAACGGCCGTCCCAGGACGCGTACACACCTGAACCCTCTCCCTCCCCGAGCTCTGTGAATTGCAATAAAGCCGCTAAGCTGAAAGTCCAAGGGTGAGTGCGACTGCATATTTCTCCTTTTCCACATAACTACTATAATACTTCTCCTATATACAAGAATATAACTACTATAATACTGCTCCTATATACAGGAATATAACTACTATAATACTGCTCCTATATACAAGAATATAACTACTATAATACTGCTCCTATATAGAAGAATATAACTACTATAATACTGCTCCCTATATACAAGAATATAACTACTATAATACTGCTCCTATATAGAAGAATATAACTACTATAATACTTCTCCTATATACAAGAATATAACTACTATAATACTGCTCCTATATACAGGAATATAACTACTATAATACTGCTCCTATATACAAGAATATAACTACTATAATACTGCTCCTAAGTCTAAGTATAGCGTATATTCATGTCTAGCTGAAGCTGCTCTTTAATTCTTAGTTTATAAAACCGTCCTATTAACAATGTTTAAACCGTATTTAGTCACAGATATTAACATCTCCACCTTCTTTGTTGAGATGCGACAACCTGCTAAACCTTACATTTCAATATTGTTTTGCAAAACGGAATAAATTAAAGATTCTGGGATCCCGTCCAGGCAGATAAGAGTAAATAACCGCTGTAATATGGGTGGAAGTCTCGGGTGATCATTTGGTATCATACGGCTTTCCTGCTTCTCGTGATTTAAAATTGGCCAACGTGAGGCTTTGAATGTTGCAGCTTTGGATGGATTTGTCCTCTCTGGACGCATTTTCGTCATAATTGAAGCAATGTACCAGCAGTACCACCTCCACAGTAATAGAGGGAAAGGTCATTGTGGTCCCTCGTGTGAGAGACAGCTGGTGGGATGGTAGAACGTCGACCCATGAAAGCCGCTCTGGGGGCCACACGCTCATTGACAACGCTCAAGCTCGTGAGTTGGCCGGAAACGTTGGCCAAGTGGTTGTTCGCTTCACCAAATGACATCGTCTGATGGTGAATAAATGTTGCTGTATACGTCATGTTTGTTTGTTCCCTGGCTTCTGAAGGATACGAGTGGTTTGATGTTCTGAATGGAAGAGCAGGGGAGTTGTAGCCACTTCAAATGATCTCTTTTCTTTCCATGGAGTCATTGAGTTGATATTCGCTTTGAATCGGGCTTGAAGCTGACTACAAAGACATCTCTCAGGTTGTGTTGTTCACTTTTATCCTTTTTTTTTTCCTTAAGGGGTTATTTGAACTTTTAACCAGGACCAGATCTACCAGGTCTGCCGAAAGAATATGTGTATGATGACTCCATACAGCAAAGTTTCCTAACCTCTTGTGGATCTTTTTGAGTCCAATGGGGTTTATGGACTTCTCGGAACATTTATTGATGAGGGCTCATTTACAGTATATGGCTATGTTCACACTGCGTACAATTCCGGATGCGTACGAACCGCGAACATACGCCCGTAGTACAGTTATGCTTCCCTAGCTTGTTTCAAAGCGATCTGAGGCAGGTCATTTACTTGGAAATCTTCACCCAGCCCAATAAAACTCACAGAACCTTTTGGATCGAAAAATCAAGTTCAATTTGGCTGGAATAAGTACTTCGAACGGGACCGCACTGAAATCCACGGCCGTGAATTTCAACATTTCCGTCCTCAAACAATGGTCTTGTTCATTTTTCACGGCGCCGCATGCGATCCGGCCATAAGCTCATACGTAGTGTGCATTGTGCGGGCGTATATCGTATACTTTCAAGCGAACGGATCAACCTCAAAACTACGTGCGTATATTCGCGGTTTGCACTACGGCCAGACTCATACGTAGTGTGAACATAGCCTTTAGCTGTATTATGGCTTTTAGTTTTGTAGAGGTTTCAAACAAACCTTTGTGGTTCTACAGTGATTTCATATGACTAGATATCAAGCTAAAAAAATTGTCATTGACAACAGTGGGCAACATGGCCAACAGCATGGGTCTCCAAACTGCGGCCCTCCAGCTGTTGTGAAACCACAACTCCCGTCATGCCTGGACAGCTAAACCTTTGGATTTGGCTGTCCAGGCATGATGGGAAATGTAGTTTTGCATCAGCTGGAGGTCTGCAGTTTGGAGACCCATGGCCAAGAGTGTCCGTCATCCAACAGATTGGGGCTACTCCGCGACTATGGCTGTGATGCAGGTCGTGTGCCTGAAAATGGCATGAAGCTTGCCTGCACTGCAGCTAATGGAGTAGAATATGGTTACATTGCTATGATTGCAGTATGATCTTTGTCCAAGGAACCTGCCAAAGATGCCATATAGTGTCACTCACCTGTTCCGGTCTAGCACAGCTGCCATATTACCACCCCTGGCCTCCTATTGGCCTCCTTTATCTTGTTTCCTGTGTCATCAAGCTCAGGACTCTGCAGCAACCACTGGGGCATTGAGTGTGGTGTTGTGATCTGATAGGGACTGGAAGATAGAGAGGACCAGAAGTATACTGGGAGAGGTGGCGTGGTGGCTGTGCTGGATAGGGATGGGGTAGTTTAGAGCTGAGTAAACTCCGAGCATGCTTGAGTTCATCCGAACCCGAGCATGCTGCCTTCGGGTAGTGGTAGCTGCTGAAGTTGGATATAGCCCTAAGGCTGCATTAACACGTTCCGTGAATTTGTCCGTGATCGCGGATCAGCAACCATGGAAATTTTGGAGGCCATTGAATTCTTTGAGTCTATTCAGAAGATCCGTGCCACGGTACTTGCCAGGAAAAAATAGGACATGTCATAACTCGGAAGTGATCACGGCACAGATTAGCCAATAGAAGTCTACGGGATCCGTGTTTTTCACTTTAATTTGCAGAAACAGCCCATTTAAAGGAGTATTCCGAAAAAATTACCTTTTCCTCTATCTATGGAAAATGCCGAGTATGCCGTAAAGTCGTTATACTCGGCTCTTTTCGTCACTCCATAGGAATTAATAGAGCCGCGGGTCGCAAGCCAACTCGAGGCTCTATTTATAACAGAACCGGCGGGGTCCGATACGGAGATCATCTAAGGATCACTGCGTGATCTCCTACTTTTTATCTATTCTGTGGATAGGGGAAAAGTTATTTTTTCCCGGAAAACCCCTTTAAGCTTTTCCTTTTTGCTCTTTTGATTGACTAGGGCTTAGAGACATGTCCCACCTTAGTGTAGAGCATGTAGATCCTCCTTAGTGCTGCAGTGTTATCCCCTTCACACTCCTACTATCATAGTGACGCAATGACTTCTAACAGAGATGTAAGCTCAGCCATAGAAGAATATAGAAAAATTACAAATACGTCCCTATCTGTGCAGCAGCTACAAAGTGCCAACCCTCTTATACCTCCTGAAATATAGACTCGATCACCAAATGAGTTAGTCAATGACTGCACATAATATACACAGACTTGTGACACATTTCTTATAGTGATAATGGATTCCTTTCCGCCATGCAATGCTTCTATAGATAAAACAGTAAACCTTAACTACAAAACCAATATTAATGAGTTTTCTATAGGATATAATTACCAGGTCACAACAGCTGCAGTACCTCCGGTCACCATTAGGGGCAGACAGTTAATCCCTAAAAGTAAAACAACCAAAAGTAGCAAGTTAGGAATCCTTTTGCTGGCATGTCATCAGATGGAGTCTCCAAAAACCTTTTATTAATCTCTATCTGCTGAGACGGTCATGATGAGTGGACAGAAGGTGTCAGGATGTTCCCCGACACTGCAAAAAAGACAAAGGTCCAGTAAAGGAATACTCTGGGAATATTATAGTAGTTGTTATGTTATGTTCTTGTACATAGGGGGCAGTATTATAGTAGTTATATTCTTGTATATAGGAGCAGTATTATAGTAGATATATTCTTGTATATAGGAGCAGTATTATAGTAGATATATTCTTGTATATAGGAGCAGTATTATAGTAGTTATATTCGTGTATATAGGAGCAATATTAAAGTAGTTATATTATTGTACATAGGGGCAGTATTATAGTAGTCATATTCTTGTACTGTACTGTATATAGGAGCAGTATTATAGTAGTTATATTCTTGTATATAGGAGCAGTATTATAGTAGTTATATTCTTGTATATAGGAGCAGTATTATAGTAGTTATATTCTTGTATATAGAAGGCAGTATTATAGTAGCTATATTCTTGTATATAGGAGCAGTATTATAGTAGTTATATTCTTGTATGTAGGGGCAATATTATAGTAGTTATATTCTTGTATATAGGAGCATTATTATAGTAGTCATATTCTTGTACTGTACTGTATATAGAAGGCAGTATTATAGTAGTTATATTCTTGTATATAGGAGCAGTATTATAGTAGTTATATTCTTGTATGTAGGAGCAGTATTATAGTAGTTATATTCTTGTATATAGGAGCAGTATTATAGTAGTTATATTCTTGTATATAGGGGCAGTATTATAGTAGTTATATTCTTGTATATAGGGGGCAGTATTATAGTAGTTAAATTCTTGTATATAGGGGGCAGTATTATAGTAGTTAAATTCTTGTATATAGGGGCACTATTATAGTATATATATTCTTGTATATAGGGAGCAGTATTATAGTAGTTATGATGTAGGGAGAAAAGAAAATTTTCCAGCGACTGGTGAGTGCTGGAAAAATTTCTTTTCTCCCTACATCATCACATTGACTCTTTATCTATCCGTGCACCACTACGCAGATATCTTTATTGGATTGGCCATCCACCTGCATTTACCTAGAGCTCCCTTGAATCGGCGAGACTGACTGTTGCTCCGGCTGTGCTGAGGTCTTTACCCGCTCTATTACCCTATTAT